>NC_092208.1:30270092-30329648 GCF_043381705.1 Parasteatoda tepidariorum | reverse complement strand
TAAATTGATAAGTAGTAGTTTTGTGTCTGCAAACCACCGTAACATTAATATTTGTTAACTTTTCATATCATCTAAAGCAAATGCTAGGTAGTTTCGCTCCAAAAGTTGTCAATACATTCAAAATTGCATTAATTTTACATTTTCTTTTTTTGTAGTGAATCCCTTTTGTCTTTCAAGTTTCAAACTGCAATGTTAGAGAGTTAATACCTAATGATTGTACGTTCTGCATGCGGATATGCTTTTCATTGCCAGAAATAAAACAAAATTATCAAATTATATCATTATTATTTTCGATTGTCGATTTTACAAGTAATTGAATTCTGATTTGCGATTTGACGTAAAACGTAGATTGTTTTTAATACCAGCATTGAAACACGTAAGAGTACTGCATCAGCTAGGCAGATAGATTGTTCAACATCTATGATGAAAAAAGAATTGTCTAGCTAAACGGTTCCCAAATCTTTTCAACTGCGGTAACCCTGAATGATTGACCTTCTTTTGACGTAATCCCGAAGTGAAGTTCATAAGCTATACTGAACATATTAACCAACTGACTATTTTGAAAATATTTAACTTGAGAATAAAATTTTTTCAATGATTGGTCTAGCTTTCTAACAAGTTATTATTGCCAATTCGTAAAAGTATTGAATGATCCTAAACTTGCGGTTTGATTTAAAGTTCCCTATTCGTAGTTTTGGGTGATAGTGCTGAACACTCAAGACTATAGCATCGGCTATGGAGATCAGTTGCTTGACATCGGTAAAAAAAACTTAGATATATTTCGACCACTATTGTCTATGACTGTAAGTAATTAAAAGCGCAAACCATGATTTAAGATTTAATTGAAGGTTTTCAAATTGCATAGCCTTTTGAATGTAGCATTGAATAATGAGTTTAGCCTTAGCTACTCAAAATTGCTTGACATTAGTGACAAACAAAAATAAATAAAATGAAAGGAGATAAAAAAAGCATTTAGTCATACAGAAAGTCATTAGAGTCAATTAGTTGGAAGTAATTAAATGCACGAACGCGTGATCCCCAATTTATGATTTGAAGTTTTTGGCAGTATTGAAAGTATATAACACCATGTGTGTTCAACGCATGTTCAACGTTAGTAATAAAAAAGAAAATCTAGTCCTACTACCATCGATTATTGTTGAGGGTTATAAGTAATTAAGTGCATGAATGCCTGATCTCCAATTTATGTTTTGAATAAGGGTTCTCTGTTTTTCATAATATACATCGATATTTATCGAAGAAAACTGACAAAATCTATACAATCTATAAGCAAATTGTTATCATGCTTACAATGAACTTTATTTACATGAATTAAAGTAAAACTAAAAAGCACTATTACTATGATTTTCTGAACCTTTCAGAAACGACGCACTTCCCAGATAACAGACCACATTATATTGAATTTTCATTTTTAATTGGTTGGCACAGAAAGGTTGACTAATTTAGTCATTTTTTAAACTTATTAGAAACATTAGTAAGCAAAGTTGGATTCCTTGAAGATTAAATAAAGGTGTGCAAAAAAAAAAAAATCTCGTCTTTTAACCTTAACTTACGGGTACTGTAAACCTTTTTTTTTTTTTTTTTTTTTTTTTTTTTTTTTTTTTTTTTTTTTTTTTTGCCCTTTTTTCATTCTAGCTTTGTTCAGGTTCTCAAATGAAAAATTTTATTTGTGTTGAAAACTTAATGATAAGTTCAAGAGTTAAATTATCATTAAGATTTATAAATTAACAAGAACAATGTTTATAATTTAACCTTCACTTTTAAAGTGTTAATGAAAGTACATGAAAGCATGAGCGAAAATCTTGTTTCAGTGATCATCATAAAATCTAAAATTAACATTGAGGAAGTGAATTTATCCGCAGTTTGAGAACTCTTTCTACACTAGATTTGCGATTCATCCTCATTTGCAGAAGGTTTTTCTAGACTTGTTTTGTAAATACAGATACAATCTCGCAATCGACAAATCAATGCAAGCCTAATATCATAGCGCGTAGAGTTACATACTTAAGTTTAACATTGTTTCAAGTTTGCATGGTTTATTTGCTAATAATTTATAAGCCTTGTTGGGCTTTGTGATAAATGTTATTGCTGACATTAAAATCAACCTTACTCTGTTATCTGAGCTTGTGAATTCATGGTTTTTCTTCGCATGGTTTAAGGATACTTCTGGTAATGAGATCACAAATACTTTTTCACTTACCCTCATCCATGCTGATCTGCAAACTCCGTCCAAATATCCATGAATGAAGACTTCTGTTTGGTGCAGGGGGTCGAAATTGGAGTTGCTGGGAAGCTTCCCACCACATAAATGTAGAAACTCTGGATTGGATGGGTTTTTTGGCGTGAAAAGAAAGAACAAAGTTTTTGGTTTAAGAAAGGATTCGTGAGCATTTCTCGAGTTGTTGGGAGAAGAAATCCAATGTGAGCCAGCACAGTCTGAGGCTTTAAAAGGTTGGAAACAGAAAGCGGGGTCTTGTTGGAATATTTTCTTTATGAGTTCATTTTCCCAAATCGTTATGCCTAAAATATTTATTTACATGAAATCAATACAAAACATTTACAGTGCTTTCTACAAAAAATAAACAAACTTTGCGAAAAAAGAATATTAGTTTGGAAAATATTGCCCGAAGAAACATGCTTCATTTGGACAATTTTCTCTAGACCAGCACTTCATAATAGTCTGAACACTTCACACATGATGAGATTAGTGGATGAAGGCTCTGAATAATATTTTAGTGAATTTGACAAGATTTATATATTTACAGTTGATAATGAATACTATGCCAAAATGAAATCTATACTATTTCTTATTCTCAAGCTTCCAGTTGGCGAAATTTATAAGTCCCTTGTTGCCAAAAGACAGGTTCTGTTACTGTTTATTACTCGTCTACTGTTTATTGTCAAATGCACTTAGATCATTTTTCCGCTTCAGAAACACCCAGAGACTGCAACTTGGATTCTTCATCCACTGAGATGTTCTGAATTTGAACACTTATCAAAATTAATGTTGCATGATTAAATAAAACTAAAGTAAGATCTTACCCCCGATAAAAGTAAATTTATTACCAAATTTAAAAAATTAAAATTTTTACCCACAATTCGCTCAGTGTCTCGTGATCAGTAATCACCTAAAACTATTCATAATACCGTATAAATTAGTATTAACCTAATTAAGGTGTTAAAATAAAGCATATATCCGTTAAAGTTGAACCATATTATTGGTACACGGAATCACTATAAAAATGCAAGTTTAATACGGCAGCCTTATTACGGTGTCAAAATATAAATTTAACCCTGGAACTATGTAATGAACTTCAAAGAGATCTAATTTGCGACATGTTATTGCGCAATTGAGCTTCATATTAATGAAACAGCAAATCTGAATAATACTATGGTAAATTGGTGCAGTAAAATTTTCAACAGAGTAAGTAACCTATTTAAATGATCGTGTGGTGTTTAATAAAAAATGTTTCCAAGTTGGAAAAAAAATGAGTTGACGTCATCGCTGTTTTGGTTGTTCAAATTTACGTTACAAAACTTGAAGTTTTAGAGGGTGTGTAGAAAAATGTACGATGCAATAAAAAATGTAGCATTCTATTACTGTTGCTGTCGTCGACTATTAAGGCAGAGGGGGTGCGAATATAATTGTTTTCCAGTGGCGCCATCTATGGTCAAGAATTCGAATGCTGCCACACCCATATGTCACATCCGTTTTATAGGATGGACCCACTTATACATCCATTCATTCATCCACAGATCGTAATTTCGACCTGCACCAGAGAACGATCAATCTCCGATTCAGTACTCACAGAGGTATAATTTGTTATGGGATTATGGAGGACTTTGTGACCCGACAGATTTAACACGCACCATTCACCATTTATTCGGCGGCAAGTCTTCGGCTGGCTGGTCCAGAGCGCAGCCAAACAACTGTTAAACTCGTATTAAAAAATACCGCGCTGGTTGATCATTAACCATTGCTTGCTGCAAGATGCTATGCAATAAAAGATTTGAAATTTGTCTTGGGCTATTTTCACTTAAAAACTTTTCGTTACGTTTTTATTTATTTATTTATTTTTTATTATTTTTTTAAAGTTTTAATTTGTTCGAAAGTTACTACAATTTTCATTGTTTTCGTGATTTCAATTTCAAACATTGCAATGAACAATGAACTTCATTGTTTCGTATTTTTTTCCCACTTTTTTTTCCTTAAAGTGATTATCATTTATTCATTGATGTAGAAGTATTTTTTATTCTCCATCGAGATATTTATTTTCCTAGCTAGCTCTTGAGTTGATATCATATGTAACAGCAAAAAAGAAATAACTAAAACAAAAAAAAAAGAGAGGAAGGGGGAGATTACATGTTGCCAGATATAAATCTTAACACTCATATCGAAATTTTTAAAATTGTAAAAGATTCGAAAGATATAAAATACCGTTTCGAACTTAAACTATCATAAAATATTAGGTTAACGTTATATATTTTTAGCAAGTAAAATTACTACTCATTTATTACTTCTTATTGTATCGCACATTTTGCATTTCTAAGTTCAATTTTTTTTCCAAAATAGATACAGTTATACAGGGGTTTTATTATACTTTTTGTTGCATTTATACAAGTACTTGATCTTACCTAATTCGGGAGTGGAAGTTTCTGATCTAAAATTAGTTTTGTCCGGATGGCTACATATTTTTTCCAAAATGATGTTTTTAGTTTACTTTAGTTTTTGAATGAGTGTGCAAATTTATAAGGAACGTAAAGATGCATGTATACTTGTATCTATGCATACTTGTCATTTATCATGCATACTTGAATATACTTGTGCATATATACTTGTCTGTTCCTTTGAAAAAAACTTTTAAGGCAAACGAAATGATCTTAACGTAATCTAAAATATATTTTTGCTTTTTCTTACTACTTCCTATGTAGCAGAGAAGTGGGGACGCCTCGTATGGAGTATCCCTAGTACCCTCGAGTGCATTATAAAAAATTCCTGGTTTGGAATATGTTATTAAATTGCATAAAAACTGTAGCTCGTAGAAAAACCGATTGTTGGTTTGAAATTAGCAACGCGAAAATATCTTGCGTTCCGATCAACTAAAGTTTTCATGCAACAGAAAAAATTCAACAGTGTTTTTTTCCCTTTCCAAATCCAAGTAATTGCTCATTTTTCATTAAGATATGCATAGTAGTAAAATATTCTATCACGAAATTAAAGTAATTACATACTTTGAAAACGAAATGACATTTTATAAAAATATAATGCCAACATTTAAAAAAAAAAAAAAAATTATGAGCAGGCAATTACGGGGTTTGTTGAACAGAGTGAGCTGGGGGCGAAGTGTTCTAGTGATATAACAATTTTATTTTATTACTTTTAATTTATTTTATTCAATTGTATAATTTTTATTTTTAGAAAAATAGATTTTCTATGAAAAAAAAGAGTCTTTAAATTTCAAGTTAGAAAAAAAAAATTCGAAACAATAACTAGTGAAGAAAGAGAAAAATTCCAGTAACTGAATTGATATAAAATTTCCGTGTTTTCCTTATTATTTCTTTTTTCGCAGAATTTATTTTAGCACGTGATTATAAGAAGTAAAACATTGTCAGATGCTAAAATTTTTAAATGATGTTTAAAAAATTACAATGAGCTATGCGATGCACCTGGTAGATTTGACACAAGCGAATAAGATGACTTCGTGTTTAAAAAATAGCTTAAGTACCCTCGTATGAAGTTTGATGGCTAAAATTAACTATTTTTATTAAACAAAAAACAAAAATTCCTCAATCAGTAATCCATTTGTCAACTTGTACTGCTTTTCATACTGCTCCCTTATGTTTTCTTCACTGTCTGATAATGGGATACATGCAAGTGACATACTGTGGGTATCTCGAACCTGATTGGTTGTTAAAACGTGGCTTTGTTTACGTTAGCAACTGTTCTTTCCATTTAATTTCGAGTTGACTTACCCCGTCAAGTATCAATTTTCTTTAGTGATACATTCTATAATCCTTCACAAAGATTTTTTCACAATGATTTCAATTCTTTCACCATATATTTCTTACTTAAAACAAAAACAGGCACGAAGCCATATAGAACATGAGCAAACTAATTATGCATCAAAGCTTCTGGGAACACAAAACAAAAATATCTCACTTTTTACAATAAAATATATAAACTATTAATAAATCTAAGAAAGAATTATATTTCAACAAATTGAATTTGGCGCTGTAGCTAATTAATTTCACGTTAATTAACATCTCAACTTTGACACGCCATTTTGTTTTTTGACGATCAGCTGGCGCTGACGTCATACGTCACATGAGTGGGTATATTTGATCTTCTCCTCGAAGGGCAAGTACCCAATGGAATTTTTTTTAACTGCATTAAAACGGAGTCAATCAGAATTTTCTTAATAACCAATTTAAAATTTATGACGAGAAGGATATTTTTCAGTGCATTTAAATTCTTTTCGTATCTTTTTCTGAAACATGAAAGAAAAAAAAATTGTGTATTTAAATTTTTTTTATAGTATTTTTATTCAAGGGAGGTGAAACTAAACACTTGACATTTTTTTCAATGACATGTAAACCTGACGCGAAGTACAGTGGGCATAATAGAAAATGAAACATCTTGATAACTTTTCTATTATCCAATTATCGTATTTTTATGTACTGAGTTAAAATCTTACTGGTACGATGGCATTTTGGAACTTTAAGCATACTATTTTTCTTACGCAGACGATATTTGAATTTCACATTCTCAAAATATAGAGGGTGAGGGTAAGCCTATTCTGGAAAATTGTTTTTCAATAGTTTAGATTAATTTCAATTTTTTTGTATTATATCATGCTTCTCGAACTCTTTGTGAGAATCTAAAAATTTCTGAGCGCATGAAACTCTTTCATCGAAATCTAACTGAATAAAAATAAAGATTTCATTTAACATTTATTTATTATTTACAATTGATGAATATTAAAATGGTAGAAAAAGTCTTATAAGTTAATCAAATATCTGCATAATATTGGGAATAGTAATTTCAACTGACGAAATCCAAAATTTGAACGGAATCGTTTAAATGGTTCTCGAAAAATGAAAATTGAAAAATAAAACTATTCTGAAACTTTATTACAAAGAAACTATTAGGCTGATTTCGTTTGAATGCAGTGTTTTGCCATTTAAAATTACATTAAATGAAATTAAGCCAAAATTTGTTGCTTTTAACTTCAGAATTTTCTAACCATTTTTTTGAAAAATAAAAAAAAAAATTTAAAAAGGAAATTTTATAAAAACTTTATTTGCATCAAATTATCTTTGGATTAACTAGCCTTAAAACTGAGAACTAAATTCTTTTCAAATGTTTAAATATTAACGAAAGAAAAAAACAAAAACAAAAAATGAAACTAGATGAACCAGCCCAGAGATTCAGAGAAAAAACGCCTTTTATGGCTGATTTTCTAACTTAAAAATATCGTCTGCTAACTGACTAGCATATTTAAAGTTAATTTCTCGAACCATTAAAATTGTATATCAGTGACTGAAATTCCAATTATTAAACGAAAAGAATGTAAGATGCTCTATTTTATATACTGCACACTCTACTCTACATAAATTACAAACAGGTTCGTTCTACCTTTTTTTAATTTTTTCGCTTTTGTAAAAAAATAGATCTAAGCCATTTAATTATGCTAAAAAAACTTCTTTGACTTTATAATTACTTAATTAATACAAAAACTTAAACATTTGACCTAATTAATTAGAAAGCATAATCATTTAAAAAATGCTAGTTGAATTATTTTTAAATGTGGAATCAAATGAATTTTAAAGTATCTACTATAGTTTTATTTTTAAAAAAAATCAAAATACAAAATATTGGTTGAATTTTAAAACTTTAATTCGAATTTAAATTACTATTTTTAAGTTAGATTACTACTAGCATTTTATCTCAAGATAACTGTTTTCAAATTAAATGAATAATTTTAATTAAAATTAATAATTACATTGAAGCTAATAATTTCTTATAATTATTTCAATAAATATAAAAGCTTAAACATTTGAATTAATTAACATGGAAGCTTTATCATTTAAATATGCACGTTGAATTAGCTTTTACTGTTTAATCAAATATATTATCAATTCTCTATAGTTAACTCTATATATAAACTAAATTTACTATGTTTTAAAAATAAAGCTTATACTTTAAAATTTTTATTAGAGTTTAAATTACTATTTTCAAGTTACATATTACTATTTTTAAGCAAGAAAACTTACTTTTAAATTAAAAGAATATTTTTAATTAAAATTAATATTAAATATAGAAGTTAATGATATTTTACTATTACAGTCAAACCCCGCTATAGTGAACCTTCAAAGGACCGAAATTTCGGTTCACTATAACCGGGAGTTCACTATTTCCGCTACGCAGGCAATTTCACTAATGGTTCCCAAACTCCTCCCTTTTATTACATTATATTCATATAAATGACTGAAAAATATTATATAGTAGCAAAAAATGTTCTATTTTCATCACTCTTCGTCTTGCGTACAAATAAAAATTTGCTATCTTTAGCTGATGAGCAATCCTCTACATCAGATATGGAAACACTTCCCGACTCTATTTCTGTTATTCCGCTTTTTAAGCCTGTCTAACCTGCCATTCGAGCACATAAAAGAGTTTCTATAGATGGTTTTAAAAATCGGTATATGTATTTATTTTGAAGTACAAATTTCAAAATTATTACAAAGAAAATGGGGGGGNATTTTTTGTTGGGATATGTTGCAGAGAATGATTACTTTTAATCACAATGACAAGATCTTACAAACTTTATCTAAAAAATAATTTTCTGTAATTTATTACATTTAGACCCGTTTCAGAACAGCAACTATTTTTACATGAAATTATTTTAAAGAACCTTATTTTTAATTTTGAAAAAATGCTTGATGTTTTTGGAATTATTCAAATCACTCTTGAGAGTGAGTTAAATAGTTCCTACTTAAAAATTTGTCCCGATAAATATTCAAAACATTTTTCTTCTCTCTATTTTATTATATTTTATAACCGTCGTTCAACAGTAGACCCAATTTTGGGTTTACGATTACCAATGTTTAACTCCGTAACCTTGCAATTTTGAACCCATTCCAGAAGACAATAGAGAGTAAAACATTCGCTATTATTTGATATATCAGGTTTTAGTATCTTTAAGACACTTTAATTAAACAAATTCATCATCCTTAACCCTTTATTTTATAACCGTCATTGAACAGGCGACCTAATATTTGGGTTTACGACAAATAATGTTCAACTCCGTAGCTTTGTAATTTTGAACCCAATTCAGAAGACAAGGGAACTCCTGGATTAAGTACCGGGAGAAATTTTGCCTTCGTTGAGGGATTTTTGATGGAACTAACCCGCATTTGCGTTACATGAACCCATTCCAGAATCTAATCAATCTATTAACATAAGATATTAAATGCTGGCGCTATCTATTTTGGTTATAAATTACTAAATAAAAGTAACCAGGAAAATGACAGATTTTCATGTGACAAACAAATTATTAACAGAAAAAATCATTTAAAAAAAGTTTTTGTAAATAATACCCTCTGCGTATATTCTAGAAATGCTTACAACGGTTGAGATAAAAAAAAAAACGGTTGAGAGAAAAACCACAAAAATCTCCCACGATTAACCTGACGGCAAGAGGACTGTAACCCATGATTCGTCTACCACTGAGGATATTTAACGTCAGTACTATAGCGGGCGTGAGCAGGGTGTTGAATTTGTATCAACCAGACATCTCTGGTATTCGAACCCGGTTTACATCATTGGAAAGCGAACGCTCTATCCTCAGAGTCACCGCGGTTCTCTTCGGGGTATTTTTTTTTAAAAAAAAGATCACAAGAATTTTGAAAATAAAATTTAAAAGAATAGGCTAATCACTCATATCCGCAGAAGAACGATAATTGATTCCGTCATTTTGTTCCGACGTGTTGCCAACCATTCTGATCGTAATTTTCATACCTTATAGGCATTTGGGACACGCCCCTTACGCCCTCCCCACTCTGAGATGGAAATTAAAAACTTCCTACTTGATAAAATAATGAAATAATTTCTGACCCATTTACCAGTCTACTGGTTGACCGTCAAAATATTGCGTGATAATTTCTACAGATGGCCAACATAGTTCATGTTCTTAAAGAGTATTACGTTATCAGACTGAATAGCTGCATATATTTTCTCACGGGGAGCTTGGAATGAAATAAAATGGGACGCTACGGTACTGTAACTTTTCTTACTTTCATAAACTATTGGATAAAAAAATATACTTTTTACTAAATAAATATGTTTTAATATTACCAGGTATTAAAAATGCTCTTAAAGTTTGAAATTAAAATAACAAAATTCCTTTTAAAATTTGGCAAAATTACCATACTTTATGGTGACGATACTTCTTGAAAAAAAACAACAACCATAATTCTGAAAAACAACAACCATTAAACCAAAATATAGGGTATTTAAATCCTTCATTTAGTAATTTTTCCCGGTTACAATTTACCGGCAATTCTGGTTTGAAAATAATACTTTTTATTACTATACATTCAGTAAAAAAAAAATACAAAATTGAAAGATAAATTAAACTGAATAAATAGTTTCATAATATGCTCTAGGGTATCGGAAAAAAATTACCAAATTTTTCCACAATTACCAAATTTTATTACATGTTACAAAACCGTATTTAATTGATAATTTGACCTAAATCATTACCAAAGTGATTCGGTGAAAATTGCTCTGCATTTTGCTGTTTACATAGAGCCAAAAATATAGTAATTTTACCATATTCTGGTAGTTTTTACTATATTTTTTTCCTGAGTGTAATTTTCCTATAATGGATAAATTGTGCTAATAAAGTTTATTACTTTTTTCCGTCTGAATAAAACGTGAAGCATTTTTTTTTACTCAGATACTGAACATAGTAGTTGTATCGAATGTAACCATGCGTACTGTTTCAGTATTTCAGAATATGTTTAACTAATAATGCATAATGAAATACATATTTTGACATGATTTAGCAATTAATACGTAATATAAACATAGGAAGTATGTAAATTTTATGAAAATATAAAAATTAATATAAAAATGTATTAAATACTCAAGTTTTATATTTTTATTTCCATGACATAATGAGAAATAAATGAAGGCGAATATCACGCTCCTAAATTAAATATTTAAGTAATTTTTGCTCTATATTTTGCTTCATAAAATACACTCGACACCGGGCACCTCTTTTACATCGGATTTTGAAATTCGCCAATGTTGCCTTCGTTTAGCATTTTTTCCGAGAACTATTTTGACAGTTTGACTTTAAATTTTACTCATGTTTCTAAGATCTAATTTTAAAACAACACATAAGATATTTTTTTAAAAAATTCCTTGGTGTGAAAATTGTTTAAAAAAAACTTAGTTTGTAAGAAACATTGAGATATTAAATTTTGTGTTTGACGAAGAAAATATTTTCAATTTAAAGCTGGTCAGTATGAAAAAATACGTAATAAGTTTTTTTTTTAATTTTTAACGCACACCTAATAAGTCAGTCTTTTCTTTTTTCTTAAAAAAAAAAAAAGATATTGTTGAGCATTTTAAAGGTTGACACTTATAATTTTTAAAATAGAAGTAATTGAAAAAATTTGGCAAAAATGGGGGGAAAGGAGAGAAAGTAGTAATGTTACAATACATTTTGGCAAATTTCTTCGGAAAGGGGGACACCAGATCAGGAGCTATCCACGTCGTCTGACCGCGTGGCACTCTCACCATGGCAGTTAAAAAATACAGCCCTGAAAGACTTGGTAAGGTGCTTGTGAGGAAAGTTCTTTTTTAATCTTTTAATTAAAAAAAAACTGTTTATACCATATGAAAAACCATTTAAAATAATATTTTGAGGAATAAAATGAAACAAAAAAAAATCTATAAACAAGTAAAAGTTGAGTGATCTGCTAAAACTTATATATTTCCAAGCAAATTACAGCATTTTTTAATGGAAAATACTTTTATATAATGACTAATGAAAAATATCTAAAAATGAAATAAGACAAATATTTTTAAAAACCATGCTTACAAAGTGAACTAGAAAAGAATAGACCGTATACATAAATATCGTCATCGCAAACTTGTGTTCAAAAAATAAGGTAGGACCGGAAATGCATTTTTATCTTTAATCTCTACTTTGAGTAAATAAAAGGCAATTAAATAAGTAGTAAATCGAAATAAATATGAAATTAAATAAATTAAATTAAAATATAAATTACGTTTTGATACAATTAAAGATATCGTAACACTAGCTTCGTAGAAAGTCATCGATGTTTAGACTTCTGCCAAATTCAAATTGGCTCTAAATATTAATTAGTTCGGGAAACGACAGAAATTAGTATTTTTACGAGGCACAAAAATTCATTTAAAATTTGAGCACTATTTTTAAAATCGATGAGAAGATGTTAATTGTCTCTAATTCATGCATATTTGTTTCGAACACTAGATATAATATAATTTATACATTAGTGTTTAAAATACATTTTTTAAAAAAAGTAATTTAATATCTTAACGTTTGCGCTAAAATAGTAATTATTTTGAGTCGACACATTACACCTCAGCATTTTCTAAAAAAGTCATTTTCATTAAAAGTAATATAGTAAGAGATTTTATATAAATCAGTTAAATGCTATTTGATTATGAAATGAAAAATAACTGCTAATCTTAATTAATTAAGTTATTTTTTGAAGATAAGTGAATATAAAAAACTCAAATTTCTTTATTAAACATATAAATCCTTTAAAACAGTTTTTTGTTTTAAAGGATTTTCATTAAAATAAATATAAGGCAATTTCATTAAAATAAATATTTCATCAAAATAAATAATAAGGCCATTTTCATTAAAATAAATATAGTAAGAGATTTTATATAATTAAGTTAAATACTATTTGCTTATGAAATGAAAAATAACTGCTAATCTTAATTTATTTATTTTCTGAAGATAAGTGAATATAAAAAACTCAAATTTCTTTATAAAACCTATAAATCCTTTAAAACAGTTTTTGTTATCAGATTTTAATCAGCTTTCTTTTTATGTTAGGTTTTTTAAAATAGCATATCAATTCATTTTGAGCAGCAGAAATGTGAAGTTGATTTCAAATAAAACTGTAGTGATCTGAATATATTCTACAGTTTAAATTTTTTTTATGTTGGCACAGTTTCGAAAATATTAACTAGGTAAAACCTGTTACTTAAATATATTACAAGTTAGAAAAAAGATAAACAATTAATTTTAAGGCCAAATCTTAACCTTGACGAGGAAACATGGAATCTAATTTGTAATTCAAATAATTTTCCAACTCCGCAATTATAAAGACCTTCACGAAACATGAACAGTTACAAATTACGCAATTAATATAGATTTTATTCCAATACACTTACCTGTTACATGTAGGACCAAGAACGCTTGTAAATTAAGAATCAGTACTACGTAAGTTGTACGCATTTTCGGTGTTGAGCTGAACCAAAGGTAAACACATAATCAGTAACCGAATCGTAAAGGGATTTTTCTTTGTCATCTGACCTTGTTAATTTTTGTGCCCTGAGGAATAGCGTGTTCATGTCCTCGTTCATTACTGCTGAAGAAATCGAAAGTGAAGTCCCCACAATTACCCTCAGCTATCTACAATTCACTTTCGAACAAGAATTGTTAAATAAAAAATCGTTTGGGTCAGTTGCTGAAACGAAAACTTGTTCGAGTTATCAATACGGCAATTAAATATTCGATTTGTTGTGAAAGAAACGCAGTTTTCCTGAAAGAAAGTCATTGCAAGTCCTTAGCCATTTTGAAGAGATTACTTTCGTTTGAAGAGTTTTGGAATGATTGGAAAAAGTTTTTGAAAATACTTTTTTTTTTTAAATTTCATAAAATTTTTAATATTGATTTTTTTTCAAGATCTATAAATTAACTTTTTTTAAATTAATAATTCTTTTTGTTAATTGTTTTTATGTTTTTATGCACCGAAAATTCCATTTTTATTTGTAGTATAATTTGCCAAACATCCAAATGAAGATTAAATGTAATTTGTACTGCATATGGATAATGCTAAATAACGTAAATTAAATTCAGTTTTTGTGCCATTATTTGGGTTTAATTCCTGTTGTTTAGATTTATGAATAGCATAAGTATTAAGTTATTCTTCCTGTAGTGGATCAAAATTGCGATGGCATGTCTTCTGATCCTCTTCAATGATGTTTCCCAGACCGTCGCCAATAGCCCATTGTGCAGCTGTAGTGCAATGTAAATAAAGTACCTACCTCCATGTTTTGTTTATTGTCTTTAACCCGTTCTTAATAGTTCTGCGCCTTGTCACTTTAGCTCTATCCCTCTTTCGTTTACCCTTTGTTGTCCAGTCTATAGAGCCTGTTTTACTTTGAATTTGCTGGGTTTTCAAAAATGTGTCCAATCCATCCACATTTACGTTTTCTGATTTTTAAATCTATTGGTTTTTTCTTAATCTGCAGTGCGGAAAACATGAATCCGCTGTATAGATTAACATAAATGTTAAGTTCAAACCCTGCCACACCATATTGGTTAAATAATATGTTAGAGCGAAATCGGTTGCATTGATTAATAAAATTGTTTTGTTTCAGAATAGTCTGTTAAATTGATTATTCAAATATTATGTTAACGAAAAGTCTGCTCTATTGCTTAGTTTAAATGTTATGTTAGTGTATAATCTACTTCATTAGTAAAGAAAATATTATGTTAAAGCATTATAGATAAGGATCAAAGTGGTTTCCTTAAAATTGAAAAATGATCTACTGTTTCTTATTGAAAATGACATCCATGAAAAATTTTATAAATAAGACCACTTATTTTATGATTTTTAAACGAAACAATTAAAATTTTCAAAAGTGTTACTTAATTATCTGGGTATACTTAAAAGTTAAAAATATAAGTCATATTCATTCCTATTAAAGGGGCATTTAAAAAGGAACTTTTTCTAAAGTTATCTAGATTTCTTCATGATCTAGATTCTTTATATAAAAACTTCATTAAATTTTAAATATCGAATTGTTCTAAATAACAAAAAGTTGAAAGCTGTAAGTTATTTCAATTTTTAAAAAATTCTATCCACGAAAGAATGTATTAAAAAAAATTCTTTTTTATAAGGTTTTAAGTAGAATAATCTAGATTTATTTTATGACCATTTAATTATCAGAGTAGATTCCGAAAACCTAAAAGTTGAAACTTAGTTGAGGTCATTTCCATTTTTTCGAAATTATATATATGAGAGAATGCATTGAAGAAAGCACTTTTTCTAAAGTTTCCTGTAAGACAAACTAGATTCATTTTATTAATACTTAATTAGCTGAGTAGATTCGGAATACCTTTAAGTTGAAAATTATGAATCATTTCCAATTTTAAAAATGATATCTATCAGAAGGGGAATTGAAGAATGCACTTAATATTAAGTAAAACAATCAAGATCCTTTTTCATAAAGATTTAATTAATTAACCGAGTAGCTTCCGAATACGTGACTGCCGAAAGCAAAATGAGTTCATAATTCTCTTTCGAATAATTTAATTCAGCGTCCATTTCGTCTTTGACTTCCTCTTCCGGTTTATGACGTGTAGTGTTTCTGTCTCGTTTTCATTCCACAGTGATGAATATATCAATTGTATTTATTTCTCTCCGTGAAGCTGACAAGTATAAATTTTATTTATTATGGCGAGTTTTATTTTTAGCTGTTAAGCTTGTCTCTGCTAAAGTATGTGTCAGAAATGAATAAAGTTTTAACAATTGTTAAATGAAACAATTAGAGCTTATAAAATACGGTATTTTACATAGCAAAAGCATTTTATGAATGTGCAATAAAGTTCCACTTATCCTAACTTCATTAATCCATAAACATGGGTAATCTGTACAGGTTATGTTGAATTCTGAAGAAGCAATCGTTAAGCAAAGTTATGTACCATCGCAACGAAGTTGATAGACGTGGTCTCAGTTCTCATCCTTGGACTGTGGAGTGTCTCCTATAAGGACTGGTTTTTCCACATACTAGAACAATTTGGAGCATTTGCCCCTTAAATAATGAACTTTTAAATTGTAGAACATCTTCTTTGACGGGTTGCTTCGTCGGAAATGCTCTGAGCCATCATCTCAACAAATCGAAGAAATCTACTATTTCTCTTGTTGGGAGGATACGAATTTCGTCAAAAAAATTGGCTTATTTGAACATATCGGTTAATATGATTGATTAGGAAGCACAACATAGAATGAAAAAAAGTGTAATTTAATGAGTTCGCAAACCTTTCCAGAAGTCGAACCAAAACATTCAACTTAACTAGCGAACAAGTGAACCCTTGGCTCTTGTAGCATCTAGTCAAATAAAGGAAATGGTATACAAATCAGATAAAAAAAAATGATGTAGAACTCGCTGAGTGAACTTAGCTGATACACGAGTGAGAGAGCTGTTTCGTCAAGCATTTCCCAGCTTTGAGTTTCATTAATTATCACGAGATTTCGTGATGAAATTGTTGTCATAAATAAATAATACAGTATAACAGTATATACAGATAAAAAGAGTGCAAATCGTCTAAAAAGAGTGTTTTATTTCTGAGAGGTGTATATGCCGTTGGTTAAGTGAAAAACAACCCGGCTTTTGCATAAAGTGAACTTCATTTGTTAGGCTTATTGCTGTGAGCTTTCTATGCGCATTGGTACAGGAATTTCGGCAGTTTGCAAAAACTCATATTTAACATATAGCNACTGTTCCCGTACCCCTGGGGGTACGCGTACCACACTTTGGGAAACACTGCATTAAGTGAACGTCATTTGTTAGGCTTATTGCTGTGGGCTTTCTATGCTCATTGGCATTGGAATTTCGGCTGTCTGCAAAACTCATATTTTACAATTAGCCTATTACAAATATATCTAAACGACAAAGAAGGTTAGCATCTGGTAATACCATGCAGCAATAACATTAAAACTTTCAAGAAATCTTATTAGATTAGCCTCACATATCGTAATCTTCAATAAACAAAGAGATTTTTTCAACTAGTCTGGCACATCGTAAAATAACTGTAACATTTGCAATCAGCCGGGATTTCCAATTACCTTACGAACAGATTTAACTCGTCTTGTAGAGGGAGCCAATTTATCAAAATGTGAATTATATTCTGATTTTGGAGATTTCTTTATATAAGTTACGAAGGACAAATACGAAGCAACTTAAGTTCCACTTTACTAAAAAACTTCGGTTCATTGCCGAACCATATTATAGGTACTGTGAGCCTATAATATGGTTCATAATTATAGGTACTATGTGTATAATAAAGTGCAAACTTTTTGTAACTTTTATAAAGTGTTAGTTTGAACAATATTTCCATCTAAGTTAACATATTTCCATTCAAGTTCGAACTATGTTTAACTACACTCTAATATAGCATACTCAAGTGTTCTCTTTAACTTTTACCATAATATGGGACAGAGTTTCTTAAGTTCGCAACAAATTCGCAAAAATACAGTTCAACTCTTACCAATGTTTTACTAGAGTACAATTACCATGTTGTAGTTTATTATATATAGTATTATCGTGCAATTACTGAACCATTCTAATTGAATAAATATTATGGTATAATATTTTATGGTCAAAATGTATTCTACGGTTAAATGGATTTTACGGATGATGCATCTAAAGTGCCGGTACTAAAAAATCAAGTTACTTTTTTTTCAGTCAATACACCTTAATCTTAATTTTAAAATAAAACAGGCAATACATAAGATATTCCGATATTAGATAAATGATTAAATGTCTCATAATTCTAAAGCTCTCAAACATGTTATGAAACAAACTTACATCATTTTTATATGAAATTACTCAATGGGGTATGAACGAGCTAGTTGAAAACAAACTATAAATTAGAACAAAGCGGTACTCACTTGTTTAACTTGCCCTTTGAGATGGTAATTAAAATCAACAACCATATTAAATGTATATTTCTTCTATACAAACAAATGTCTTGTTTTAGATGGATTACGATTGGCTGATTAAACAGCGTTTTATACCTTGAAAACATCTGGTTTCAAAAAGTTGCATTGTCGTGAAATGAGCGGCCTTAATGATAAGTACCAATGATAATACCATAAAACTATTTGATGATAAGTCAGATGGAGAATTTAAGGTATTTCTTGATAAGCAAGCGAAGTTACGTTTATAGTGTTCAGATGGTGTAGTGGGGTTGCCAAGATAATAAACATCACATTTATTATATTAAATATAATTAGCCCATGTTTTTGAAGCGAAGGATTATCACCTTTTTACGATTACAAGGAACAATAATAACAGATCTGTCTGAAAACTTTCTTGTAGTTCTTTAAGTAAATAATGTACTTTCTATATCTTTCGTAACGTGTCCTTAAAACAATAAAAATGTGTAGTCGTAGTTTTATATTAAATTCTAGAAAAATTTTAATTTAACAATATCAGTATTAATTTTTAATTTTAGAAATTTAAATCTGTTTGATTTTATACAGGATAAATAGGTTTTTTTCTTAAGTTATTATGTTCATAAAAGAGAAAGGCTAATGACGCTTAAACAGTTATGTAGCGATGAATATAATATACTTTTGTATTTTACTCTTTTTCCTTGGAAATAGAATAGAAATGAATTTGAATTGCATAGATCCACTATGCAATTTCAATTTCTCTTATAAACGTGCAATTTTCTAAAATGTATGGATATCTTAAACGATTTCAATTGGAAGTAATGCTTACATAATTTTCTCTTTTAAACATATAGAAATAAAATGAGATTTGAAAAGGAAGTTCCACTTATAAACTTTTAATACCTGAATTTCTTAAGCATGAAACCCACTAAATTTATAAAATAACTTTTTACTTTCATTTAGTTTTAAAACTTTAATATTAAATTTAGTTAAAATGTAATGTATTTGAATGAAAACAAGTTTGCTCTCCTTTTATATACAAAAACGTAAGACACTTACTTCGATAAATTACCATAATCTTACTTTGATAAAATACCATAAGTCCGAGCTACTTAAACCCACTTTTTCAAGATTTCGGATGCATTTCCTCTATAAATTTTTATAAATATATACTTGAGCTAATATAAAAGTTCTTAATTTACTTAAGTTCTTCTGTTATTTTACGATGGCTATTCTATAAAAAAATAAGGAAATAGTTTTCTATTTAATGGTGCATAGTTTCAAGCAATCATTAAGTTAGGTTAGTTGAACCCCTGATTTATATTCATATGTTATTGTACAAAAATTTATGATGAATAAATATGCTGTTATAATATATGCATAACGAATAATATGCATGACGAATAATATGCATGACGAATAACATGCATGACGAATAATATGCATGACGAATAATATGCAATTTTTTAAATGTTACGTATCAATAATTACTTAATTATTTGTTTTTGAATAAAAATATTTGTAATAAAAGAATTATTATACTCTATAATTGCTTATAAAAAAAGCCAGGGGGTTGCAACTGAACCCCCTTGCACCCCGCTGCCGGCGCCCTTGTTCTCGTACTTTTCATCAGACCTGATGAAATTTATGCATACAGTTATTCAGTGAAAAAAGATTTGTACTTCCCATTTCCTGGCAATTTTTTGTACTTGGACGGCATTGCCAGTCTTGAACCTGAAAAAAAATTTCACTAATTTAATTTGAACACATCACGTGATCGATCCGCTCTGTCCAGCCAGTGAGAGAAGCAGAATGAAATTGGTAATTCCCCGTGGCGCTTAATGAACGCCACCTCCACTTACTCATGATCCTTTTGAAGATCATGCGTGGGTGTTATAAATCTTTCTTTGAAGCAAACTGTTAAGATATAAATTATAAATTAAGTTAATTCATTATTATAAAAAAGAAAAGCTCAGTGGTAGATGGCTAATGGATTAGAGTCTCCTTGCCATCACGCTAACCGTAGGAGGTTTTCGTAGGAAGTGCGGGTTAGTTCCCTCAAAAAAGTCCTCCACGAAGGCAAAATGACTCCCAAAACTTGATTCAAGAGTTCCCTCGCCTTCTGGATTGGGTTCAAAACTACAAGGCTACGGAGTTGAACATTGGTAGTCGTAAGCCCTAAATTGGGTCAGCTGTTCTACAACGGTTATAATCGAAAATTAAATAAAACATAAAAACTGTTTTTTTTTTTAAAATTTAATAATGTTTAAGAAACTAGTAACTATTCAATTTTTTATAATTTCATAAAATTTAATTAGGTTTGAGAATTTTTTTTCTGAGCTGTATAATTAATTTCAGAAATTAAGATTAACATTTTTTTTTTCCCATTTAAAAAAATGTAGAACGCGTAAAAAAACATGTAAAAAATAAAAACATGCAAAAATGTTTGAAAAAAACAGTAAAAAATTTATTCGATTAACAAATTATTTATTGATTTTTTTGAAGAAATTTGCTTGATATAGTTATTCATTATCCTTTGTTAATATTATTCTCTACTATTGTTATGACTTGTTATTTTTATTTTTAGTTAAATTATTTTTATTATTTTTAGTTAATTATTTATTATTTTTATTATTTTTAGTTAAAGGAAAAGTTTATTTCTTTTATTATATAAAGCTATCATGTAATATTACATTATTACGTAACATTTTATAAAAACTCATTGAAAACTTTATGTAGCTTAATAAATAGTAAATAAGTTACATTTGCCTGTACTATAAGTTTTATATAAAACAGTTTCCAAGAAAAATTTGCAATTAAAATTATGATTTTAAAACTGTTGTTAAGAATTAACGCAACATTACTCAACAAACTATTTGGCGATAAACAGTTAAATAATTTTATGATAATCAAAAGTTGAATAGGAATTTTAAAAAAGTGCAGATTCATTTGTAATGGTACCAGAGGAAAAAGTTGAATTTTATCCCAACAGACTTCGGAACTAGCTCTGTGTAAATGCAATAAAAAAAATTTGGAATATTTTAATGGAATAATTTTAAATTCTTATGTAACAATCTGTTTATTGAGAAGAAATAAATATAATAACATAGCAATTTTTAACTTCCTTAAAAAAACGAAAAAGCCCAATTTTTTCATCAAAAACTTGATAAAACCCGGGTTTTGATAAGGCTGCGAGTTTGAAAAAAACCCGGGTTCTTCCAAACTCTACTCCTTAAGCCTTTTAAATTGCATACTACTACGTGAAAATTAGATCATCAGATAAAATGTACTCAGGTTTCCGTTGAAACAAAGTCGAGAAACTGCAACATGGGATGACCTATAAAAATTTAATATGATTTTAGTTTGGAAACTTACTTTTTTTTAAAAAATCTATTTTCATCCGTTATAATTAAGAAAAACAATGCCACAGTATCTAAAACTAAATGGTGATGATGCGAAATTCAACAAGGTTAACTATTAAAATGTCTAATAAATAAATTTAAAAAAAAATAAATTCGATGAAATGGTGAATTCAAGTTTTAATTTTCATTTGGATGAAAATGGATAAAAATATTGGAAGAAATAAATACTCAACCATTAACTATTTATACCTAACTGTGTAATGATCACAAAATGAAAATTAGTCTATTACAGTTTGTTCTCTAAAAACGTCACTTTTTTTAAATTTTATCCTGTATAGTTTTCTGCCGTACTGAGTACTGTGACAAAATATTTGGTGAGTATTCCACGTACTTAGTTTACTTAAAAATTGCGTGTTTCTTTGTTCTTTATCAATTGTAAATAAAAGTGTATTTAATCTTTTATTCAGTTCAATTATTTTATATTTTAACCGTCGTTGAACAGCCGACCCAATTGTTTGGGTTTAAGACTACTAATGTTCAAATCCGCCGCCTTGTAATTTTGAACCCAACCCAGAAGACAAAAGAACTCCTGGATCAAATATCGGAGAAAATTTGCCTTCGTAAAGCACTTTTTGTCAATCAAAGCACGATCCTCAATGAAAAAATCTACAAACTGAAATAATTAGATGAGAATAAGAACTAGACTGCACTTTCACTTAACAGATGCCAAGCAGGCAGCAGATAAGATAAATCATTTCCTTCTCTGTGTCGATGACTCTAAGTTTCTTGAATACATATTTCGATTTAGTTCCGATTTGGGAAAGATGGCTTAAAATAAGTGGCGCCAAGCAACTCTAAATTGTCTGGTTTACATAACAAGGAATGATGCTTTTTATGGCGCATGAAACATGTGTTACTATTTCCATTCCCTTTGCAAATGATTACCATTTGTAATTTCTAAGCATATTTTTTGGCGATAATAAATTATTTTTTGTATAAGTTATGAGTAAGATTACCTTATATGCAATTTACAATTACTATCTTCTATCTCTTGAAGAGCAACCGAAAGAGAAGCAGAGATGCTAATTTTCAAAACCGATGTGAACCAATTTAAAAAGTGAATTAATATTTCTTACTATAAAAGAAACTCCTTACTTTTCATATAATAGGGGTGAGTCGGGTAGCCCCGCCCAGCGGGTACCCCCGCCCTCTGTCAATTTCATATGTATAGAATATTTTTTCAAGTCAATGGGCCATCGGACATTAATTGTTATATTAAAAAAAGATTATTTTCAAAGTTTCAAGTATTTATGCAGCTGGTAACATGGTAAACAATAGTTTTGAAAATATGTTGAATACAGTAGTCATGAAATTAAGAAAAATTGGTTGAATGTTTCGATTAAACTTCATTTTAATACTAAAAAAATAATTTTTTCTATACATACAGCATTAAAGTATGTAGTCTTAAGTTTAATTTGCACAAAGAAAGAAGTTTGTATGTAAAAAATTGTTCGAGTAATTACAAATTTACAAAAAAATTGGATTTCGGGTAGCCCCGCTCACATGAATGTCTGGTATCAACGACCAATTTTATTTCGTCAATAAATGTGCGGTTGCAAAAATTATTATTTTATTGCTTCAAATTTGAATGTTATATGCCTTTTTAACAACAAATAATGTTGTTATTAAATGATTGTTACTAAATGATAGAATTCACTGAAAAAGTATATAAATATGTAATAAATAAAATAATTTTGTGATACAAATGATAAACGTGGTTTACCTATTGTCAATACATTGGTCACTTTCATTTACACCTGAAAAAACAGTCAAAAAACATAACTTTGTATCTGGGCGGGGCTACCCGACACATTTTGAAAAGAGCTGAAAAACATGTTTTTTTAAATTTCTATTTTTTTAAGTTAAACTATTCATTTTTTGGTTTATTCTTTTTGCATTATTTAATTAGATGATAAAACAATAGAAACACACAAAATATTTATTATTACTCATTATTATACAGAAATATAAGCAATACTCCTTAAGCGAGCGGGACTACCCGACTCTCCCCTATATAATTCTGCTTCATTTTTGTATTTTATCACAGAAATTCTTTGGTTGTATTTTGTTTTGTGCCTTCTAAAATATTCTTAAATCAGTCTATATAAATTTATAATCGAATTTTTCTTGCATCCTTTGAAATGCTTCATTTCAGACAAGTCCGTATTCAGGGAAACACTGCTGATTTATAATTTTTTTAATTTTTTAAAACTTATAAAAATTTATTTAAATGGAGAAAATAGCTGGGGGAAACGGTGTTTCGAATTTTCCCCTTTATGTTTTCTTTTACAAATCATTTTTTTTTTCTCGTTCTCGTCTGACTAGTCTTCAGAAAGAGTGATTATTTTTTGAGCTCACAAAATATATCAGCTTTTATAACCATTTTCAATATTTTGAAGTAAATAAAGTTTTTTAATCACTAAATTTTTATTGTGTGTATTATTCCTTTCAATAATTTAGGGCGTAAAAGTTTTCAGTTCGAATATTGACAAAATTCCAAACAGTTTTCATCCGTGCGATCATATATTTCTTAAACAAGAATACTAGACCAGGGGTTCCCAAAAAGTGTTTCGTGAAACGATCACAGGAACAATCTTGTAAGTTAGTACCAGTAATAATTTTTGATATTTGTAATATCCAACCTATTATTTATTTAATATCTTGGCTGTTTTCATGAAATTCTTTCAGTGAAATTGCAATGAGAAAAACTATAGTAAAATTAAAAAAGAAATATAAGCTTTTTTAATAACAACGCATTAAATAAATCACTAAAATAACATGCATTCAGAAATAATTACATCGGTATTTATAACTAACCCTAGAAATTGAAAATAAAATATCAAATTCTAGAATAAAGAATAATTTTTCTTGGATATCCATTTACGCTGTTTATACGGTTATTCATCAAAAGCTTGTTCAGTTTATTTTATTCAATTTCAATGTATGCATACGCAAAAAACTACTAGACTAGTTGGCACTGTATACCTGTGATTTCAACTGTCTAAGACAAAACCTAGACTATCAATGATAAAACAATAAAAAAATTTCATTCTTCACATTGAATAGTTTTTTTTCACTATTTTTATTTATTCATTAATTTTTTTAGCATATTTAGAATTGTTCGGTATCTGGTCGATACAAACTCCGCACCCGGCTCGCACCGAACACAGTGCTAGCGTAAAATATCCTCAGTGGTAGACGGATCATGGATTACAGTCCCCATGCCGTCAAACTAACGGTGGGAGGTTTCCGTGGTTTTCCTCGCCATGCAATGTAAATGCGAGCTAGTTCCCTCAAAAAGTCCTCCGTGAAGGTAAAATGTCTCCCAATACTTGATCCTGGAGTACGCTTGTCTTCCGGATTGGGTTTAAAACTGCAAGGTTACGCGGTTGAACATTGGTAGCCGTAAACTCAAAATTGCGTCGGCTGTTCAACGACCTGTATGAAAAAAAAATCACTGTTTAAATCCTAAAACGAACACATGTTTACGAAAAATGTTAGTATCTCGTACAATAATTGAGAAATTTCTTTTTACAAGGAGCTTCATGTCATGCCCTTCAAAAAAACGTTTAATAATGACAAATTTTATAAATTTTAATGCAAATTTAATTAATATCTTTTGAACTAATTTTTAGATGAACCCTTATTTCATCGTAATCTTTGCATTGTTTTCTCCACAACTCTAAATTTTTGGTTGTCTAAGGCAGCAGTTTCCAATCTTTTCTGGCATGGAATCCTAAAATGCAATTTCAGTACAACCAAATAGACTTATAAATCATGATGTCTAAGTTTTTAACTCACTGATATCTAATGCGATAAACCTGGAAAGAAATCCATCTTCTCATTTATCTGAAAAGCATTTTTTGGGGCGAAAATAACATTATTTCACAGTTGATAAGGGCAGTTTTTCAGTAGTTCAATTGGGTATAATATGAAAAAAACACAACTACTTCGATTTAGTAGGAGCAACATATGACGCAATGCTAAACGAATGGAATTTAGTTGTTGTTTATTTAGTTATTGTTATTAGTAGTTGTTGTTATGTATTTCAGCTGTTGTTGTTTATTTAGTTGTATTTAGTTTCAATAACTTTTCTTTATAATGCAATAAAATCTGACGAGTAGCTCTTTAAACGATCGAACACTTCGTTTGTTTATTTGTGGCTCGAAGTTAGGCTCGCTGAAAATGGCGTACATGGGTCAAATTTAGTAGGAACAACACAACCTGTGACGTAGGCTATATTATACCCAATTGACTTAAAATTTTAAATAAATCGTTTTTTTCTAAAACGAGATATAAATTAGGAGAAGCTAAACGTTTTAAAAAGTAAAAAAATTCGGGTCAACATACTGCTAAGTGACAAGTATTTTCTTTGAATACGAAAACAATTTTAGAAATTATCGAGACGATATAGAGAAAATTTCAGATACATTTAAAAGTTATTTATCTTTTAGAGTAAAATTCAAACAAATATTTGTGATTTAAGAAAGAAAAAGTCCATCTTAAACTAAAAACAAACATTTCTTATATTCCCATATCTAAATATAGACACCATATGTTTACAGTTTAAGATGAACGTTTTCTTTCTTTCTTTTTTTACAGTCGTTTGTTTTTTACAAGAAAATCTGGAGAGAAAAAATGTTCTGGGAAAATATAAGTTCATTTTTGTTTAAAACTAAAGATTACACAAAATTTATAATTCATTTCAATACATTTTGAACTAATATTATCTCGGAGGTGATTATATTATCAACAACGAAAACGATGTCTTAGGTTGCGTAAATCTTTAATTTGCAAATAAAAGTTTTATTAGCATCCCTAACATTCTAAATATCTAACTATAGATAAGGCGCAGTTGGCGAATTTATTTGGCGATAAAATTTGTAGTAATATTATACGTCATTCTATCATAGCCATAAAGGGTAATTATGGGTCTGGCTTTACGAGTTCTCTGAAAATCTCAAATATTATAGCATGTGGTAAAAGAAATATATTGCTATATTAAATAAAAATTACAAATGATGAATTTCAAAAAGAATAAAATAGTTCGAAAATTAAAAAAAGACATTTTTTAGAAACTTATTTTATGATACAATTATGGACGATACAAATGAAATAGGTAAGTAGTAAATTATTTCTTTCGTATAATTAATTACATTATGTATTCTCTTAGAAACGTATTGAAAGTATGGATAGCTTATTCAATTTATTAAAAAAGTTATATTTGAAATATTTTTACAAATCATTTGATTCTTCTCTATCTACGTAATTTACATGAATTTTTCAAATGATTTTTGCTAAGGTAAAGTTAAAAATATTCTTGAGATTAGAAAATTTTCACTTAAAATGTTAAACATAAAAATTTATTGGAAGGAAATTTAATTTTGAATAAAAAAAAGTTTTAAATACATATTGAGTATAGAAATTAGTTCGGCCCGTTTTTTTGTGGTCAAAAATGCATTTATTTTTGAACAGAATGAATGAACAGATTAATCAAAGTATTGTCCATCGCTGGCTACTTATTTTTCCCACCTCTCAGGCAATTTTCAAATTCCATCTCGAAAAAATGTCTCGTCCTTTGAGGCGATCCAAGTTAGGGGCCAATTTTCGATTTCCACGAAAGAAATAAACCGGTGACCTGCCAAATCGTTTTGCATCCGTCAGAACAACCAGCAATCAAAAGGAGAAATGTCTGGTGAATACAGTGGGTGCGGTAAAATATCCCACTTGCGCATTTCCAAATAATTTTTTGCGACATGAGGCCGACCGTTATCATGCAGAAGAATAACTACGTCATGTCCGTGCTCGTATTCGGGCCGTTTTTCTCTTAATGCACGACTCAAACGAATCAATTGTAGCCTATACCGATCGCCCGTACTGGAATCAGCAGGTTGTAACAGCTCATAGTATACAACACCATTCACCATTCTTCTTTCGCCATTCACCATTCTTTATTCAAAATTCTTGAAACGTTGAAACCATTCCCTACATGATTTATCAGCTGGAGCATTGTCACCATTAACTTCTACAAGCATTCGATGCGCTTCAGCTGCACTTTTCTTGCAGTTAAAGCAGAAACATTAAAACCTCCCGCAAATGGTGCTTATTTACCACAAAATTTGACTTATTCAACAAAGTACAAAACAGGGTTTTTGTATGAAACTCAAAGTGATGTAAACTGAATATTATTGACAGATGTATAACCTCTCTGAAACCACCGAAACCATCTGTCACTATGAAACATTCTTTACAGTCTGAGCTATCTTTTGAAAACGGACCGAACTAATTTGTAACCCCAATAAAATTTTAAAAGGAAGACAGAATACAAATTTTATCACAAAAATTATACTAATCAAGAATATAGATAACTAGAATTCAGTCAGTGCTATACTACTTATGTAAAATAAGTTGAATGCAATTTTGAAATTAATAAAAATGTTATTAAAGTTATTGAAAACATAAAACTCATATGAAAAACGAAAAAAAAAAAAAATGCATCAATAAAAGACTCATTCTCATGAAAATTGTCATTTTAAGCTAAATTTGTGTAAAAATAAATAAAACGAATTGTAATTATTGTAAATATATTTCAAAAGCAAAGCCCTTATTTCTTATATTAATGTTATTT
Organism: Parasteatoda tepidariorum; assembly: GCF_043381705.1. Taxonomy (NCBI): domain Eukaryota; kingdom Metazoa; phylum Arthropoda; class Arachnida; order Araneae; family Theridiidae; genus Parasteatoda; species Parasteatoda tepidariorum. The sequence continues at coordinate 30,301,601 of NC_092208.1, read as the reverse complement.
CTAATTATATTAAGACAAGAAGAAAATATATTTTAATCAATATCGATTTATTTTTTGAAGTTAATGCTCTAGAACAGAGGTTACCAACTGGCGGCTCACGGGCCGCATCTGGCCCTCGAAGGCTTTTTTTGTGGCCCATGAACTAAAGTATATTAGTTGTCATTTTTTGCGGAGAATTTTCGTAAAAAATCTATATGGGTTTAAAATACTTTTCTTCCGTTAAAAAAAAAACCCTAATTTCTTCGTTTCTGCGAAATTTAACATACCAACGGCGCAAAAAAAAAATTATTTCTCAGGTTTTGCATCCAAGAAAATATTTATTCAAATACAAACATAATCGTGTATGTTGCTCAAAAATCTACTTCTAATTTTAATTTGTAATTCAATACGCTTGTTTTGTACAACTTGATAAAAATCTGACAGTCATATTTAATTTTCCTTCAAACATAAAGGAGTCCTAGATAAAATTTTGATAAAGTTGCGGCCCGTCATTTGATTTGTGTTTTTAATTGGGGCCCCCGGCCTCATGTAAGTTGGAAACTCCTGCTCTAGAATTATTCCCCCTCTCCCCACTTAAGCGTCTTACTCTCATTTTATGCATGAGTTAAAGAATGACAATTTCATTAAAATTAAAAAAAATTTATAAGCTTAATTGAGTTATGAAATCAATCATATCCAAATATATTCAGATGAAAAACATCTTATAGTGATAGACTTTTTATGTATGATTCTTTATTTTCTTTTTCTTTTAAAGAAAGATATGAGGGTATGATAAATATAAAAAAGAAATTAACCTAATTTGATGTATTCAAAAGAATTCCCCAAAGAATCGAAGATGGAATAGAAATAGACAAGGGATAGATAGATCACTTACAATTTATTTTCCCTTAATAAATTATAAGTTAATTGACGTTAAATATTACCCCATTGGTAATAAATTTAAATTGTAGGAGTAATTATTTTTTATAAACAGTGTTAAATGTGTCTATCTCACTGACGTTACGTAAGACGTATATCTCACTGATGAGGAAGTTATGTAAGAATGCAAATGAATGTAGGTCTTGTAAAAGTGTGATGTAATAAGAATGTCTACTCAAATTAGAATAAGAATGTCTACTCAAAATTTGTTATGAAGGGAACTTCGTGAAACATAGAGTGTAATACTAATTTTAAAAAGTTAAAACAATTGAACAACTTACAAATTGTTTTATAAATTGTGAATATTTGAAATGTTATACAGTTTTTGTACGCTTTTTAATCATCCAAGATTTTGAAAATCTTTCCAGAATTTCCAAACTCGATGTACTTAACAAATGGATATCAGTTTTTGATTTACGTATAATAATTGTTAACAATCCGACATAGAATTTGATAGTTAATAATAGATGTTCGCCAAGTTAATATTTTTTTAGTAACTTGGCGAATTACCAAGTTGTAATATTTGAGTGAAAAAAATTGAAAAGCATTTTCTTTTTGACCATTCATTAAGGCAGGAAAGAGAGTAAAAAAATAAACAAAAACCTATTTACGGCTTTTCCCAAGGTCAACAGCTTGATCACGCGGTGTGCAATAAGATTAAGGATTATCCCATTTCGTAGGGATACATTTACTCTCATGTTGCTAAGTATTTTGATTTGTATGTCTTTTTTCCTACCATAATTTTTAACTAACTACTTAATACTTTTTTCTATAAATTATTTTTTTAAAACATGATACAATCAGAGAAAAAATGAAGACATTTTTGAGTGGAAATTGAGATTCTTTATCCTTATTCTAATTTTTTTCTGTAATTACTCACAATTTGATATACTGATATGCTTTTAAAATTATTATTTTTAATTAATTTGCTTAAGAATTATATAATTTAATCTAAAGCTGAGTTGAAAGTATTGTTTTTTTTATTGAATTGAAAGATAAGAGCTAAGTTATTTAATTATTGATTTAATAATTTTTCCTTAATGGTGGGTGTAAATAATACAAGAATACAACGATGCACAGTGTTCAAATTTAAAAAGTAGACCACCCTGAATAACTTTTTATCTAATGATCGGATCTTCACGTTCTTTTACTCAATCTTAATGGTTTGAGAGGGTTAACTCATATATAGTACTTAATTGGTGCAGTACGATATTTTAAGTTACGAAATCAAACGCAAAAACGTACTTTCTATGAATAAAATAAAATTTTTTTCGAAGAATTCGGATTTTTGAATCCCGATATATGGGGGGGGGGAGCAAATACATTTGGGGAGTATGGTCTAATAGTTCGGACAGGAGGGCAATCCAAAGTCTGGACCTCTTTATGTTAAGTTTATTTTTTGGGTATTTCGTCATATCTTGTGAACTTTTTAAGCAAATTGAAAAATTTTTGCAATCAAATGTAAAATATGTTTACCCAAAGATAGTTCCATTCACAAAATAACTTTTAGTAAATATTTGTTATCTAATCGAAAAAATACTTGAATCGTTGAACTTAGATATTTTTATTTTAAATTCTACGACCATTATCCAATTTCAACCTTTAAAAAGAAAAGTCAAATATTTCTCATTTGAACATCAAAATCGTTGAAATGCGACAGATAATAATTTAAAAAAATATTCATTAATGTGTTTATCATGTATATATTTATATAGATAAATTTTTAAAAAAAATCGAAAATTCATTTACGTTATTTCAAAAATTTAAGAATTTAAAATTATTGAAAAATAAAAAATAATTTAAAGCGCATTACCGATTGAATTATTGGAGGAACAATGACATAATCTCAATAATGAATAGGATTCTATGATCTCTCAATCCTACTCCTCGTACTTGCAACGTCACTTGGGAGGAGCCTATTTACCCGCCGGAAATGGATTGCATTCACCTTTTTTTAAACGCCTTAAGTCTCTTAAATGATTTAAAACCTTTATTTGTCCCTAGTGTCCTCTATAATGATTGAAGATGACAGAAAATCAGATTGAGCCCGAGAGCTTTGACCCAAATTATATTATTCTATTACCGATGGTTTAATTATTAAGTATAGCTAATTTAATAGCAAAAAATTTCTTCTTTTGGAAATCTCAGATGATGTCTTTTAAAAACTTTAGCCTGACCATGGCCAATTTAATGTGGGACTCGAGCTCAAAAAATTTTGTCGATCTCGGGCTTGGATGGGATTAAATTCAAAATCGGTGAGCAAATTGTAGAAAACCTGTTTATTTGTTTAAAGGAACTGGAATGTATAAGCTTTTTCGATTAATTTAGAAAGAGATTTATTAATTCAATTACAATAAAAATATCTCCTGTGCAACAGTTTTTTTTCAAAACATTTCAATTTTTGTATTTTATTGTNGTTTATTTAAGTAAATGTATATAAACACATATTTTCGAAATTATTTCAAGCAACAATTGTTCTAAACCTCATTCGTGACCAACTTTTTTAAAAAAAAAACTAACATTATTTTAAGAGATTTGTAGTTTAAGGGACTCTTTTATTTATATCTAATTAAAAGTATATTTTAAAAAGTATATTTTAATTAACATCTTAAATATTTTTTAATGTTTTCATTTGAAACTTGGTACGTTAGTTATGTTGCATAAGAATAACTGATACGCCAAAATGATGTTTCTAGTATCAAAAATAAGGAAAATCATTTTAAATACCCTCTGTCTCCTTTGCTTGTTTCGGAAATACATAGTTAACTATCTCCAAAAGCTCATTACAATGTAAAACATTTGCGGGTCAAATTACGGTAAAAAGTACCGGACCTCAGGGTATTGGTACTTTTTATCGTAAAATCCTTTTTTTTGTTTTCCGGATTATGTTACGGAACAAAAAATCTGTTTTGACATATATTTAATGAAAGTAATTCAGTGATTTTACGGTAATTAAACTGTCAAATTACTGTATATTATTTTTTTTTTAAAAAAAAGGGATTTTACGGCAAAATGGATTTTACGGATAATGCATTCAAAGTGCCAGTACTTTATACCGTAATTTGATCCGGAATTGTTTTTAGTATAGTGCAGCTCTAGTAGTAGCTAAACAAGAGCTACGAAGTAAGCAAAACGAAACTGTCAAATAACGAATTGTCTATTGTCTGTATATTTGTATTTTTGTGAAAAATAATAATAAAGTAGTGAATAAAAATAGTAAAGAAAGATTATGAATATAATGAACACCAGATCGTAACATTATAAAATTAAAATAAAATAATAATAACCAATAACAATTAAAAATCAATACTAATCTCAACAAATTTAAATAAAAATAGGAAAATAAATATAAAATCTAATAAATAAAGATTTTAAAAAAATCATGGCAAATGTATCTTTTTAATTCTTTTTTTAAAATTTAGATTTTAAATTGATTTACTTTTTTAATTTAAAATTAATTTTAAATTCGTTAATTATTTTTATTCAATTGATGATTATTTAAATTCATGATTAAAAAAAAACATATTCCCAAAGAAAGTTTCAATTTTTTATTTTCCTTTTGAAATCTTGTTTCTCGTTGTCTGAAATATATTTATGCAACTAAAAATCTAGTAAATAAAAATCAAAAAAATCATGGCAAATATAACTTCTTAATTCTTTTTTAAATACATTAAATTATGATTATGATTTTTTCCTTAAAATTAAACTAATTCATTTCTTTAAAATTAAATTAATTTTAAATTATTGTATTATTTTATTCAATTAACGATATTTTTTTTAAATCGTGAAGATTTTTAAGAAAAGAAAAAGATTTCCAAGAAAATGTTCAATTATTTTTCTTGTTTAAATGCCTTTTTCTTTGTCTAAAATAAATTTACGTGGTATTTAATGCAATATACTCAAGTAGTTGAAATTTCGAAACATGAGGTTGATCATTTAACTTAATTTGAGCGAGCAGCTTTGATTTTTCGGTTTAGCACTGACAATTGGCCAGTATTTAATTAAATCATTAACTATACCAGACACAGCTTCAAATTGTAGTGACAGCCAAAACAGATAATTCCCTACACTGTTTTAATTAATTGCAACATAAATGATGAATGATATTCTTTCTGATGAGGCGCTATGATAGCTTGAAAATTAGTTTTTAATTTCAAAGTTGTTCGACCATAAATAGCAAAAATTTTTCTTTTTCCTTTTCTAGTTACATTGGTTACAAAATGCGTGATTGTGAAGTAAACATTATGAAAACTGTCTGATTCTAGGTAAATAAATTTAAATGGTCTATTATTTAAATTACTGGGAAGTTCCGCATTCTGCCCCCTGGTTTCATCTCATTTTCTTTTCTTTTTTTTCATCTTAAATGTGGATACTTTTCAATAAAAGCTAATTTCGTTATAAAATATGCAATTATTATAACTTTATGTAAGAGAGTCGTGATGGCTCAGGAGATAGAGCGCTCGGCTCTCATTGAGGTGACTCAGGTTCGAATCCCATCGATGGCAGGTCAATCCGAATCCCACACCGACCACAGTGCTGAAGTAAAATATCTTCGGTGGTAGACGGATCATGAGTTCGAGTACCCTTACCTTCTAGCTGTGTTAGGTTTTCATGATTTTCCCACCCTTGTAACGCATATGCATGTTAGTTCCATCGCAAAAATCCTCCACGAAGACTAGTTTTTCCCAATGCTTAGTCCAGGAATTCCCTAATCTAACGTTTTATAATTTTATAACAGTTGAACAGCCGACCCAATTTTTTGGGTTTACGACTTCTAATGTTCAACTCCGTAAACCCTGTAATTTTGAACCCAAACCAGAAGACAAGGGAACTCCTGGATCGAGTAATGGAGAAATTTGCCTTCGTGGAAGACTTTCTGATGGAACTAAACCGCATTTGCGTTACATGGAGAGGAAAACTTCGAAAGTCTCCCTGGCTTAGCCTGACGGCAAGGGGACTCTAACCCATGATCCGTTTGACCCGATTGACTGAGAAAAATGCACTAGCAGCAGAAAAATTGTCCATCTGCTTGGCAGATTTATGACAGTTCAAATGACTGCGGCAATGCATGTCTGTCTCCTCCAATGCTCTTGTTTAACAACACCACTTAGGGCGAACGAAGATGTTTCCGACCATGTGTTGCTATGTTATTCTGAATCACCTTATGCTTTCTGAATCACCCCTATATCACCTTATTTGGGACACCCTGTTTCACATATTCTTGAATCGAACACAGTAAATATATTTATTCCTCCAAATCGTCGCAAAGATGAAATTTTCTGTAATAAAAAAACCATTGCGAGAATTTATAGTAAAAATATTATTTTATTAACCATGTAAAACAATTATTTATTTAGTATTGTGGTAGCAGATATAATAAAAATATTCTTTTCATACAAATTAATAGTAACATCAATTAGAATTTTTCGATTCTATTCACAATATCTGTGGTTAAACATGTTTATTTAAGTAATTAAGTTTATCGATTTTTTTTCTTTTTAGGTACTTCACTGGGAAGAAAAAGTTGGTCGACAAAATGTTTCGAATTTTCCTCCCGTTTGACTAGGAAAAAAACCAATATTGGTAAAGCTCTAGACACAAATCTGAGGCGATGTCTCAGTACCTTAGACATAACTCTGATGGCTGTGGGTCATATGGTTGAAGCTGGTGTCTATGTACTTACAGCAACAGTAGCAAAAAGTATGGCTGGCCCAGCCATAGTACTAGCTTTCTTGTTCAGTGGTTTTGCATCTTTCCTAGCTGCTCTGTGCTACGCTGAACTGGGAGTGAGATATCCGAAATCAGGCTCAGCTTATTCTTATACCTATATGGCTGTAGGTGAACTGTGGGCATTTTTAGTAGGATGGAACATGGCATTGGAGCACACTATAGGTGCAGCAGCAACTGCGAGAGCTGCCAGTGCCTACATAGACTCCTTAGCAGGATACCACATCAAAAATGGTACAATGTCTTTTACAGGACCTATAGAAGCACCTATGATTGCAGATTACTTGGATTTTTTCGCCGTTTTCATTCTTTTCATATTTGTGATATACCTTTCATTTGGAGTCAAAATGACTTCCTATTTAAACAACTTGTTTACCGTTATCAACATAGGAGTTATCATTTTGATTATTGGAGTAGGCGCCTACTTTGCTGATATAAAGAATTGGACCAACCCAGAAACAGGAGGTTTCATGCCATACGGATGGTCTGGCGTTTTCGAAGCATCCGCTTCTTGCTTTTATGCTTACATTGGGTTCGAGGCTATTGCTGCATGTAGCGAAGAAGCAAAAGATCCCAAAAAGTCTATCCCAAGGGCAACCATGGCAGCAATGGGTATAGCTGCTATTGGCTATATAGGAACAGCTACAGTTCTTACACTTATGGTAAATTATAAGGATATTCAAGACGAGTCCGGAATACCAGAAGCATTAGGCTCTCACGGGGCAGAATGGGCAAAAATAGCAGTTATTGTCGGAGCAGTTTGTGGCACATCGACAGGCATTATTGGCAGTCTTTTCGCTTTGACTCGCGTAATCTACGTCATGGCAGACGATGGTCTTCTGTTGAACTTTTGTTCGAAAGTCAACAAAAAGACTCAAATTCCACTGAGGGCTATGTATGTATTCTCTTTCTTATCCTTCATTACAACATTACTACTGGACATCAATGCTTTAGTGGAAGTAATATCTATCGGGACACTCTTTGCATACATTGTGGTAAGTGCCTCCGTGATTATCTTGAGATACAAGCCTTCTGATTTGACGGAAAAAGACGTTCTAGAACTCACGCAGAATGACGATCCCCTCAAAAGTAATTCCATTCCGTTAACTGATACCGGTGGTGAATTGAGAGACAATTTTGAGTGGATGAAGCGCTTTATTGATTGGAGTCCTGGAAAATTAGTTACCCACTCTGTGGTATACTACTGTGTAACAACTTTTTTACTATGTGGTTTTATACGGATATTTTCCAGTTATTTGGACTGTTGGTGGGCCATAATTATTGTAGTTATCCTTCTTGTAGGATTCATTCTATCATTCTTCACTATCTCAATTCACAAACAGTCCATAAGTCCTCTTTGTTATAAGGTATGTTTATTAATTTTTCTTAATACTGTGTATACATTAAAAAGAACTTTGTTAACCCTATTAAATATTTTAAAACATTTTAATTTACTTTTAATAAAACCAGGACATGAAATTTCTGTTCTAAACAATTTCCAGGCAAAAAGAAAAGGCCAGACTAAAATTTTTCTTTCCTGTTATTTACAATATGAATAGTTTTTAAAATGCTAGCAGATGCGGTATGAAGAACATTCTGGTGACAAGTATTTATTGGAATAGTAATAATAAATTAAAAAAAATAAGGTTGTCATAAAATTTCAACGTCTCAAAAACAATAGTTTCATGAATGCTGCAAAGTGGGTAACCTGGTCCTTTTTTTGTTGTTCTAAATGGAAGAAAAATGCCACCACTTGTTTTCAAAACACTTCGAGTTGCCTCTGGATTGAGGGATGATAATCTATGTAGCTATGTAGTTTAATGCATGTATTATGTAGTAAGCATATGTAGTTTAATTTCAAACTCAATAATTTGGTAAATAAAATTTACTCGCCAATCTAAAATATTTGATCGTCAATGGTGAGCTAGTGAATGGAAGTTTTTGAGCCCTGAATTAAATTATAAAAAATATTTAAGCGAAAAAATTTTATACCAGAAATTGGAACTTAACTATTAAATTCATTACTATTCTATAACTATTAAATTCATTTTATTTAATCAAATCTAATGAATATGTTTTACTGAATGCAATAAATTATTTCAGGTTCCCATCGTTCCATTAGTACCAGCAATGAGCATTCTTGTAAATATTATATTAATTGTGAATTTGCAACCTGCGACATGGGTCAGATTATTTATATGGATAGCCGTCGGTAAGTGATAAAGAAGTACCTTATTTATCATTTTTCTTCATATTTCTTTTAATTTATGACATAGGTCATTTTCTTTCAAAATAGATATATTGTTTGCAAAATGCTGACTTGTTTATGGATTAATTTGCTTGTGAAATAAGTTAATACACCAATGCTTTTGAATTCACTTTTCTCACTTATCAATCACGTCACTTATAATCTGTATCATTTATCAATTTCATTCCTTCTTCAATTGCACTACAGCAGTATGTGGGCCTTGGTCCTTCTTAGAATTATATTCCAAACTGCCCTATCTTTAACCATGAACTTCCCATCCGGTTACTTTGAGGATGCTCAAATCTCTTTACAGACAATCGACTCATCTGATTCTTGGACAACCTCTTTTTCGAGTATCTGCTGGTGTGGCAATGAAAACTTTTTCCGTGGTGCTGGTATCGTGCATTCTGATAATGTGACCAGCCCATTTTATTTCTTGGATGTTGAAGAACTTTATCCGATCCTTTGTAGATTTTGCACAGTTCAATATTTGTTCCTTTTTTCTCGATGTTTATCCTCTTTGAATTCCAGCAAAAATACGTCTTAAGCATTTCCTCTCAAAAAATGCAAGTTGTTCTTTTTCTTCGTCAGCCATTGTCCATGTTTCAGTTGCATATTTTAAAATAGATGATTAATTATTTATAAATAGTCGGTTTAGTTGATATTTTTATGAAACCTGTCTTCAAAAATTTCCTTATTCTAAAGGAGCATTGGTTAAAAAGTGTTCTTCTGTTGTGGATTTCTGCTTTTATAATATTTTCTGGTTTTATTTCAGCGTACGTAAAATATTTAACTGCATCAAATTTATCTTTGCACTTTCCAAAGGAATGCTGATAAATTCTAATTTGGTGCATGGCCAATATTTGGTTTTAGTAAACGCTACCTTTTAATTGGCTCAGCTTCCAAAGAAATGAATGCTGTTTGAGGGCTGTTGGTGTTCTCGCTATATTATCGACTGCGTCCGCAAAAGCAAGCATTTGTACAGATTTGGTGAATATATTCCCTCTTATGTTTACTTTGGAGCCTCTGATATATTTTTTCAAGATTTAAATTAAACGGAATTCAAGCCAATGTATTATCTTGTTTCAATCCATTCATTATATTGATAAGCTCTGATAAGTTATTCTGGTTTTTCCCTCTAATTTAATTCTTTGGTTAGGTTATGGAAGTTAATTTAATAAGTTTTTGAGGAATTTCAAATTCCCTCATTGAATTCGATAAATCGTTTTAGATTCATTGAATCATATACTATTTTGAAATCTGTCAATGGAAGACGGATATAAATTCCGAATTCTAATGTTATTGTTTTTTTCTCCATTATTTGTCTTTTGTTAATTATTTTCACGGCAGTAGATCTACCTTTAGACAAGCCGGATCGGTAGAATTATTCTATGCTGTCTGCACTTTATTAATTTTTGGTAGAGTGTTTATGAGAAAATTTTACAGAAAGTGTAAAGTAAGCTATAGTTTGAGCACTCTGGGATGTCTCCTTTCTTAAGGATGAGGAAGGTAGCACTTTCCCTTTATCAATTTAGTAGTCCTTAAAATAACATTCGCATTAAGCTTACTTGAAAACAAATATCAAACTCTCCCATTTAATTGATAAATAATATTTTCTCCTAAAGCTTTGTTGAAATACTGAAAAAAAATTATTCTTTTCTCAATTCTGTGACTGTTCTTGCAAGCTGATAAACCCTCATAAGATTATTATTTTAAGTTAAAAAATCGTTATAGGAGTATTATTTAAAGTTAGAGAATCCACCTAGTATAAAAATTTGAACCTAAAAATCCATATCATTATCACATGAAGTTGAAAAATCCGTACTAGGTTTGTAACAGCATCTTTATGTAATATGTTAACCATTAAAAAACTCTATATGTTAAAAAAACGTATCTGTCCATACCTAATATAAAAACCCATATCTGTTATTAAATAGCGGAATAACAGACGTTTGCCATAGAATATTTCATAATAGAAGGAAACTATTCATAACAGATACTATTCTAGGTTCAAATGTAACAGGTTTAACATAGCGATTATTATTAGCATTTCCCATTGGAAAAAAAACGTATTTCATTTCTCGGAAACTTGTGAAACTGTATGATTTTTTTTAAAACTGCATCATCAGCCTTGCAACATTTACTACCAGGCTGAATCTCAAAGTCCTTTACAGTCATTTTCAATACATTGGCGAAATGTGAAGTCATTTAATTTCACTTCTTTCTGTTTTGAGTTAGTAAAAGACATTTTCAGCACAGTAAAAAAAAAAACAAATCAAAAATATAAAGTTCAGACATTCTCAATTATATGTCTCAATTTTTACCTTTTATTTTATTAAAACAGACCTTTGAAGGAAAAAAAGTACTTTTGTAGCAGATACATTTATGTAGCAGACACAGAACATCTGATACAGAAAATGCTGATCATTTCTTTAAAATTTCCGATGCATAAAACTCGCATACAAAACTCACAGCAGTTGTTTCGCTTAATAAAAGGCTAAATATTATTAGCCTTTTATTTAGCGAGTAGCAAAAATGAAGCTTAATAGCGTGAATTAATATTTTACGTTATAAGTGTTCCAGACTAATGCGAAACCTTAAATATAACCAGTCACATTTTGGAGAAATTTCAACTAGAAAGATTTTATTATTTATAATTTTTTAATATTAGTTTCATTATTTTTTTAGATTATTTACATTAGGATTTTTCAAGATAAACCAATGCAAAAAAATATGTAGATAATTTGTGGTTCGGAATTCATTTTTTGCCAAAGTTATGATTAAAAAAACGTTAAAATGAGGATCTCGCTTTACACAATGCGTAATACAGTCATTTTCATGAATTTCCACAAAACTTTATTAAGATATGGTATGTGTTATTATTGTTATTTCTAATGCCACTTTCCAATAACAGCAAACCTGCTTTGTGAAACCAAGCGAATTTAAGGCAGAGGGTGCGTTTCGAGTTTTTCAGTGGCGCCATTTCTGGCCAAGAATATAACTTCAGCCGCACACACGCGTCACACCCCATTTTAAAGGACAGATCTAGTCATGCATCCATTCACCCACATATCGTAATTTTAGCCTAAACCAGAGAACGATCAATCACCAACTCAGTATTCCCCAGGTGTATTGATTCGTTATGTGAACTTGGAGGACTTTGTAACCTTACATATTAAACGTGCACCAGTCACCATTTACCACACGGGGATTCTTCGACCGGCTGGGATCGAACGCATTACCTGGACATGGGCCTAATGCCCTATCAACCAAGCTAACTCAGCCTTGCGTGTTATTATAAAGAACAAAATATACAAAAATCAAGGTATTTTAATATAGAATTTACTTATGAAATAAATGTAGGCGAAAGTCGATAGATCTCGAAAAATATACATCTAGCTCTAATTATTATTCAGCTCTTATTAATCAGACTTTTGATTTAAACGACTTGTATTACCATAAATTTTTAACGAATTCAGAAATCAAATTGTGCGTTTTCGTATAATTTAGGAATTGATTGTGTGAAGATACTCATAGATAATGCCATTGCCAAAGTTAATTATGAATATTTTTTTTATGTATATTTCATAATCGTAGTTGAGCAGCTGTCCAAATTTTTGAGTTCACAACTACCAGTGTTCAACTCCGCAGTCTTCAATTTTGAACTTTCTTAGATACTAAGACATTAAAATGTTTTATTTACGAATTAATATCTAATATATTGTAAATTCAATATTCGAAATATTTTTTTCCTTCTAGGTTTGGTACTTTACTTCTTCTACGGTATTAAAAACAGCAAGGAAGAGATGCCACCTTTACCATCCAGTGTCAGAAATTAGTGTTTGAAAAAATAAATATGTAAATACGAAGATTTTAACTAAGGTCCAGCAAACAGCATTTTTAATTGTTTGGCCTATCCTTGTTGTTAATATGAGTATGCCTCTATCACCAATTGTCATTATTATTTTTTTACTAATTGTCATAAATGTATATGTATAGTATGTTGTAGGTTTATTTAAAAAATCCAGCACTCTTCAATGTTTACTAGTATTTTGCTATAAGCCAGGGTAATTGGAAAAGTCATCGGCATTAATTTACTATCTCATATTTTTTAAAGCTTATTACAATTGCTTGTATGCCTTAAGGCTAATTAGAAAATGTGGGAAAAATTAAACTGAATCAATTGAACTGAATTTGCCCAGGTTTATTGCAATGAAACTTAAAAAAGGCCATTTACAATAAGCCTTCACTTCTCTAGGCTTATTGCAAACTGACTGAAAATAAATAAGACTGAGAATGTTATCGAGCTATGAAGGATATGTTTTCTTATAACCCTAAAGGTATTCAGGCTTGCTGATTTAAGCCTAAAAGGTGCCAGACTGATTGGAAAATATTGTAGTTTTTTAATTGACCCAGCGCATTGCGAAATGATGCTACTTCCAAACAAAGAGCTGATTTATTCAAATAGCCTTACGAAAAGTACAAATAATATTACAAACCATCATTGAACAGATCTGTTAGAATAATAATATTTTTCAGTGCAAATGTGAATTTTTTTCTATGAATTATTTAGACAATAAATTTTTCATCACCTGTTATGTATGAGAAATAGTGGAAGATATAAAATCATGCATTCCATTTTTTAAAACTTTAATAAGTTTCGAAATTAAAATGTTAACATACAACTATGTGCTAATATGCTATACATATTTGTGATTTAAAGTATTGAATTTTAGTCTGTACATTTTCCTTTTCCTTAATTTTATTACTGTGTCATTATTTTAAGTTTTTTTTATCTATAGTTTAATTTAAGTGATGTTACTTTACACTTACAATATTTAAGATAATCATCGATATTTATGATAATATGATTTCAAGAATGCGGTATAGTATCTTTACTAATAAGTTGGTAAAAGAAAAATTATCAAGTAACTATATTATGTCAAATCTTCAAGAGATTAGGCATTCTATAAGATTATTTTTACAAAATATATTCACATTTTTGCCTTCGAAAGATGAAACGCTAATAAATATGCAAATTAACATACACTGTTTTTAACAGAATATTACTGCCAGGTCATTACTACTACTGTAAGGCAGATAACCATGATTGAGCAGTTTAGGCATTACTTTTTGCAAATTTTTGACATTACCTGTCTTTTTTTCAAAAAATTTTAAAAAAAGTAATAGCGAAATTACACTTAATATTTTTTTAAAGTATGCCTTTTACAATGCGCTAATATTATTGAGAAATGTATAAAAAATTGCCAAACTCATTATTTGAACATAATTTTTTTTTTAAAGTAATAAATTAAACAAATATTCTGATTCTTCTGTTTTAAAAAGTAAATTAATTCCTTCAGATTGGCATTTTTTTAAATTTAACAACATGAGTAACAGTGTACACGGATAAAAAAGATTGTGGTAAAACTAACGTACTGCATAGTAATAACATTTCTGGTAAGAAATAAACAAATAAATAAACATAATTCTGGCAATAAAAACCAAAATAAAGTGAACCCTCCAGAAAGACCACTCTGTGTAGAGACCTCCTCTATTTAAGACCACTTTTGGGTGGCAAGAAATTTTTTCCATGGAATTTATATTGAAGAATAGATTTAGGGGAGACCATCTAAACCTCTCCCAGCCTCCTGACAAATAAGGAAACTCGAAAAAGTAACAAAATTTTAAAAAAAAATATTAACAAAACAAATAAGTATATTCAACTGTATTCAAAATATTTGTAAGTGGCTCTTATTTAGAGAGCTCTTTTTGACAATTGCTGAAAGAGATTATCTCATGTTACAGTCAGAGTGCCCTAAAGACGATGCTATCAATAATTTAGCTTTAGAGTAAGAAATTAAATTAGAAAGAATAAAGTTATTATGCACAAAACTAAGCACCTGAAACAAATCTCTCATTTTTTAAAGTAAACTAATTTTATATGAAATTAAATGCAAACTCAAACAAAACATAATTGTTTGTTCATTTAAAAGTGGTAAATTTCTTTTTTCGAGTAGGGATCATTTTTATTGACACTACATTTTTTTCATCAATCCGTTTTTCATGAAGCCAATACAAGTGGCGTTTCCGCACCAAAGAATGACACCGAGAATAATTAAATTAAAAGCCCCTGCAAAAAATTATGTACCTTTGATAACATTTTGAAATCAATGGAAGTATCCCCTTAGAACGACCAACCTCCATTAACGACCCTCTATTACTGTGGAGTGGTAGATCCAGAGAGGTTTTACTGTTTACGGTATTTAAACATTCATGTGGAATCGGAAATCCAGATTTTTAACATTATAGTTCTTATTGCTATATATTTAGAAAAAATACAAAACTGAAAAGTAAATTTCACCGAATAAGTGATTTTTATATCATGCTCTAAGGCAGTGTTTCCCAAAGGGTGGTACGCGTTCCCCCAGGGGTACGAGAACATTTAAGAGGGGGTACGCGTTCTTATGCGAAATATCTTGTGACAAGCGAAATTATCAAAAAATTTTATTTAAGGAAAGTTAGCCATGAAAATTTACTATGACGTATTTTTCTATTGGCTATTTTTTTTTTTGCAACATTAACAGTTAATAATTATTGGTGTCAACAGTCAATTGTGATTTTTAATTTTTGTACAATTTTTTTTGTATTAAAAAATGCATTAATTTGTTTTATTAGTGGTACACAGAAGTCATAAGTTTGGGAAACACTGCTCTAAGGTATAGTAATAAAATTACCAAATTTTACCACTTTTATAAATTTTATCATGGATTATAAAGCTATTGTTATTTAGCTAAAATAATTGCCAAAGCACTTCGGTAAAAATTAGATTGATTTTTGATATTTCCATAGATCCAAAAGCATTGTAAATCTTACCATATTGTGGTAGTTTTGATACATGCTTTTTTTCTCAGTGTAAGTTATTAGCCATAACTAGTGTCATAAGTTACTCTTTTATTTTTACTATAAACATCAACAATCTATACTAATATCTCCTCTATAGACTGTCAAACCATATCCATTAATGATCGGTTCTTTCTGTTTTTCCTCTATCCATACAAGTGTCAAATTAAACTCAACTAATTACTCATTTCATGATTAGTTATAATCCATAATTTCTGCAAGTGCTAAACTGTTTTTGCAAAAGGTAATGTCTAACTTCATTTCATCTAATCTTAACTTTAGATAACATATATTGTGAATTTCTTTCATCTATTCAAAAAAAAAAAAATAACTTTTGTCATTTTAAAAAATACTATGTAAATTAAATTTATCTTAAATGATTTAAAAAAATATATTTTCCAAGGAAACAAGTGCCAAAACAGAACTAGAAAGGAATTAAAATTCTTGTCTTACAAATGTAAATCGAATATTCTGAGTTGAATTTGTAAATAAGCATTTTTAAGTAAATTTTTTGCTTGAAAGAAAAGAAAATTGTCTTTTTGTTCTAATTCATTAAAATTAAAATTAAATTTCATTAAAATTACTATTATTTGTCCTAATTGTTATTACTCAGTTTTTTATGAATTTTTTAAATGTTTATTTAACAATTTGAACTTAAAAAATTCATTACCTTATAAGAACATTTGCTTTTAAACTAATTTAACTGCACCACGTTATTTTCAACACAAACAAAATTCACTAAATAATAAGAGAAATCGAAATATGTCAATTCAAGTAATTATTATAATCATACATTTTATGTACTCAACAAAAATTAAAAATAGTAAATATAAAATTGCATTTAATATTAATAAGTCTTATTACATTAGAAATTTATAAATTTGAGTTATTACTGATTTGTAACAAATAAGAACAAGTAGAAAAAGTGTAGAAAACAGATTCTTTACTACGATAATAATGATTTTTTGTATAAAATCATGATTAGGCGTTGCATTAAATTTGTCATGATTGCTACGTCAACAAAACTGAAATGGTACTTCAGAAAAGAAAAAAAAGAACAACTTTAATTTATTATTTTCTCATTATTTGAGCATAGGTTACTTTAGCTTAGCCAAGTTTTTCTTATCAGAAGTTCTTCGATTTTCTGTTATAAGAAATTTAAAACATTTTCTTTCTTATACACACTAGTGAAATTAATATTTATATGTTCGATAAAATAAATTATCGATGCGATCTTTAAGAACGAAATCAATATCAATATGATTAAAGTGAACTATGTAATTTAATTTTCTTATATTCTGAGAACTTTGAAAAGTTAAAAAGAACCAATATGTGTCTAAAACTTCGAAAAGGATGACAGTATGATAGGTTAGATGTATATTTGCTGCAGAATAAAAATATATATGCCTTAAATCAATGTCATTTTTTAAAAAAAATCTTCCAGTTTAAGATATTAGCTTTCAATTGTGTATTTCCCACAAAATGATACATTTTGTTCTTTTTGATTGCAAAATTCGTTTTTAATTAAAAGCCTTCTATCTATATGACTATAAAAAAAATTCGGTTTCTATATTTTGTGTAAAATTGAATCCTTCAGGACAATATTACCTTTAACAATTGGAGTTTATTGCATGCGTGCAAGTGACATCATCGAAGGCGAATAGTGGCAATTGTCGATTCAGAAGCCGATCAGTTCGACACACACGCCGGCGCCTCTTACAGATATCCACTTAAATCTGATTTAAAACACATAATAACTTCACTTCTTTTCGATTTTAAAATACTCAATTAAGTACAATAATTTAACTATTGTAAAATTCTCATATCAAATGATTTTTTTTTGTGTTGTGCATACTGCGACCAAAATGAAGTTTAGAATCTCGAACGCAAAAGTAGACTTTGTTTCTTACTTTCACGAACATAACATCCTTTTAAATCTGTTGTTTCTTTTGGGAATTAAATGTGCTGATATGAACTTCAAATCGAAATTAGAAATTTCTCTGCATTGGACATTCCTTTTCTTTATACCTTGCGTGCTGATTTATTCAATTATTTTACATATAGCTGAATTGAAGTATAAGCACACAGATTTTCAGTCAAGAAAAGCAATAGCGTGCTTCGTACTTTATAGAGCGCTTACTGCTGTAAACTGGATCATTCTTTACTTGAAAAGAACAAAGATTAATCGACTCTTGCAAAGAATCACATCATTAAAACAATCACATGAAGATCTTGTGAAAAAGTGTGTTCTGATGAGTAATTTTGCAACAATAACGATTCTGATAATTTTTATGACTTTATGTACCATTAATTCCAGCTTATTTTTTACTGATCAAAATGTAAGAGATTCGTGGTTTTTAGATCTAACGTTTGGTTTTAATACGACTTTCGATAACACAACCAAAGCAATAGGTTCTACATGGTATTTTCTGTCATCAAGAATAGCTGCTACCTTAGTACTATTATTGCTAAATATTTTGTATGCTTCATGGTGCTTTTGTGCTAAGTCAAGTTATTAAGAATTGTGAAAAAACAGTTAATCTCCCCTTCAACTGCAATTCAAGAAGTGCAGTTTCGTTTATTCACCAATATAGACAAGCACATCAAATATTTTTAGATATAGAATCGACAATGGCATTTCCCGTATTCTTGATTGTTGGATCCTATTTTTTCGTACTTTTTCATTTTTTTGCTGAAATGATTGGTTATAATTTGTATAAAGATTTAATTTACTCAGCAGAAAACATCTCTGCGTCTGCCCTACACTCTGTTCTGTTTCTTGCTCTCGTCTACTTTGCTTCAAGAGTGGAAGAAAATGACCGTGATTTAAGACAAAAAGCAAATGACTTAGCTTTCTACTTGATATCAAAAGCTGAAACATTCCATCAGGGTGATATACTTTCAAGATTTTTGATTTCGAAAACAAGAATTATTCTAAGTGCGTGGGGAGCTTTCAATTTTAACAAAAGCTTCCTTCTTACATCAGTTGGAATCATTGTCTCGTATAATCTACTCATTCTGCAATTGAATTAAATTTCAAATCAACTATTCAATTTGAATTCATTTCAATTCAACTATTCAATTTTACTTCGAAGATTCGATTTCAATTCAATATTTTACTATATTGCCCTAACAGTAAGATTATTATGATATTTTTTTTCATTATAATATTCTACATTCAAATACAATTCCCTTTGCACTCATGGCATTCGATTAAAGAATTTTTTTAAAAGATTTTCGCACTTTAAACTGCAGAGTATTTTGAAGCATTCGGGGAGCTTTCATTTACACCAGGGGTTTCCAACTTACATGAGGTCGGGGGCCACAATTAGAAACACCAGTCAAATGGCGGGCCGCAACTTTATTAAAATTTTATATGGGACTCTTTTATGTTAGAAGGAACATTAAATATTACTGTCAGACTTCTATCAAGTTGTTCAAAACAAAAGCATTGAATTACAAATTAAAATAAGAAGATTTTTTAAGAAAAGATTTTTAAAAATATTTAATTGCATATTAAAAAATTCTGGATACAATAATTTTAATGTGCATCTATGAATTAAACAATTAATGTGCAACAGATATCAAATTGTTAAGATATAAAACTTTATAAAGGTTGGTATTAAAACTTACATTGTAGCACACAAAATGCTCAATGAGAGAATTGAGGTTTGTCTGCCGTACTTACATTAGAATGGAGACTTAATAAAATAAGGATTATATTTTGGTTTTAAATATAAATTTTTTTTAATATTAAAAAGCAAAATAACGAGCATTACAAATAATTTTGTTACGTATCATTTTGAATCTTCTCTTAATCAGAAACTTTGTGACAAGATTTTTTTCTTCTGTTTTTCTTTAATTCTGTGATAATTATCATTTTTTTCCAGACCTATTAGGGTTTAAAGCAGAAATGAAAAAAACTTCTCGAGCATCTGAAATTAATTTTGTTTCGCTCACGCCCTATTCGTATCAAAGAATTTAAATAAATATGATATTCCTTACCTCCTTTATGCGTTTTAAAATATACAAATGTAAATAATTTCGTCCATAATTAGTGGTGTCAAAAAGTTAAATAGGAGAATTTCTTCGAGAAAATTTCTGATACGCACATGCTAAATTATATTCACAAAATACTAAAAAACGAAATAAAAAAGAGCAACATACACGATTATTTTTGTATTTGAATAAATATTTTCTTGAATGCAAAACCTGAGAAATAATTTTTTTTTTCGTCGCTGGTATGTTAAATTTCGCAGAAATGAAGAGATTAGGTTTTTTTTTAACGAAATAAAAGTATTTTAAACAAATATAGATTTTTTCCGAAAATTGTCCGGAAAAAAATGACAACTTTTTTTTCCGGACAATTTTCGCAGCCACAAATAAAGGCTTCGAGGGCCGGATGTGGCCCTCGGGCCGCCAGTTGGAAACCCCTGATTCACACAAAGAACTTTCTTCTGTGATTAGTTCATAAATTTCACTGGTTGAAAAAATTCAATTATTTTTTACTGTAACTAATAATTATTTTATCACAAATTAAAGGAAGGTTTTTCCCATAGAATTTTCACATTAAGTACAAACTGGTTATGTAACTAGTGTATGTATGATATTTACTTACGAAGAGGCATTTGTGCTCCAATATTAACACTCTTTGCACTCAATGTGATATGTATTCGATCTTTGATCGCAACACTTTCGCTATTAACACTTTCGACGAAGTATTTTAAGTCTTTGAATTACAATTTTATTCCGAGATATAAATTATAAATTGCTATCATTGTTTTACGATAGTAATTGATAAATTTTTCTAAAATAGCTGTAAGAATTTCTTTTTAAATGCAAACTTTTTCATATCCTGTTTTTGAAAATTAGAGCACTCAGAAAATCAACAATGTTTGTAAATGTTTGGCATGTAGAAATAACAGGGAAAAACAAATTCCGGCAAAATCGCAATACTTGTATAGTAAAAACATTTCTGATATATAATTCTGGTAATAAAACAAAATATGTTGTATTTAAACCATTCGCTTGGTACTTTCATTGTACGTTATTGTAACGGTTTACAGGACATTCATTTTTCAAAATTACAATTCTTATTACCATTCATTTCGTAATAAATTAAAACTGAAAAGTAAACTTAACAGAATAAATGGGTTTTTCTCCATGCTCAAAAGTATCTTTTTATTTTTTTACGGAAATCTGGAATATAAATATGAAAGCTATGTTTAATATTTTTTAATTAGTGAAAATTGAAAACAGGAAGAAGTTACGAAAAAACTACTATTAGCGTAAAAATATTCTTCGCCAAATAATCTTTGAAAAGAAATATAAAAATTAAGAAAAAATGCATTATATAAGATTAATTTTACAAAATATATTAACATTTTTGCCTTCGAAAGAAGAAACGCTTATAAATATGCAAATTAACAAACACAGTTTCGATCAGAATATTACTGTCAGGCAGATAACTATGATTGAGCAGTTCAGGCATTACTTTTTGCAAATTTTTGACATTACCTGTCTCTTTTTCAAAAAAAAAGTAATAGCGAAATTACACTTCATATTTTTTAAAAGTCAGCCTTTTACAATGCGCCGATATTATGGAGAAATGTATAAAAATAGCCAAACATATAAAATAAACATAATTTAAGAAAAAAATAAATTAAACAAATACTCTGATTCTTACTTTTTAAGAAATAATTTAATTCCTTCACATTAGCTTTTTTTAATTTAACGACATGAGTTACAATGTACACGAATAAAACTAACGTACTGCATAGTAATTACATTTCTGGTAAATAAATAAATAAATAAATAAATAAAACATAATTCTGGCAATAAAAACCAATATACAGTGAAACCTCCAGAAACACCACGCTGTGTAGCGACCTCCTCAATTTACAACCACTTTTGGGTAGCACGGAGTTTTTCCCGTAGAATTTATGCTTATCGAGAAAATCTTTAGGAGAGGTCATCTAAACCTCTCCCAGACACCTGGCAAATAAGGAAACATGAAAAAGTATCGAAATAAAGAAAATATTAACAAAACAAATAAGTATATTCAACTGTATTCAAAATATTTGTGAGTGGCTCTTATTTAGAGAGCTCTTTTTGACAATTGCTGAAAGAGATTATCAATCTCATGTTACAGTCAGAGTGCCCTAAAGACGATGCTATCAATGATTTAACTTTAGAGTAAGAAGTTAAATTAGAAAGAAAAAAAGTTACTATGCAAAAAACTAAGCATCTGAAACAAATCCCTCATTTTTTTGAAGTAAACTAATTTTAATGATATGAAATTAAATGCAAACTCAAACAAAACATAATTGTTTCTTTATTTAAAATAGTTCTATAATTAAAAAAAGAGGTAAATTTCTTTTTTCGCATAGGGATCATTTTTATTGACGCTACATTTTTCTCATCCATCTGTTTTTCATGAAGCCAATACAAGTGGCGTTTCCACACCAAAGAATGACACCGAGAAAAATTAAATTAAAAGCGCCTGCAAAAAATTATGTACCTTTGATAACATTTTGAAATCAATGGAAGTATCCCCTTAGAACGACCAACCTCAATTAACGACCCTCTATTACTGTGGAGTGGTCGCTCCTGAGAGGTTTTACTGTTTACGGTATTTAAATCTTCATTTGGTATCGGAAATTTTGATTTTTAACATTATAGTTCTTATCGCTATATGTTTAGAAAAAATACAAAACTGAAAAGTAAATTTCACCGAATAAGTGATTTTTATACCTTGCTCTAAGGCAGTGTTTCCCAAAGTGTGGTACGCGTTCCCCCAGGGGTACGGGAACATTTAAGAGGGGGTACGCGTTCTTATGCGAAATATCTTGTGACAAACGAAATTATCAAAAAATTATATTTAAAAAAAGTTAGCCATGAAAATTCACTATGACATATTTTTCCATAGGCTATTTTTTTTGCAGAGTTAACAGTTAATAATTAGTGGTGTCAACAGTCAGTTGTGATTTTTGATTTTTGTTCAATTTTTTTGTAGTAAAAAATGCATTAATTTTTTTATTAGTGGTACACAGAAGTCATAAGTTTGGGAAACACTGCTTTAAGGTATAGTAATAAAATTACAAAATTTTACTACATTTATAAATTTTATCATGGATTATAAAGCTATTGTTATTTAACTAAAATCAACAGTTCGTTAAAAATTAGATCGATTTTTGATATTTCCATAGATCAGAAAGCATTGTAAATCTTACCATATTGTGGTAGTTTTGATACATGTTTTTTTCTCAGTGTATGTTATTAGCCGTAACTAGTGTCATAAGTTACTCTTTTATTTTTAGTATCAACATCAACAATCTATACTAATATCTCCTCTATAGACTGTCAAACCATATCCATTAATGATCGGTTCTTTCTGTTTTTCCTCTATCCGTACAAGTATCAAATTAAACTCAACAAATTACTCATTTCATGATCAGTTATAGTCTATAATTTATTACTAATTCTATAGGTTATAATTTATAACTAAACTATGTTTGCAAAAGGTAATGTCTAACTTCACTTCACTTAATCTTAACTTTAGATAACATACTGTGAATTTCTTTCATCTATTCACAAAAAACAGAACTTTTGTCGTTTTAAAAAATACTATGCAAAGTAGATTTATTTTGAATGATTTAAAAAATTTATATTTTCCAAAGAAACAAGTGCCAAACCAGAACTAGAAAGGAATTAAAATTCTTGTCTTACAAATGTAAATCGAATATTCTGTGTTGAATTTGTAAATAAGCATTTTTAAGTAGATTTTTTGTTTGAAGAAAAAAAAATTGCCTTTATGTTCTAATTATTATTTCCATTTATTGTTTCATTAAAATTACTATTATTTGTCCTTATTGCTATTACTCAGTTTTTTATGAATTTTTTAAATGTTTATTTAACAATTTGAACTTAAAAAATTCATTACCTTATAAGAACATTTGCTTTTAAACTAATTTAACTGCACCACGTTATTTTCAACACAAACAAAATTCACTAAATAATAAGAGAAATCGAAATATGTCAATTCAAGTAATTATTATAATCATACATTTTATGTACTCAACAAAAATTAAAAATAGTAAATATAAAATTGCATTTAATATTAATAAGTCTTATTACATTAGAAATTTATAAATTTGAGTTATTACTGATTTGTAACAAATAAGAACAAGTAGAAAAAGTGTAGAAAACAGATTCTTTACTACGATAATAATGATTTTTTGTATAAAATCATGATTAGGCGTTGCATTAAATTTGTCATGATTGCTACGTCAACAAAACTGAAATGGTACTTCAGAAAAGAAAAAAAAGAACAACTTTAATTTATTATTTTCTCATTATTTGAGCATAGGTTACTTTAGCTTAGCCAAGTTTGTCTTATCAGAAGTTCTTCGATATTCTGTTATAAGAAATTGAAAACATTTTCTTTCTTATACACACTAGTGAAATTAATAATTAGATGTTCGATAAAATAAATTATCGATGCGATCTTTAAGAACGAAATCAATATCAATATGATTAAAGTGAACTATGTAATTTAATTTTCTTATATTCCGAGAACTTTGAAAAGTTAAAAAGAACCAATATGTGTCTAAAACTTCGAAAAGGATGACAGTATGATAGGTTAGATGTATATTTGCTGCAGAATAAAAATATATATGCCTTAAATCAATGTCATTTTTTAAAAAAAATCTTCCAGTTTAAGATATTAGCTTTCAATTGTGTATTTCCCACAAAATGATACATTTTGTTCTTTTTGATTGCAAAATTCGTTTTTAATTAAAAGCCTTCTATCTATATGACTATAAAAAAA
Source organism: Parasteatoda tepidariorum (assembly GCF_043381705.1). NCBI lineage: Eukaryota > Metazoa > Arthropoda > Arachnida > Araneae > Theridiidae > Parasteatoda > Parasteatoda tepidariorum. Next base: position 30,276,975 of record NC_092208.1, on the reverse strand, counting down.
ATTCGGTTTCTATATTTTGTGTAAAATTGAATCCTTCAGGACAATATTACCTTTAACAATTGGAGTTTATTGCATGCGTGCAAGTGACATCATCGAAGGCGAATAGTGGCAATTGTCGATTCAGAAGCCGATCAGTTCGACACACACGCCGGCGCCTCTTACAGATATCCACTTAAATCTGATTTAAAACACATAATAACTTCACTTCTTTTCGATTTTAAAATACTCAATTAAGTACAATAATTTAACTATTGTAAAATTCTCATATCAAATGATTTTTTTTTGTGTTGTGCATACTGCGACCAAAATGAAGTTTAGAATCTCGAACGCAAAAGTATACTTTGTTTCTTACTTTCACGAACATAACATCCTTTTAAATCTGTTGTTTCTTTTGGGAATTAAATGTGCTGATATGAATTTCAAATCGAAATTAGAAATTTATCTTCATTGGACATTCTTTTTCTTTATACCTTGCGTGCTGATTTATTCAATTATTTTACATATCGCTGAATTGAAGTATAAGCACACAGATTTTCAATCAAGAAAAGCAATAATGTGCTTCATACTTTATAGAGCGCTTACTGCTGTAAACTGTATTATTCTTTACTTGAAAAGAACAAAGATTAATCGACTCTTGCAAAGAATCACATCATTAAAACAATCACATGAAGATCTTGTGAAAAAGTGTGTCCTGATGAGTAATTTTGCAACAATAACGATTCTGATAATTTTTATGACTTTATGTATCATTAATTCCAGCTTATTTTTTATTGATCAAAATGTAAGAGATTCGTGGTTTTTAGATCTAACGTTTGGTTTTAATACGACTTTCGATAACACATCCAAAGCAATAAGTTGTACATGGTATTTTCTTTCATCAAGAATAGCTTGCTCCCTTTTACCAATGCTGCTAAATATTTTTTATGCTTCATTGTCCTTTGTATTATGTCAAGTTATTCAGGATTGTGGAAAAACAGTTAATCTCCCTTTTAACTGTAACTCAACACGTGTAGTTTCATTCATTAACCAATATTGTCAAGCACATCAAATATTTTTTGATATGGAATCGGCTATGGCGTTCCCTATATTCTGGATCGTTGGATCATATTTTTTAATACTTTTTCACTTCTTCGCTGAAATGATTGGTTATGATTTGTATGAAGACTTAATTTACACCGCAGAAAGCATTTCCGTGACTGTCTTGCACTCTGTTCTCTTTCTTTCAATCGTCTATTTTGCCACAAGCGTGGAAGAAAACGACCAAGAGATAAGGCAAAAAGCAAATGACTTTTCTTTCTATTTAATATCGAAAGCTGAAACATTCAATCAGGGATATATCCTTTCAAGATTTTTGCATTCGAAAACAAGAATTATTTTAAGTGCTTGGGGAGCTTTAACAAAAGCTTCCTTCTTACATCAGTTGGAATCATTGTCTCGTATAATCTACTCATCCTGCAATTTAATTGAATTTTCGTCAATTCAATTCCACAGTTCGATTTCAATTTAGCATTTTACTTTATTGTCTAAATAGTAAGATTATAATTAAATTTTCACATAGGCCTTTTTACTCTTAAATACAATTCATTCTGCAGTAGAGGCATTCAATTAACGAAAATTTCTGAAAAGATTTTTGCTCTTAAAACGGCGGAATATTTTGAAGTATTCGAATGAGCTTTTAATTTCATCAATATCTCTTTTTCTGTGATTGATTGGAAAAACTGGTCATAAATTTTGCTAAATGAAAAAACTGCAACCCATTTTACAATTATTTTATCACTACTAGAAAGTAGGTTTTTCCAATACAACTTTCACACTAAGCGCACATTGGTAATGCTGCCTAAACTAGTAGGTTGCTGGTGACATTTTCACATGAACAGGCATTTGCACTGTAATATTTACACTCTTTGCGCTCTATGTATTCTATCCTGGATTACAACACTTTTGCTATTAAAATCACGCCTTTTTAAGTCTTTGAAATGCAATTTAATTCTGGGATATTGTATATTAATTGCAGTCATTGTTTCTGGATGGTGATTAATAAATATAAGAGCTGTAATAGCTAAAATAGTTGTAATGTATTTTTTTCTTTTGGAAACTTTTCATGTTTTGCTTTTGAGAGCTAGAACACTCTAAAAACCAAAAATATTTGTGAATTAATTTTTTGCAAGTAAAACCATGAAGGACAAGCAAATTCTGGCAAAATTATCTTACTTGTATGGTGATGATATTTCTGATAAAAGAAAGGATAATTCTTGTAATTACAACAAAATATACGATATTTAAACTATTCGTTTTGTAATATTACCGTACGTTGTGGTAACGATCTTCCAGAGATTCTTGGCTTTAAAAATATAGTTCTTATTTTTGTAAATTTAGTTACAAAAACAAAACTGAGAAATAAACATAACCAAACAAATGTTTTTTTGTTGGCCAAACTCTAAAATATCACGATGAAAATACCGAAATGTTCTTCAGAACTTTAACTTAATTTGGTAATTTTAACGTTTTGATGTCTATACCTCTTATCAAATAATAATCTTAAGATATTTCTATTGTTTATTTTAAATATATTTAAGTATTAATTTAACTAATTTAAGGAAGTTAATAATTTCGTATTCCAAAATATCGCAGTTAAAACATGGAGTAAAAGAGCATTCATGATGAATTCGGTTATTTAATCAAAGTGATTTAAATATGAACTAAGATGTATCAAACTATGTTAACTGTTTTATATATATTTTATCGGGATAGTGGGACATATTTATTTAATTACATACATTTGTGGATTTCCTTGTAATTACAAAGAATGGTTTAAAAACTCTTTTCTGTTTGAAAAACAGATTGCACAATTTTACGAAAGACAAACAATAATATGCGTTTAGTGTTATAAAAGAATTTGAATCCCCTACATTTAAGCTTCAGAACGGTTGCACGCATACCTTGCCATGCAATATAGTGGATCATAGTTGACACCTTGCCATGCAGTATAGTGCACTGGCAATACTGCATGGCAAGGCGTAATTAAAATAACCATATATTATTGGGGGTCCCCATTGCCTCAGGGTGTTGTACTTTTGTCAAACGCTCTAAAGGTTGCAGGTTTACATTTGTGTTGTTTTTGTTATTTTTGTACAGTTGTAATTTGACAAGAGAAAAGCTATTCTTTGCATTAAGCTCGCGAGCCTGTATATAATGCATCAAAACCAAATTTATTTATTTAATGTTACACTGCCATAGTTGGGCCGGGATAGTCTGGTTGGTAGGGAGTTGGGCCGGCCGGAAGTAAGGTAAGACTCCCGGTGTAGTAAAGTGACTGATGCACGTTAAATCTGTCGAGTTGCAAAAGTCCTCCATCTTCCCATAACAAATCAATTCTGGGGGTATTGGATTGGAGATCGATCGTTCTCTGATTCAGGTCAAAATTACGATCTGTGGATGTATGAATGGGTCCGCCTTATAAACGGGTGTGACGTATGGTGTGGCAGAAGTCGAATTAATGGCCATAGATGGCGCCACTGGAAAACAAGAACAATCGCACCCACTCCGCCTAAACAGGCATATACATCAACAACAACAACTGCCATAGTTACGTTTTGATTCCAACCCGCTTCTTGCATTTTCAATAGCGTTTGACTGAAGGACGAGACTGCTGCAAAAAATTGTTTAAAAAAACATTTCTTCATTATTACACATAGACATGCAGGCTTGTGTGCTCATTGCAAAGTACGATTTATTATAAGCTCTTGTCAAATTGAGGAACAAATTGCTCAAATTTGTAAAAGATATTACAAAGCTACATTCATTGTAACACGGAAGAAGCGGGTTCGAACCCCACCTCGTCCCAAACCGTATGCTGTCTTTCTCTATGCTGTCCTTCTCCATGTTGTACTTGACTAGGGCAAGCTTTATCATTATCATTTTATTACTTTATGAGAACATTTGTTTTTAAACTAACGTTACTCTACCATGTTGTTTTAAACGAAAACGAAAGAGTTCATTAAATAGCAAGTGAAAGCAAAACACGGCTATTCAAATAATAATTATACTCAATCAATTTCATCTATTCAAAAAAAATAATTTTAATATTACATTTAATATTAATACATATTAGAAGTTTATGATATTGAGTTATATTGTACTTGAACAAATAAAAAAAGTAAGATCCGTAACAAACACGAACATCTCTAACAAATAAGAACATTTAGAAAAAGTATAGAAAATGGATTCTTTATAAAGGTTAAAACGATTTTTAGCATAAAATGCTTATTGATCGTTGCAATATATTTGTCATCATTGCTATGTCAAAGAAACTCGAGCAATACTTCAAAGAACTCAAAAATTGACATCAGTTTGTTATTTTCTCATTATCTGATCCGGTTACTTTAGCTTAATTGAGATTATTCTTATGAGAAATTCATCGATTTTGTGTTAAAATAAATTTGAGAAGTTTTCCTTCGTATACACATTAACAAAATTATAATTTACATGTTTGATAAAGAAAATTATCAATGCTATCTTTAAGAACAAAATCAATATCAAATTTCAATAAAACTATTTTTAATAAGAGTAAGTGAATAATTTCATTTATTACTTTCTTTATATATTGCAACAGCTTTTTAAGTCAAAAAATCTAAACATGTCTTAAATACTGAAAAGTTTAAGAGGAGGTCAGTTTTTTGAGTTTGAAGAATATTCGCTGCACAAAAAAGGAACTTATATGTGTATTAAAAAAAATATGTTTTTGTTTAAAGCATAAGTTTTCATTATGCATTTCTCTTCGAAATAATACATTTTGTTTTTTAAAACTTCTCTATGCGACTGTTAAAAAACTATTAATATTTCATCCAAAGTTGAATGCTTTAGAACAACATTTCCTAATAATTGAAGTTAATTGAGTATAATAATGTAATTGCAACTCGAGAAGAATACGATCACTGACACACAGACTCGTGATTCATGACCAGTGCCAGCTGATATTTTAAAAACAGAATGGTAAAGTCAAGCTAAGTTTCTCCACATAAGTTAGATTGTTAAATAATGTGAAGTTAATTAAATACAACACCGTATCGCACATCAAATTTGTTAAAACATAATTCCTTCCATTTCTTTTAGGTAACTTAGATTTATTGCCACTGTAATACATCTTTGTGTACCTTGCAACTTCGCTGCATAATTAGTTTCTGTTCTACATACTACGTTTCAACAGCCAATCAGGATCGAGATACCTAGATTACGTCACTTACAGGTATCCCATTATTGAAAGTATCTCATATCAAACGATTTTTTTAAGTTGTGTGTTCTGAAACCAAAATGAAGTCTAGGATTTTAAACGCAAAAACAAACTTTGTTTCTTACTTTCACGAACGCAATATCCTTCTAAATCTTTTATTTCTTTTAGGAATTAAATTCGCTGATGTAAACTCTAAAACGAGATTAGAAATTTCTCTGCATTGGATATTCTTTTTCTTTTTACCTTACGTGTTGGTTTATTCAATTATCTTATATATCACTGAATTGAAATATTACCCCACTGATTTTCAATCAAGAAAAGCAATAATGTGCTTAATATTGTACAGAACAATTTCTGCTGTAAACTACATAGTTCTTTACGTGAAAAAGACAAAGATTAATCGATTCTTACAAAGTATCTCCTCATTGAAACAATCGCATGAAGATATTGTGAAAAAGTGTGTTCTGATGAGCAATTTCGCAACAATAATTATTCTGATAATTTTTATGATTTCATGTACCATTAATTCCAGCTTATTTTTTATTCATCAAAATTTAAGAGATTCGTGGTTTTTAGCCCTAACGTTTGGTTTTAATACGACTTTCGATAACACAACCAAAGCAATAGGTTCTACATGGTATTTTCTGTCATCAAGAGCAGCTGCTACCTTAGTACTATTATTGCTAAATATTTTGTATGCTTCATGGTGCTTTTTATTAAGTCAAGTTATTAAGGATTGTGAAAAAACAGTTAATCTCCCTTTCAACTGCAATTCAAGAAGTGCAGTTTTGTTTATTCACCAATATAGACAAGCACATCAAATATTTTTAGATATAGAATCGACAATGGCATTCCCCGTATTCTTGATTGTTGGATCCTATTTTCTCGTACTTTTTCATTTTTTGCTGAAATGATCGGTTATAATTTGTATAAAGACTTAATTTACACAGCAGAAAACATTTATGAGTCTGCCTTACACTCTGTTCTGTTTCTTGCAATCGTCTACTTTGCTTCAAGAGTGGAAGAAAATGATCGAGATTTAAGACAAAAAGCAAATGACTTAGCTTTCTACTTGATATCAAAAGCTGAAACATTCCATCAGGGTGATAAACTTTCAAGATTTTTGCATTCGAAAACAAGAATTATTTTAAGTGCTTGGGGAGCTTTCAATTTTAACAAAAGCTTCCTTCTTACGTCAGTTGGAATCATAGTCTCGTATAATCTACTCATTCTGCAAATGAATTGAATTTCAACAAATTTCAATTCAACGTTTCAATTTCAATTATTCGATTTATGTTCAACATTTTACTATATTGCCTTAACAGTAAGATTATCAAGATACTTTTTTCCTTATGATATTCTACACTCAAGAACAAGTGATTGTGCACACGTGGCATTCGATTAAAGAAACTTTCTAAAAAGATTTTTGCACTTTACACTGCAGAATATTTTTGAAGCATACGGGGGAGCTCTTCATTTTCATCAAGAGCTTTCTTCTTTTATTAGTTCATAAATTTTATTGGTTGAAAAAAATTACATCTGTTTATAGTTTTATAATTTATGGAAAATGTCCGTTTATTTAAATGGCTTATAGGAGTTAGATTATTGTTAATTATTATGTATTTCAATAAACTATTAATATTTCATCCAAAG
>NC_092208.1:30254499-30269146 GCF_043381705.1 Parasteatoda tepidariorum | reverse complement strand
CGCTTCGCGTAAAGAATGTGGCAACATATTCGATACTTAAATAGAACGCTTCGCTTTGATATATTTGTCGCTGAAACGCAGAGCTATAAGCGATAAGCAGAGAGCTCGCCGCACTTAACTATACTCAATACTATTTTTGTCGCTGCTCATAATTGTTATAATAAGTTTTTCTTCTTCCTTCCACGCTCTATTTTTTTTCTCAAGCCAAGACGATAATTTTTGTAGCGATATAGAAATAGAAATTAATAGATACCATAAAAAATTATATGGAAGTAGAAATTGATACCATAAAAAATTAATTCGTTTTCGTGTTCTTTTCATGTGTCTGGTGGACGAACAGCTCATTCAGTGTTTAAATTACCTTTAAATTTATCAACCGTCGAGCATCCTACCTGCAGTATTTCCAGAAGCTCACACAAAGCTGATGTTCTTAGAAGATGTAAACTAATAGTTTGGGATGAGTGCACTATGTCACATAAAACTGCTTTAGAAGCCCTGGATATCACTAAGCCCTGGATATCCTTTTAAAAAACAACCAATGTATGGGAGATGTAACTTTAGTTTTATCTGGTGATTTTCGACAAACACTTCCTGTAATGCAACGTGGGACGAAGGCAGATGAAATACATGCATGTATAAAGTCATCTTGCATTTGGACAAATGTTCAAAGACTGCGACTGAAAACAAATATGCGAGTTCATTTAACAGGACAAGTCTTTGCACAGAAATTTGCCAACAATCTTCTAAGACATGGAAATGGTGATATTAGTGGCGATGAAGAAGGGCTTATAGATGTGGAAAATATTGGAAATCGTGTTGCCACAACGGACGAACTCAAAGAAATGGTTTTTCCTAATATTCATGAAAATTACTGCAACCCTCAATGGCTATGTGAAAGAGCTATCCTTTCTCCAACAAATGATATTGTTAACGTGATAAATAACAAACTTTTAAAGAAATTACCTGGTGCTCTGGAAATTTATCATGTCATGGAAATAGATCAAGTTGTCAACTATCCGACAGAATTTTTGAACTCATTGGAACCACCTGGAGTGCCTGCACATAAATTAGAATTGAAAATTGGAGCACCAATTATGCTTTTAAGAAATTTGGATCCGCCTGCATTGTGTAATGGAACAAGATTGATTGGGAAAAAATTGATGCCTAATGTTATTGAAGCTATGATTATAACAGGACATTCAACAGGTAATAGTGTGCTTATTCCTCGCATCCCCATCATATCTTCAGACATTCCGTTTCAGTTTAAACGACTTCAGTTTCCTGTTGCGATGAGTATAAATAAATCTCAGGGACAATCTTCAAAAGTCGTTGGTCTTGACTTGCAGAAGCCTTGCTTTTCACATGGACAGCTTTATGTTGGCTGCTCAAGAGTTGGTAATGAAAAGAACTTATATTTATTGGCACCAAATGGAAAAACTAAAAATATTGATTATAAAGAAGTTTTACAAGAATAGGAAGAATTATATACTATCTGTATGCTGACTGACACAAGTTTTATTTTATTGCTGTTTCTTAAACATGTTATTAACTGCGTTTTAATTTTCAGCTATTGGCCAATGATGATTTCGAAAGCAACTTTTGTATGCTTTTACAATTTCTGAGGCCTTTTTTTAAAAAAAAACAAGTCTCCACCTGATAGTTATATTATAGGTTAGGTTACCATAGGCCTTAGGTTACCATAGCAAAGTTACATCTTCTAACATCCTAACACATCTGCAGCAGAACTGGATATGAAGACAAAATTGCAGGATAGGAACACTTTAATTGTCCACTAATCTTCAGATTTCCTGCTATGTTTTAAAAAACTTTATTTGTGAAAACCTTTACCGTGGCGGACAACTGGCCGCCTTAGACGGCTAGTATTTTAATAAAATTTGGTAGAAGAATGACCATCTGGGATAGCCAAGTGGAAAGTCTATACCAGTTTTTACGAATTCGTTACTGTAATTCACTTTTATGATATCGTTTCTATATTTTAGTCAAACTTCTTTTTACTCAACGTTTATAAGCGTGTCACATTTTTAGAAATGTGAGTTCCTGGATCCGTTTCGGAACAATTATACACGGTTTAAAAAAAGGTTGGAAATGATCAACAAAAAAAATCAACTCTGTTTGATTTGTAGGTTTACCTCACAGATGGTGCTGTAACCTACAAAATTAAAATCTATACCAAATAGCGAGTTTCGAGACCTATCAGATTAAAAGCTTAAAAATAGCATGTTTTGATTTATCGATTTTTTTAATTCTTTTTCTTTTAAGAAAAAAAATACCTAATTAATTGAATGACTTTTCTTTCAATATAATATTCTCCAGATATTGCCATTTTGAGCAGTTTGTATCTTATTTTAATTTCATCAGTTAAAGCGCCATCTGTGTGAAGCAAAATACATTAGCCTAATGTCAAATTGGAATTAAAATAGGATTCGAACTGTTCAAAATAGTGCTATCACTAGACCCATTATCCTGAAGAAAGATAATAAGAATAAAAATGTTTAAGGTATTTTTTTAAATTTTTTTTAAATCTATAAAAAATTAAAACATCCTATTGTTATGTTCTTAATCTGATAGGTCTCGAAACTCGCCATTTTATATATATTTTAATTTTCTAGGTTATAGCACCATCTGTGAGCAAACTGCATCAACCTACAGACCAAACAGGGTTACTCTTTCTGGAGAACCCGAATCTGCAACAAAAAATAGAGGTTCATATTTAAGACTTTCCTCAATTTCGCTCAATTTCGATTAAAAGTTTCCTCAATTTCGCTCCAAAGAGAGTGGGGTAAAAGATCGAGTTTGGTATCATTGGGAAGTTTTTTAAAAACTATTTTCGATCAGATGTATATATCTCGAGATATTTGACCAGTTCCAAAGTTTATTTACACCCTGTTTATGACAGGCATCTGCTGATTCAATAGCGTGAAAGTAGAAGATTTACTGCTTGCAATTATTTAATACATTTTTTAAAAAAATTGAAACAAAAATCTTTAATTTTGACTTAAAACTATTCTTTAATTTTTATTTATTTTTCCCAAATAGACTTTAAGATATAATTTAAAAGATATACCGCAAGGGAAAAAAATTCTTTAAATTAACGTCTTTGATGCTCGTTAGGTTTAGCGTAACATTAAAGGTATTAAGTGTTCTTTATTTGTGAAGTATAAGAAATCTTACTTATTTGCTTTGTTCGGTATTATACAATGTTTTTCATACAAAATCTATTTAGAGATATCTAACTGGATTTTAATGTCGGTTTTTTAACAGATGAGATAAAAGAAATGTTACGTGATATACAATTAAAGAAAAGCATTTCTTTTATTACTTCAGATTCTATTTCCAAATCAGTATAATCAATCTTGTTGTGATGTATTGCGGGTAATAAAAATTCTTTTACGTATTGAGGTGAGTGAAATTATTCTGTTTGAGTTGAGATACGTTATCACGCATTTAACGAATGCGCATAGAATTTCTTTATATTTATCCTAGATACAAAAAAACTACTCAAAACTTGTTGAAAACATGTTTGCCAGACTGCAATAAATCAAGTAAATTTTAAAACTTTAAAACTTAAAATTTCTAGCGCATTATTACACTGTTATAGGTAACGGGGAGTGTTAAACTATTTTATTTTATTTTACAACCTTAAATGAACAGCATACCCTATTTTTTGAGTTTACGTGTACTGAAGCTCAACTCCGTAGCATTGTAATTTTGAAAAAAATCCGGAAGACATGAAAACTGCTGGATCAAGCATCGGGAGAATTTTGCCTTCGTAGAGGACTTTTTGATGGAACTAATCCGCATTTGGGTTGCATGGAGAGGAAAACCACGGAACCCACCCACGGTTAGCCTGACGGCAAGGGGACTCTGATCCATGATTGGTCCACCACTGAGGATATCTTACGTCAGCACTGTGGTCGGTGCAAGCCGGATATGGAATTCGTATCGACCAGCCTTCGAAGATTCGGACCCGGTTCGTCTCATTGGAAGGCGAACGCTCTATCCTCCTACTCATCACGGCTCAAAATATTTTATTTTTTGCATTTTATATTTGAGCCGCGATGGCTCAGGAGATAGAGCACTCGCCTTTAAATGAGGTGAACCGGGTTCGAATCCCAGTCGATACGAATTCCGCATCCGGCTTGCATCGACCACAGTGCTGACGTGAAATATCCTCAGTGGTAGACGGATCATGAGTTAGAGTCACCTTGCCATCAGGCTAACCGTGGGAGGTTCTCGTGTTTTTCCTCTGCATGTAACGCAAATGCGTGTTAGTTCCGTCAAAAGGTCCTCGACGAAGGCAAATTTCTCCAAATACTGGATACAGGAGTACCCTTGTCTTCTGGATTGTGTTCAAAATTACAAGACTACGGAGTTGAACATTAGTAGTCCTAAACCCAAAAAAAACTGGGTCTGCTGTTCAACGACGGTTATAAATATAAATATATTTTATAACCGTGGCTGAAGAGCCAACCCAATTCTTGGGTTTACGACTACTAATTTTCAACTTCCTAAACTTGTTTACATGAAACTATGGTTCAACTTGAAAGGCTTATGCCTTATTAACACTTTCATCACGGCAATGACACCTGCATTTAGCGTTCCTCCGCAGTACTAAAATAGAAACAAAGCGCAAATTCCTTTAAAAATTATTTATTTTGCTTTAAAAATTGATAATTAATTGCAACTAATAATCACATATTCACTAATACAACTATAAAGCACAGCGAATATTCCTGGAAGACGAGTTATCTCGTCCATTGCGGTGAAAGAGTTAAAGGTTGTAGCAAATTCACAGTATTTTGTGGTTCTAGGTACCGATATAGTTCAGTCCGATACTAGGTATAGTTCAACGTTGAACCGAAACATGATCTAATTTAATGCCTTATTTTCGTTGTTAACAAATTCTCCCCCTATTGCTGTTCTAGGTACTGATATTATGGTTCAACGTCGAGCCGATTATTCTAAAAGTTTATTCTAAAAGTTTATTCAGAATGTTCTTAAAGCCGATCAACAAGTCATTTGAGTTACAAAATTAATTAATTAAATTCGTGCATTTTTTTTTTTTTTTTTTNTTTTTTTTTTTTTTTTAGAAAATGAAACGCATTAAATTTTAATTTCACATTAATTTATCCAAGTAAAGTGCAATTCTATTTCCCAATTTTTCTTCTACTTTTAGGCAACTTAAAAATTACACTTTTTCATCACTTTTCAAGATTTTCGGCGAAAACCTTTATTCCTTTTCCTGTTTTTTACCATAACCTTATCGTGTTACTTTATCATACTTACTCTAAATATAAAATACTAAACTGAACTTTCTAGTTTTTTCAGATTTTAGACCTTCTAAATTATGGATAATCAGAATAAAAATATGATTATAATAGTTAGGTTAGAAATTTGGGGCGTAACCAAAGAGAAGATATGGGGATCATAATCCCCCTGTGGAGTTATAAAATCTCAAATGGGTTATAAAATCTCAAATCAGAGTTATAAAATCTCAAATCTAAAAATCTCTTTCCTAACTCCCTGTGGACTTATAAAATCTCAATCTCGATTCAAATGGATTTAGATTCAATATTGTGATACCGTGACTTAATAATCGTAAGATTAATTATTAATACATATATAACATGCCTCGCACTCTGAAAATGCACCTTTAGTACGTGAAAATCTGAACATTACGTCAAAAATTATTTTTATTTAACATTTTGCCCAACCTTAGTCCGTGATTTTGGGAATTAATTAATATGCAGTCTTAAATAATTAGTATCTTAGGATATGCTTCACATACTGATACTGTCCCTTAGTAGAAATGCGGTCATTAGATAAAAAATTATTTCCATTCATCATTTTGCCTAAACAGTGCCTTATAACAGTACGGGATTTCATGTCTATGCTAATGTGTAGTACTAAATAATTAGTATATTTAAGATATGTCTCACATACTACAAGGTTGCCTCTATGTTCATGAAAAACGACCATGTGGTTAAAAACTGTTCTCATCTATGATTTCGCTTAATTAGTGCAATAACCTGATTTCGTGATTTAAAATGTAGTGCTAAATACTTAACATATTTTAGATACTCTTAGCAAACGAAAATCCTATCGTTAGATTAAAATTTATTTTCATTCATTATTTCGCCGATACAATGCCTTTGTATGGGATTTCGTGACTTCATAATATGCAGTGCATATTAAAGACATTATTAGCATATTAAGCAAATTAAAGACGTGACTTCATATTATTGCACCTTAGTACATATAAAACGACCATTTGATAAAAAAAAACTGTTTTTATCCACCATTTCACCCAACTAGTTCATTAACTTGATTTAATTAATATGTAACTTAAAATAATTAACATATTTTAGGTATTTCACGATCGATTGTGTCTTAGTAATAGAAAATCTGATCTTTAGACAAAAAATTATTTTCATTCATCATTTCACCTATGGAGTGCCTTAGTAAGGGATTTAGTAACTTAATTAATATGAAGTGCAAAATAATTAGCATATTTAAGGCATGCCTCACATGCTAAGGATGCACATTAATACGTTAGAACCGACCATGTGATTGAAAACTGTTTTAATCAATGAATTCACCTAATTAGTGTGCATTAACGTGATTTCCTGACTTAATTGATACGTCGATGTAGCATACATATATAAATATTAATTATATTTTAGTTTCTTCATTATTATATCTTAGTAAAAGAAAATCCATATATTAGATCATTATTTCCTTTATTATTTAAAATATATAATAAATTTATAACGAATATAAATAAATTTATTATTTAAATCCGATCATTATTTGAAAATTATTTCCTTTTAATCATTTCGCCTATGCAGTGACTTAGTACGGGATTTCGTGACTTTATTAATATATAGTGCTATATAATTAACATATTTAGGATATTTCACTATTGGGCCTTAATACAAGAAAATGCAAGCATAAGATAAAAAATTATTTCCATTTATCATTTCGCCTAAACAGTGCCTTAGTACGGGAGTTTGTGACTTTATTAACATGTAGTGCTAAATAATTAACATATTTAAGATACTATTTCACTATTATGTCTTAATACAAGAAAATCCAAGCATAAGATTAAAAATTATTTGCATTTATTATTTCGCCAAAAAGACTAATAATGCGAATTTTGAATGACTCAAGTGCAAATAAAGACATGCAATACTAATTCAAAAAACACTAGATGACATGTGAAACAACACAGCTGACAATCTGTTACTTTAATGTCAGTTTATTTCTCTTATTCTAGAATTTGGAGGCAGGTTTGATTGCCGCTATATTTATCGAAATTATATCAGTTTATAGCTAATTCAAGGGAAGCAGTTAAGAAGATCTTCTGTCTAAACAAAATTAACTAATTTTTAATTATTTAAAAAGAAATAGGATGGATAGCCCACTTTTAATTGAAGTAAGTTTTTAATTTATGTCTAAAATGCTTAGCTTGTTTTATTTGAACTAGCTGTTAAAATTCGAAATTATCACAGCTTGACTAATATTTGAAGAATTAACTCACAAATATCACAGAAACTTCTTAATATTATAAACTATGTCTAAAATCATAAAATAAATTATATAATTAAAAATTAACCAAAATTGCATTGCGGAGAAATACTGTTTAATTTGAAAATGCGCAAGAACAAAATATTAATTTTAGTTTAAAAATTTGATCATGATTTTGCACGGAGTAACATACAAACTGAATTCTTTTTCCTTCTCTTGAACTTTTTTAAATTTCTATGTCCTCTTCTTAAAACTTATTTGAGCGATTCTGGTAAAAATTATTTCAAATTTTTTTTTTCATTTTATTTATCTTTTATTTTATAGCCAAATTTGGCTTTTTTATTTTTATGAACTTCAAGAACCAAAATGAGTGTAAATTCATTTACACAAATTACGGATCAAATTTTGAATTTTTTAACCTTCTTTTAAATTAAAAACTTTTTTTTCAATATTTAGTGCCACTCAATCAAAAAGGAAGAGACCTGTTTATTTTTGCTTTATAAGTAATGAAGTAAATGCAGGGCCTTATCAAAAACGCTTACTGTATTAATCTACTGTACGAGTCAAAAATCCTTTTAATTCAAAAAAAATTCTTTTGAAATTCTTTTGTAACGATTTTTTCCTAAGCATTAAATACATTTCGCCAAGCTCAATTATTTAGATGTTTTTTTCTTCTTTTGTGTCGGTTCAGTAAGGTTAATGAAAATCATTAATTTCGAAATGAAAAGACCCATACTCTTTTTCTTTAACACCCATTAAAGCTAATCAAAGCTACAATACCAAATGCGAAGCCAACCAGGAAATTTTTATTCTAGCTCAGAAAATATTATAAATTCAAATATCGAGTACATCTAAACGTTGTGAAGAATTCGAGAGAATCTAACTCTTATGTGAGTTGAATGCACGGTCAATCAGGAGACCATAATGATAAATATCCCACATCTGTTCATGATTATTATTGTCTACAAAGATCTTATTCACTCAATGGACTAATTATCAATCAGTCAATGTTTGTTCTGGCAGTCAAGCCAGTTTTTGCCTGGAGACCACAGTGGTCAATCTACCACATCCATTCCTGCTTATTATTGTCTATGAAGATCTGATTCACGAACTGGAATAATAATCAATCATTCAATAATTGTTGTAACAGTCAGGCTGGCTATAGCCTCAAGTCCGTTGTGGTTATTACTATTTAAAGCTACTATATCAAACTAAAATATTTTTAAGAGAAAAAATATCTTACAAAATTCATGTTCTGATTTCTTTGAAACATTAAATACATGACGTGAAATTTAAACACTTAAATGTTTTTTTCTTCTTTTTGTATCTATACAGTAAGATAACTGACAAGCTCCGAAACCATATAATCAATCCACCACACCCATTCTTGATTATTATTGTCTATGAAGATCTTGTTCACAGAATGGAATAATCTATATTATATAAAACTCTGGAGAACGCACTAGGTCTGCTCATCGGCAAGACCGATTGTGCAGCTCATTGGAAATAAAAAAAAAATATTATATAAAACGCTAATACGTACGTACGTATGTATGTATGTATCAATAAAACCGATGATATTTCTTTTCTCGCGCTGGCAACAGTTTTCATTTTTAATTGATTGGATTCGGCGCGCAAGAGCACGTAGTGAGCAACCAGATAACAATAACCAGAGTGAGCATTATCAGGTTGTTCAATTCAGATTCATGCACTAAAAACATGACAATATTTAATTTAAACTCAATTAGGAATTAATTAATTAATTGAAGTGAGAATGCTTTAAAAGGCCGCTGTTGNAATTATTATATAATAACTTAAATAAACTTAACTTAATTATTATATATAATTCATTATTATTTCATAAAATTTCATATATATTATATTTCATATTATATTTCATATATATATTTCATATATATTTCATATACATTATATTTCATATATATTTCATATATTAACATATTTAAGATATTATTGTGCCGTAATACAAGAAAATCTAAGAATAAAATTAAAAATTATTTGCATTTATTATTTGGCCAAAAAGACAAATAATGAGAATTTTGAATGACTCAAGTGCAAATAAAGACATGCAATACTAATTCAAGAAACACTAGATGACATGTGAAACAACACAGCTGACACTCTGTTACTTTAATGCCAGTTTATTTCTCTTATTTCTAGAATTTGGAGGCAGGTTTGATTGTCGTTATATTTATCGAAATTATATCAGTTTATGGCTAATTCAAGGGAAGCAGTTAAGAAGATTTTCAGTTGAAAAAAATTTATTAATTTTTAATTATTTAAAAAAAATTAGGATGGATAGCCCACTTTTAATTGAAGTAAGTTTTTAATTCATGTTCAAAATGCTTATCTTGTTTTATGTGAACTATCTGTTGAAATTCGAAATAACCATAGCTTGACTAATATTTGAAGAATTAATTCACAAATATCGCAGAAACTTCTTAATAATATAAACTATGTCAAAAATCATAAAATAAATTATATAATTAAAAATTAATCAAAATTGCATTGCGGAGAAATACTGTTTAATTTAAAAATGCACAAAAACAAAATATTAATTTTATAGTTAAAAATTTTGATAATGATTATGCACGGAGCAACATACAAACTGAATTCTTTTTCTTTCTTTTGAACTTTTTTAAATTTCTATGTCCTCTTCCTAAAACTTTTTTGAGCGATTCTGGTAAAAATTATTTCATTTAATTTCTTTTTCATTTATTTATTTATTTAATTTTTTATTTTATACCCTAACTTGACTTTTTATTTTTATGAACTTTAAGAACCAAAATGAGTGTAAATTCATTTACACAAATTATGGATCAAATTTTGAATTATTTAAGCTTCTTTTAAACTAAAAAATTTTTTTTCCAGTATTTAGTGCCACTCAATCAAAAAGGAAGAGACCTGTTTATTTTTGATTTATAAGTAATGAAGTAAATGCAAGGCCTTATCAAAAACTCTTACTGTATTAATCTACTGTACGTAACTAAAATCTTTTAAATTGAAAAAAAATTGTTATGAAATTCATGGGTAACGATTTTTTTTCCTTCTAAACATTAAATACATTTCGCCAAACTTAAATATGTAGATGTTTTTTTTCCTTTTGTGTCGGTTCAGTAAGGTAACCGAAAATCATTAATTATGAAGTGAAAAGACTTTTTTTAACACCCATTAAAACTAATCAAAGCTACAGTACCAAATGCGAAACCAACCTGGAAATGTTAATTCTTGCTCAGAAAATATTATAAATTCAAATATCGAGCTCATCTCAATGTTGTAAAGAATTTGAAAGAATCTAACTCTTATGTGAGTTGAATGTATGGTCAGTTAGGAGACCATAATGATAAATATCCCGCTTCTATTCATGATTATTATAGTCTACGAAGATCTTATTCACTCAATGGACTGATTATCAATCAGTCAATATTTGTTTTGGCTGTCAAGTCTGCTAGCCTCCAGATCATTGTGGTCAATCTGCCGCATCCATTCATGATTATTATTGTCTATGAAGATCTTATTCACGAAATGGAATAATAATCACTCATTCAATAATTGTTGTAACAATCAGGCTGGCTAGCCTCGCACCCGTAGTGCTTATTACTATATAAATCTACTATATAAAATTAAAATATCTTTAAAGGAAAAAATTTCTTATAAAGTTCTTGTAATGATTTTGAGACATTAAATGCATTTAAACAAGAATAAATATTTGAATGTTTTTTATCTTTATTATAGTTACCATACAAATCAATCTACCACATTATTGATTATTATTGTCTATGAAGATCTTATTCACAGAATGGTATAATTATCACTCAGTCAATAATTGTTGTGGCTATCAGGCTGGCTAGCCTAAAGACCATAGTGGTTAAGTTATCACATCCATTTATGATAATTACCATCTTTGAAGCTCTATTTGACGAAATGGAATAGCTATCAATCAGACAATAACTTTTGCGGTTGTAAGGTTGATTAGCCTGGCTTCCAAACTGACCAATCTACCACATCCATTGATGGTTATCATTCTCCATGAAAATCATGTTCACATTATGAAAAAATAATCAACCAATCAAATAATCAAGCAATATCGCCTTCCTGTAGCTCTCCTCATAGAAAACAACAGAACTTCGGTGTCAAATGTTTGGACAAGCTTGCCTTCGTTTACAATTGAGATAAACTAACTTTTATTACTTTAACGAAAGTCTTTTATTGTTAGGGCAGCATTTAAAATCAAGCCTGTGTGTTCAATCGTTTCGTCTCGTCCATTCTCTGTAGTTATCAAATCCAATAAATGTCAAAATTTTCAATAAATCTTCAGTCTGACCATCGAAATTATCTCTTACTTCTACTTGTATTCAAGTGTAAATAAATGGTTGTTGCCATTTTGGAAAGAAAAGAAGTTTGCATAACAGACATGTTACTAATAGTCTGACAGACGATAACATATTTTTATTATTTGTCAAAAAGAAAAATTTAAAACAAAAAAAAGCCAAAAACTTCATATATTTGCATGTGAGTCGTAAAAATTCGGCGTCGTGATTTTTTTTAATTTTTTATCATTTGGCCATTTTATTGAACATCGAGAGTCTTGTTATGCAAATACAAACCCTACCATAAAAATAAGTAATGTTGGTTACGTCATAATGCTATGCAACTCGAATATTAAGAAGAAGAAACAAATGTTTCTTTTTGAAGAAAATAGTGTACATGAAAAAGTTTCTCTACATCAGCAATATACATTATTTATCATTTACACCTTTGAATCAGAAATTCCTTCAGATCGTTAGAAACTCTAGACAGTTGTCTGGGAAAATGGGATTTCAAATGCTTGTTTTTGTAAGATACGAAGTCATATCTAATGAATGATAATTCAGTTATAAAATGATTCGTAATAAAAGGATGATTTGAAAACTTAGACTAGAACAGTTGTAATTGAATTACAGGTACAGATAAATTTGTTTTTAACTTTGAGAAATAGTGGCACGAATTTTCTGGACTCGTCAAATATTATATTGGATAATATATCGCATTGTTCTATGGGTCATTGATATTAAGAGGCAAGTTTATAAAAACTTTTATTACTCTTTAATATGTTTCTCAAAAAGTCTTTTTAATCTGAAGTTTCAAAAAGGAAACTGTCAACCAAATATAATTTTATTATTAATTTTTTCCATGTTAATTTATTTTTTTAAAATAATGTTTATTTTTCAAGTAATGAAATTTTGGATGTTTTATTAAACTTGCACTTATTTTAGTTCTTATTCTAGAAAAGTGGCTTATTTTTTAAAACTAACTTGTGTATCATAAAACAGGACATTTCGTGAAATATTACAATAGCAATTGCTTTTATTGGTATTTATTTTAATGAAAATATCGTTTAAATTATAAAAGCAAAAAACTTTATCACGCGTTTTTTAAATTTATGAAAAAAATTCGGCTTTTTTTTCTTTTTGAAAATAAGTGAAACTATATACCATTCTAGTAATATAATGCGAAAAATGAAGTAGACTTTTTTTCTTCACTTTCCATATTAAGGGTCTAATTGACTATGAATATGTATTCTTAGAAACTTTGCAAAAATTGAAGTAATGAAAAACTGTGCATACTTAGGGTCACAAATTAATTTTTAAGCAAGATAAGACGAACGTTTTAAAACTTCGTCCTACCTAAATCGAGTACAAAAAATGCGAAAATGGAATTAAAATCATTAAGAAAAAAAACAATTAATATTTGTCTTGTGTTACTGGAACGCGTTCATATTCGATTAAAACAACTTTTATGTTTTATTTCCAAATAAACTGGTTTTACAATTTTTTAATTTTTCCACTTTTACTTTTGCCCACCTTAATAAAAAATGTTTTTTTCTTTTCGTTCCTTTTAAATATTAATTTGTGATTAGTCATTTGCATAGCTTTTGAGACTTCATTTTTCACAAGGTTTCTAAAAATATATAATGACAGCAGTCATTAAATAACAGCCTGCATTAGTTTTCATTCATTTAAATAATTTTTTTCAAATTTAATTAAAAAATTAGTAAATTAATTAACTAAATTAATTTAAAAATTTCTACAGATTGTTGTTATACAATTTAACAGTAATATATCATGCTGTACTATAGCGCAAATAGTGCTGCTTTAAATTATATTTTCACTGTATTTTTTCAGCGTTGTAGTAGTGTTCAACATTTCGCATATTTTTATTGATATAAAAATATACGAAAATACATATTGCAATTATGATGCATATGAAGATTTTAGTGATATATATGTATATATATTTATATATATTATGATGACTACTATTATATAGATGATACGATTATGTATATGATACTATTATATATATGATATGATTATATATGATATGTGTTTATGCTTAAAGTAGTTTTCAAAATGAAATATAGATGGCAGTATAAAGTCACGTGAATAGTAAATGTTAATTTTTGTTTTATGTATATGTAGTTTTAGTTCTCTATGTGTTTTGTCTCAATAAAGTTGTGTAATTAAAACCGGCATGGTAAGTGATTATTTTCCCCGAGACGAATAAACCTTTTTTCATTTGTGGCGCCATTACGTGGGGCAGATGTGGATGACTCATGTAAGTGACTTTGATTTTTGAATTTGTTTGAAACTTGAATAGAATTGAATTTTGAATTTGTTTGAAACTTGAATAGAATTGAATTTTGAATTTGGGAACTTTAGAATTGAATTTGAATAACCATGTCGGTCAGTGATAATGAGACAGATGAAATTGATGAAAACTCGAAGAAAAAAACCATTCAAAAGAGAACAACATATAGAGCATTAACGACTAAACTGCTTAATAAAATAGAATCCTGTTATAAAGATGAAAATTTAGATGATGAGAATAAAAATGAAGAACTAAAAACCTTATACGATCAATTGATTGAAAAAGAATATGAGCTTGTAAAACTTAACATAAAGATAGAGGCATTTATTTCCGTTGACGAAATTGAAAGGGAAATAATTTCGGTTGATGAATATTCGGAGAAAATTTTAAAATGGAAAAGTAAAGTTAAACGAAAAATTGATAAAATTAATGAAGAAACGCAATCGGT
>NC_092208.1:30250715-30253451 GCF_043381705.1 Parasteatoda tepidariorum | reverse complement strand
AAACAATATGGAAATGAATGAGGGAAAACTGGATCCTACCACGTGATTTTCCAGCCAATAAAAATGCACCGACAACAATGGAAAACTGCGACACCATCAATATCATTATATCATTAGAATTTTATATATAGTAAGATTTCCAAATAAACTGGTTTTACAATTTTTTAATTTTTCCACTTTTACTTTTGCCTACCTTAATAAAAATTGTTTTTTTTCCTTTTGTTGCTTTTAAATATTAAATTGTGATTAATCATTTGCATAGCTTTTGAGACTTCATTTTTCCCAAGGTTTCTAAAAATATATAATGACAGCAGTTATTAAATAACAGCCTGCATTAGTTTTCATTCATTTAACTAATTTTTTTGAATTTAATTAAAAAATTAGTAAATTAATTAACTAAATTAATTTAAAAATGTCTACAGATTGTTGTTATTCAAATTAACAGTAATATATCATGCTGTACTATAGCGCAAATAGTGCTACTTTAAATTATATTTCCACTGTATTTTTTCAGCGTTGTAGTAGTGTTCAACATTTCGCATATTTTTATATATATAAAAATATACGAAAATACATATTGCAATTATGATGCATATGAAGATTTTAGCGATATATATGTATATATATATTATGACTACTATTATATATATGATACGATTATGTATTATGATACTATTATATATATATGATATGATTATATATATGACTACTATTATAGATTTTGACTACTATATATATACATGATACGCTAAATTATGACTACTTTTAATGTAAGTTTTTTTCCCATTTAATTTAAGCGCTTAACATAATTTATGCTAAGTAAAAATTATTATTACAAAATGCAAACACTATAAATACTATATTTTTATTCCACACAAATTTTAAAGATGCATTTTCAAATTTTTTAAACTATTCTACATAAAAAAAGATAGTAAGATAGTTGATAAAAAAAGATAGTAAGAGTAAAGAATAAATGATATTTGATGGAGGAAAAAAAATTTGTGGGTATATACACCATCAACCCGTGTACCCCTACCAATACACCCCTGCCTTTTTCCTCAATATTTTCATTTTCTTTTGTGTTGTTATTATTTTGATAAACTACTTTTAACGTTTTAATCTCGCTGCATTTTGAAATAGATTTCTGGTATCTTATCTTATAGACTGCTCGATTGCGTTCTGTACATTTTAATAGTCAACAATCCGAAGGAGGGGGGAGAAAAGGTTTGTTTACCAATACCATTACATGTACGTTTTACAGAATATTACGGAAACAACAAACTTTTACATTTATTTTTGAAAATAATTTTCAATAGAATAGGTAGTATATTTTATGTATATTTAATTGGTATTTATTTAATTGAATTAATTTTTCTTATAAGAGTATAATTATTTCTTAACGATGCATAAAAAATGGATTCTAATTTTGGAACTAATTAAAGTTCAACCATATCAATCAAGTAAGCAAATATATGTATAACTTTGTATTTGTATGTGCCATTAGCCGTTTGTTTATCTCAATTTCGAACGCGTAAGAAAATTTTGAGATTTCATCAATAAATTATTGTAAATGACCTGAATCACACTGAAAATATAATAGGTTTAATTCAGTTTTGTTTTGAGCATTTAAATGAAGAAAAAAATGTAAGTAGTAACTTTTTTGTGTCTTTTTATGATAAAGTGTTCATTGATATCTTTTAATTATGATTCCAATTGCAAAAGTAACACAGGTATAGTTTTCATTATATATTTGATTGTACTAATTCACAATCGCATAGTTTTATTTTGTTACTTTATTTTATTACTGTAATAAAATAGCGCGAATACATAGTTTAATTTCCATACTTGATTTTGATAGGGGCAATTAAAGTTAGTTGCAGATAAAATATATTAAGCTTAATTTTGTTATGCGTGGTTCGATAAATGCTCTAATTTTCATTAAAATTTTGTAATTTGTTTATGTACCATGTTTAATTGTTAATGTCATATTCGTTAAACTTAAAACATTTTAAAAACAATTCATTGGTGGTATATTAAATGGTGGTGTGTTAAATTAATAATTCTTTAATTGGAGGTCGCTGGTCTCATAATGAATGCAGAAATGCCACTAGGTCAGGTTTTAACATTTTAATTCCATAAAAATTGTATATTAAAAAACGAAACAAAAAAATTAAAATATATATGTCACATAATTTTTAAAAAAATTAAATAAATTGGGGCAAAATATAAAAAAATATCTGTGTACTAGGAAGTTCAAGTATAACTTTCACAAATATTATGTTGTTACTTATGCCCCATGCCAATACCAGCAAGCCTGATATGAGAAACTATAGCGAATTTTTGAGGCAGAGGGTGCGTTTCTTCATTTTCAGTGGAGCCATTCATAGTCAAGAATACAACTTCAACCACACACACGTCACAGCCCGTTTTACAGGGAGGGCCCATTCATGCTGTATTCATTCAGCCACAGATCGTAATTTTGACCTGAACCAGAGAACGATCAATCTCCAATTCAGTACCCCCAGAGATATTGATTTGTTATGGGAACTTGGAAGACTTTATGACCCCGACAGATTTAACGTGCACCAGTACCCATTTAATAGACGAGAATTCTTCGGCTGGCAAGATTCGAACTCACGACCTCACGAACACGAGCCCATCGTCCTACCAATCAAGCTATCCCGGCCCCACTTTGACAAACGATAGATCACTATCATCAAATATATATATATATAT
>NC_092208.1:30220769-30250701 GCF_043381705.1 Parasteatoda tepidariorum | reverse complement strand
TGATATATATATATATATATATATATATATATATATATTGAGGCAAATGAAGTTTTTGATCAAGTAGAGCGTTGGAAACATGTCGACTGTTTTTTTTTCCAATTCGTATATTTTTCTTAAGCGAATGAATTTTGTAATCAAGCAAAGGTAACATAGACAAAGGTATTTCCAACATAGGTAAAACATATTTTTCATATTATCAGGTTATATATTTAGTCTCTGCCGTATATTTCTAACACGTTTTTGACAATTGACATCTTTATGACAGTACAAATGTAAAAATTTGAATATTCTAAAACAAATTCTTTCTTTACGTGAAAACAATTGGCTATTTTCACTTATCTTAGGACACTGACAGAAGTAAACAATGGAACGAAGTGTTTCCTTAACACTGTGTCAAAACGAAATTAATTCACTAAATCTAAAAATTCTGATATATATGAAGGCATTTTTTCTATTTCCTTAACTTGTAATATTCTATTCCAAGAGAAACCATGCCAAAAGAAATACTTCATTTTGATTCCTCTGAAAAATAATTTCCACAATTTTAAACTTAATGAATATTGCATTGCGCTGAGCATAAGTTTACTTTCTTGCATGTTGACATTTTCTAACATTTATGTTACTATTTCACGGACAGGTAATTCGAACAATATCATGGTTTGATTCCATACTCATTTATTTCATAAATGCTTGTGCACAATTTTTTATGAGTTTTATTTAAATGCAATATAATAATAATTTTAACTCAGATATATAAAAAAGTGCATCTCTACTAACAAATGTTACGATTTTATTGCTAATCCTCTGAAAAACTTGTTGGTTCGCACGTACTGAAACTAAAAAATTTACCTTAAATAAAACTTTTTTTTTTAATTTATAACTTGTACTATATAATATTAATTCCTTTCATAAGCAATAATTAAAAAATAATATTTTCCACTTCAGAATTTTTTATCCCATAATATTGTTGATTTAATTAGCTCATGTTTTTTTCTTCTTTTTCTCATTAATTAAATTTAAAATCCGTCGTAATTAGGAATTACTGTGAGGTTGTATAAAAAAGAGCCTTTCTTAAGGGCTGTCGTAATAAAAGGTTATTAAAAAATTTTTTTAACATAATTGTATCATAATTACCATACAAATTGTTAATTACGTAAGAATGAATCTGATATCATAATTACGTGTAATCATATACATGATTATTTGTAATCGTAAATTATATTTATTTGTAATCGTAGATCATGATTAACGTTAATCGTAGATCAACGAAAATAAAAATTGTGATCAAAACTACCAGAATATGGTAAAATCTACCGAGTTTCTGGCTCTATGGGAATTTTTACGGAAGCGCTTTGGTAATGATTTTGGTAAAATTGTAGTAAAATTTAGTAATTTCATAATGATACTTTAGTCCATGGCAAAAAAACAATTTATTCGGTAAAATAATAACTTTTTGTTTTGTGTTTTTTACTAAATGTGTAGTAAAAGAACTTTAATTTTGAAAACCAGAATTTTCGGTAAACCGTTACCGTAGAAACGGAAAAATTACCAAATTAATAGTTTTAATACCATATATTTTGGCTTTAATTACTAGAAAACTGCATGTAGGATTGTTTCTTTTATTTATTTTTTTTACCAGAAATGTTATTACGGTAATTTTAGTCGAATTTGTTTTTCCATGTTGTAAACACAACTTCTTGTAAATTATGATTACAATTCTAGTTACAACTTATTATTACTTTTGTTACGATTAAAATTCTGTATACTGATATTTTCTTATAATGGCGATTACAATTGATTCAAAAAGTGATTGATTACTTGCAACCTCTTACATTTCACGCAATTATGACATGTATACATAAACTCTGTTAAAAAATTTAACTAACTTAAATTTTTTTTCTTTATTTTGATTAAAGTATAATCTTCTTATAGAACATCTTCGCAATAATCACATTGAAAATTAATTAAATACAGAGATATATAAAATAATAGTAATGATAGATTACTAAATGATTGTATAAATTTTAAATTCCTATTTTTTAACAGTAATGAAAATGGTCATATAGAACAGAACATTTTTAAACTTGATGTAAATTTCAAGACTTTAAATTAAGTAGCAAATAAATTATGGAATTCTGTAATCAATTGTTGAATTAGCTTTAGTTTTTAAACTTTCTTAGGAAATTTTAAGAGTGAATAGACAAAAAATTGTCTTAAAGTAAAAAATCTAAAGTAAAAAGTCATCTTTGTGTACTGTTTTGGTCAGATATCACATTCTATATTTAGTATGAAAGTTGTCTAACCTTGAAAGTTCTCTAATTTACTCATGTGACTCTGAAAAACACAAAATAGAATGACAAGTTTAAAATCTTTAAATTCTATATAATCCTCATTCACGTTATAAGTTCGTATTCATAAGTGGAGATGTATAAGTCCATTTCCAATGTGATCAAGACTTTAGGGGTACTTTTACTTTTTTTAGGGGTACGTGCTACTTTTAATGAAGTCAACTTTTCTTTATTATATTATATTATTATAGTTATTATATTATTATATTATTATATTACATTATATTATTATATTATATTATTATTATTTATTATATTTCTATTGTCACAATCATTATCATTATTGTTAATTGATTAATATTAAAGATGGATAATTCCAAATCTATTATTTAGTTTCAAGTAATTTACTGCGAATTAAGTGAAAAATCTTGTTTTACCTAAGAATGAACTAAGTTAATACACACTTAACTTATTTAAAGAATGTTAATTTTTAAAAAAATTGTTGTCTATATTCGGTATGCATTAATATTATGGAAATAAAAGTATACTAAAAACTAATATAATTTTTCTATGATGATAAACTATTTTATAAAAACTGATTTTAAACTCCTTGATCATTAGAAATTAGAAAACGCAAACGTAAGGCTTATGTAGGAATTTTTTTAAATTTAACGCCTCCTCGAAGTTTACTTTTTTTTTTCAATTTATAAAAGTTTTTTCGATTGAAAGAATTTATTGTACAGCGTAAGCATTTCACATGCTTTCTGCCCTCCTTTTCAGCAGAAATAAGCTAATTGTATAGTTTGTCTAAGCTAAGAACTCCTCCCACCACAAAATCGGAGGCTGTCTGTTGCTATGGATACAAGAATGGCGCATTTTAGGGAAGGTAGCTTCACTCTTGGAATAACACAATAGAAAGAAGAGTTTCTCTTTCTCTCGACCTGAACCGAAACCACTCCAAAACAGTGACCCCACACCCCTACTTGAAATAGTCATACCTCGTTACCATGGTCACCGCCACAGGTCCAGACGAATGTCTAGAGGAGTTCTTATTTTAGACAAATTATAACTCTTCTTCTCTTTAGATATTTGCTTACGTAATATTTACATTCTTGAGTGCAGTGATATTCTTATTACTTTTGTAAAAAAGTACTATTACTTTTACTATTATAAAGTTTATTACTTTTGTAAAAAAAGTGCAGTGATATTTTTATTACTTTTTGTAAATATAATTCATAAAACCTACCTAATTTGAATGACTCAAACGCATTGACTTAAACACTTTCCCGCCAAAGGAAGCTTTTAAACTACTCAACTGCGAGGGATTACATGTAACAGAGAGCTATCAATTTTACGTAAAAAAAAAAAAAACGTATATTTCACTTTTAAATTTTACTAACCATTCGTAAAATTTACATAAAGCTAAAACGTCGAATTGTAGCAAAAAATGGTCATCCAAAAAACGTATAATTCACTTAAAAATATATAAACAAATTCGTTCACTTTGCGAATAATTTACAAATCACTTTATTCTGTAAATAAATATAATTTTTTCGTTTAAGAAGTTCTCTTTTAACCTAAAAAATCTTTTTTTCTATTAACTATTTTTTTAATGTATATTTTTTCTCTAATTTGCTAATAAACAAATGATTTCAGAAGTTAAAATTTACGGACAAAAGTGGAGGATAAATCTTGTTTTATTTTTATATATTTTGTATATGTGTGTTATTTTAATTTTTCAGCATGTTAGTTTCTTTTCTCCTTTTTTTCATGGAAGGAAAACTTAATGAAAAGAATAATTGTCCGAACTGGTAAAAGAAAGTCATTTTTTCATTAAAAGAAATTAAATGTTTTGGGAGAGAAAAAAAGAGAACAGAACTGATAAAAATTGCAATTGAATGTAATATAGAGAAGCAATCCTTATAACTTTTCCATCTCGAACAAACAAGGAAAAAAAATGACGTTTTTTTATTCTTCTGGATAAAAAGTCTAACGTTTAAACTGACCACAACTTTTCGCATGTTTGAGAAAAATATTATCTCTTTGATTATTTTACTACTTTGAAATGTATTACTTGTATTGAAACAAAAATGTAATATAAGTTTTGATTTTAAATTCAAAATTTAAAAATTGCTAAAGTATTTTTAGTAGTTATGAGTAATTTTAGTTTTAAACTTGGCTAAAGCTTCTTGGAAGGTATTCAAAAAATTTAGTGTTACATTTGAGAGTCTTTTATAGATTAAATTATTATTTCAGTATGCCTTATAAACTGCTTGTAAATTGTCGCTAATATACGCTAAGTTTTAAACTTGAGTACTGCTTCTTGAAAAGGAAAGGTATTCAAAAACCTTAATATTATGTTTGAGAGTCTATTATAGATTATTTTATTATTCCAGCATATCTTATAAACTGCTTGTAAATTGTCGCTAATATATACTAAGTTTTAAACTTGGATACTGCTTCTTAAAAAGGAAAGGTATTCAAAAAACTTAATGTTATATTTGAGAGTCTATTATAGATTACTTTATTATCTCAGCATGCCTTATAAACTTCTTGTAAATTATCACAAATTTTAGTGACTTTTTTAAACTTATTTTATTTTTAGGTGACATGATATAAGCAGGTCTCACCAATAATCTTCACCATGACGCAAAGAAAGAAAGAGTTTAACGAGAGAACAGAAATCCTCCACGAAGACTCCAAAGGCTGTATGAGCAAGAAGCGAATGATTAAAAACATTGCAGTAGTTTGCTTTGGTGTCTTCTTCCTTTTTACTGCATATGATGGACCTGTTATGTTACAGAGCACAATGAACAAGGAAGGAGGTATCGGCGTCATTTGCCAAGCAATAGACTACGCCGCTTTCTGCATATCTTCCTTACTGTTTCCAAAATACATAATTAAAAGATTTGGAAGCAAAGCAACTTTTGTCGCTTCCATGTTGACTTACATTCCATACATAGCGGCAAACTATTACCCTCATTGGTCACTAATGCTCCCCACATCTATATTAATTGGATTGGGTGCAGCAACTTTGTGGGGTTCTCAAGCAACTTATCTAAATGATATATCTGTAATGTTTGCTGAATTAAACCTTTCGAAGAAAGAAAACATAAGATCCAAAAGAGGATCTAATGAGTCAAATATGTTTTATTCTGATAAAAATCTTAAAGAAACTGTCATTTCTCAGAATGACTTTAATTCAGAAAGGAAGAGATATTCCAATAGGGAATCTTCCACCTCAACAAACATTGCAAACAATTTTGCCAATGAAGATGGGTATGTCGAGAGATCAAATGGGATTGGTAATCTCTACAATTCTGCAGAAACTGTGATCGTAGATGAAAAATCAAACGTAGATTTCAACGTACCTTCCAAAACAGATAATATTTTCAATGAAAACTCTCAAACATCGCCAAATAACAGTAATTTGGCAATAAGGAAGAAAGAGATCGAGTCTGTGACAGCTCGTGTGTTTGGCATCCATGGTATGTCATACCTAATATGCCATTTATCTGGTAACATGATTTCGTACTTCATTACGAAGAGTGGAATTGATCCTCAGAATTCTTTAAGCAACTACACTTGTGTGTGCGGTGCTGAATACTGCAACATCGAGTCGAACTGTTTTACGCAAAACGTGGACCAGATATCGGATGAGATAAGAATAACTTTAACTTCGGTTTGTGTTGCATTGGGCATTTTATCTGTCATAATTGTGGCTGTATTTCTGGATCCATTAGATTCAGATTCCAAGAAAGCTACTTTCTCTTTAGATTTGTTGATGGCAACATTTAACTTGGCTAAACGTCTCGATTTGGTGCTGTTAATTCCGTCATCGTTTTATATTGGACAAGCACAAGGTTTCTTTGCAGGAGAATTTAACAAGGTAAATCTTAAGATATTTGATTCTGAATGGCTCATTGTGAAGAAAAAATCAGTCGTTTAAGAAAACTTTTGATTCCTTTTAGTTTACGCTTCGGATAATTTATTGTGTTTGCGTGTAACTTCGCATGAAGAAACAATTCTGTCAGTCAATATTTCAAATCTCCATTAACAGTTGTTTTTTATAACCGTTATGCAAATATAGACAAATAGGGGAGAGTCGGGTAGCCCCGCCCACAGTCAATTTCATATGTATAGAATATTTTTTCAAGTCGATGGGCCATCGGACATTAATTGTTGTTTTAAAAAAAGATTATTTTCAAAGTTTCAAGTATTTATGCAGCTGTTAACATGGTAAACAATAGTTTCGAAAATATGTTGAATACAGTAGTCATGAAATTANCATAAACACTAGACATAATTAAAATAGCAATTGATGCACTTTTATCTTGTAAACTAGTATCTACTATTTATTTATAAATCTTAACCATAAAAGAAATCTGCATGAAAAGCAAGAATAGAGCAAAACATTATCCGGTGTTACACTATCATGCTATATACATTTTCAACTAAAAAAAGAGTAAATTTATGTATAAAATTATAGTTGCATTTATTATAAAAGTTATTTTAAGCATACATTACCGCATGCGTTAAGTTAAATTGATACGGATAAAATCCGTTAATTTGAACTGAATTTTTCGTTTGAAATGCAAACAAAAAGGGAAAGGGAATTTACTGCTCTGTCTAAGATAATTTTTAGAGAAAACAGTAATACATTTCAAAAAGCAGTGGCTTCGAAAATTAGTTCAAGGTCAATTCCCCCATAATAAATTGCCTTAACAAGTTTAAAATGTTAAGAAATATTTCGGAAAATAGGGAAAGTAGATCTCAATGAAAAGTTCGTTAAATGGAAAATAATTCACTTCGCTAAATGGAAGTTATTTTACAAAAAAATTTCCAAAATGCTCTTGGTTCCTCGAAAAAATTCGTAAAATAGAGAAATTCGTAGAATGGAAGTTCGTTAAATAGAATTCCGACTGCAGTTTAAAGATTTAAAAAAAAATTCTAATCGTGGGTCCTAAGATTAGGCTTATTGGGCCTGATTCCACGCTATTTAGATAATAATAGCCCATATACTTAAAACACCAATGTTTCACACTCGAAATCGTAATCGGTTTAAAATTTCTATTTTCGTCTCAATGCTCAGTTAAAAAAATATATATTAGTTTACAACTCTTCAAGGCTCAATTCAACAAATATTAGTTTGCAACTGGTATTCATTGTCCGAATCAATAAATATTAGTTTTAGGCTTCAACTCATTGCTCAATTCACCGAATATTACTTTACTGCTTCCACTCAATGGCTAACTCCGTTAATCTTAGTTTATAGTTTCGGATGAGTTCTTGCATTATGCGTATTAATTCATTATTTCTGCAGTTTATTAAACATTAGTTAATATTGCCTCCTCAAGATTCAACTAAAAAAATAGTAGTTCACATACCAGGATCACAATCAGTTGGAGGGCAATTCACTTTTGTGGTAAAGAGCTGTAAGTCATGAACTTCACACTTGAGTACAACAATAGGTCCGGCAAGTATATACGGTGAAAATTATTGCATTGTCGAAATTTTGTAAGGGTACTAGCTTATATGCCTACCACGTAGTCAGACCAAGATTAAAATTATGTGGAGTTTAAATTATAGCCATAAAAGAGATACTTAAAAGAGGAAATGGGTGTATGAAGACACTATGGTTCTTATACTATAAGCAAGTATTTCTAACTTCTTTTATGATTAAAATTCAATACAAAAATCTTTATCAAATCATTTTCCCCTTCTAACAATTTATTGAGAAGCGCTTCGTAACAAATTCTGTTTTACTAACAATGGTAATTAAAAATTTAAAATATAGAAAACGTGGGTTTGGATAAACCATAATATAAACCCTGAAGTTTCAAATCTTGAATATTTTTCTCGAAATGTCAAAATGCGAACCTATTATGGCAGGTTTACTTCCCTGATGCTCAATTCTGAGTAATTCTGCCATCATTTGCTTGCATTTTAATATTTTGAAGAAAAACTTTTCAGCATTTGAAACTTTATGGTTTACCTGAACCAACTTCGCTCTGTATTTTAAATTACTCAGGTAGGTAAAACAGGATTTACCAAGAAGCGTTTACCCTGTAATATAACGTCTTTTTAAAGAAGAGAATAGGACTTCTATAGGGTAATCAGCAAATTTTATATTGTAACACAAGCCACATAATAAAATGATATCTCTTCATATATTAACGATTTAACAAGCTAGATAATAAATTATATCTCTTCATATAATTAATGATTTAACAAGCCAGATAATAAACGATATCTCTTCATAAAATTAACAATTTAACAAGCCAACCAATAAATGATATCTCGTATTATAATTAATGATTTAACAAGCCACATAAGAAACGATATCTCGTAATATAATTATCTATAATTAAGGTAGCGAATTTGACTTCTTTAGAGAATGTGGTAATTTTATATTGCAACACAAGCTAGTTAATAAACGATACCTCATCATATAATTAACGAATTTTCGAAAAAAATACAAATGTAATTAATGGTGTATTATTATTTATAATGTGCAAAAAATGATTTTTTTTAATGTAATCTACTTTTACAGGCGTTCATTGGCTGTGCTTGGGGAACGTACCACGTTGCACTTGTTTCAATATGTTACGGATTCTTCTGTGCAGTTTTTGCATCATCTTCAGGCTGGCTAGTAAAGCTATTTAATCGAATACCGGTTTTTACATTTGCTGCTGTTCTAAATATAGCGTCAAATATTCTGTTACTTCTTTGGAGTCCAGATCCTCATCATCCTGAAATATTTTTTATATTTGCTGGAATGTGGGGTGCTTTCGTAGGAATTATATGGTCTCAGCTGAGAGGTATTACACATGTTATATCAACTCAAATTCAAGCATATTATTGCATCAAAGTATTTTTATATTTTATTTTATAACCGTCATTGAACAGTTGAACCAATTTTTAAGTTTACGACTTCTAATGTTCTACTCCGTAGCCTTGTAATTTTGAACCCAATCCAGAAGACAAGGGAACTCCTTTATCAAGCATTGGGAAAAATTTTACTTCGTGGAGGACTTTTTGATGGAACTACCCCATATGTGCGTTACATGGAGAGGAAGACCACGAGAACCTCCCACGGTTAGCCTGACGGCAAAGGGACTCTAACCCATGATCCGTCTACCACTGAGGCTATTTCACGTCTGCACTGTGGTCTGTGCAAGCTGGATGCGGAATTCGAACCCGATTCGCCGCATTGGAAGCCGAATGCTTTATCCATTGAGCCATCGCTGCTCAAAAGTGTTTTTATAGGAATTATTGAAAAGCATACATTCGGTGTAAGTTTTTAAAAACCAATGATACAAAAAAAAGGGATTCACCGGCAACCAGGAGTATAAAAAACTCTATAACAAAGTTAAAGATTATCTGTAACAAAATTTGCTACATTTCATTATTATTATTATTGTAAACCCCACATTGCGTAGACAGATATAAAACCACATAAACTTTACACTATGATTCCAACAAAAAAATATATTTTTTTTACCATGTATTTTAATTAACTTTCTTTGTTCGCGAAAGAAGAATAGAGAAATTTCACGCAGCGTTTGTCTTGTGTAAATCGCAATTATCCTCTTATTTTTTACCATTTAACATTTCTGTGATTTGTGAAGCAAAAAAAAACTCTCACTTGTAATATGAAGCTGCAATGGTATTAGCATTAAATTAAGAGGGAAACCGTGACACTCTGCGAGATTTCTCTAATATTAACACATTAGAAGGCGCAGATTCGAACTGAACCTTTGTACCTCAAGAAAATATGAATTTCGATCATTTTCTGACCTTCACCATTCGAATATCACCATTCGAATATCACCATAATTTATCACCATTCGAAATTTCCATCACTTCCTGAAAAGCGAAGATGCTTAAATTTCCCTTGGAGCTCTATTAGTGAGGCCTAAACTGACATCACTTTACTTACCTATTTACTAGAAATCCATCAATGATCAATGAGTTACAGATAGCGACCAATTAGAATACGCTTATATTAGGATGTGAATATGAATCGTCCAATAGCAATGACGCAGACTACAATTGATTTATTTATTTTACTCAATGATACTGTTCAGCCTCTAGTTTGGACATCTCAATGACCAAGTAAGAAACTGAACTAAATCTAAGTTTCACTATCATTCAAACAATAACGTTTGCACTTCTCCTATTGAACTATTCGTATTCCTATCCCAATATAAACGTATTCCTATTGGTTGCATCTGTAACTGATTGATCATTGATGGATTTCCAGTGGACAGGTAAAAGGAGTGACGTCAGCTTAGACATTTCTGTACTAGAAAAAAATAATTAACTGAAAATTTGTTTTAAAGAGGAATTCTGGTGGGTACGAATCCTCCCTCCATGACATAATCTCAGGGAAAAAAAATTTTTGTGCAGCTCTTGTGTGACAAAATAATACCAAACACAAACATCTTTAGATGATATAACTTAAATACACGCAAAGTGTTATAGAAGAAATTAAATTGAAAGTTAAATAACTTGCCAATTATATATTTATAAACTTGAAAACACGAACAACAATGCGATGCATTTTATTAATTAATATATTATTATCTGTTTATAAACATAAATGCATTAATATTTCTTTTCAGCCTTCTATGGAGTGCTTTTCAAAGCAGAGGAAGAAGCTGCCTTTTCAGCCTTTCATGTGTGGTACGCACTTGGCTTCTGTTTGTCTTTCGCCTACAGCAACTACTTCTGCACATCCATTAAAATATACGTTCTTCTGATTATATCCAGTCTAGGATACATCGGGTATTTATTTGTGGAGAAACGATTTGCCAGTTGGAAAAACTTTAAAAGTGAAGTAGGAATTGATGAGGCGACAAAAAGTTGATGATTGATGATTTTTATGAGTCATTATGTACAGTTTTAAGAATGATCCCAAGACTATTATGAGAAATCATTGCTATTTCGATAAATTTAAAGTTGTGCTTCAAAGTAAAGGGTTAAAGAAAAAAAACTTTATTTGTTCCTTTGAAGTTATAAAAATTATTAAGCAGCGTAACGAGCAAAGTGTATTTTCTGGTCACATAACCTCTAGAGCAAAAGCACCAAAACCGAAGATTTCTTCATCCGTAAACTAGACCGAAAGCATGACGAACGGAGTACGTGCGATCATAAGTCTATAAAGAATAATAGCCTGTCCCTGAAAACGTAGTATCTTCCTTAGAAGAGGGAACACTTTTAGTAGATTTACTAAACGCGAGTGCAATCGGTTGAGTGAATGAGAAATTCAAATATACGTTCTTTGATACCATCAATTGATCAAAATGTAAAGTTTGATGCAAAACAATGTTAACTACATTTACGTTCCTATGGACAGAATTCTGAATCTTCAATGTTTGTGAGTCTGTTTCAAAAGTTTTTAGTGAACTATTTATCCATTGATTTCTGAATTTATGTATTTTGTGTACTAACTTTTTTTGTGTGAATAATGCATTTAATGTAAAAATAAAGAGACTGCATTTTCCATGTAGCATTCTCCATGTTCACGTACGTAAGTTCTGCTCATCGCAGTTACTACAGAATTACACGGGTTCTGAGCTTGTACTGAGCCAACGTACTTGACCGTGTGAGATGTTTCTTGAAAGTGCAAAATCTCTCCGTTGCGTTTAACCCCTTTGTAATCAGTTTACTAGATTGTAATCATCCTAATTTTTGTTGAATGAACACATTGTATCAGATAATGGAAATTTCATGCATTTTCAAATGTTATCGGCTGAAGTAAACATTATTTTTCAATACTTAGAGATGCTTTGGTGGCTAAGAACCGATATACGATTGAAACGGTTAAAAAGCATTTTTGATTGAGAGTAGACATACGACTAAAACGGTAAACAAGCTCTGTCTATTGAGAGTAGGCATACGACTGAAACAGTAAAAAAAAGCTTTGTTAATTGAGAGTATAGACATACAACTGAAACGTTATAAAGCATTGTTTAGTGAGAGTAGACACGTCTGAAACGGTAAAAAAAGCTTTGTTGGCTGAAAATAGACGTACGACTGAAACGGTAAAAAAAAAACACTTTTGTGTCAAAGAGTAGATAAACAACTGCAAAGGTAGTGCTTATTTGCATTAAAATCATTAAGAGATTACAGACAAAGAAGTCTTTCAGAGAAGGGGATGAAAAATTTTTGTATGAATAATTTATTGTAGTTCTGAAAATATTTGTAATTGTGCTCAAATGATATTTTAAAAGACATATTCTTCTATGTGGAGAGTGGGCATTTTTTTAAACTATTAGCATGGTCTATAAAATTGTATCTTTACTATTTTGTGCTAATTGCCAATTCAATATGATTATGTAATTTCAAATAATTTTCATTTATAAATTGATAGTCGTAAAGTTAATAGAATCATTAGAACGTTGTGATAAAACTATGAATAACATGTAAGGCAATTTTATGTAATTTTCTCTGTTTAATTTCTCCTTTTAAAAAATCCAATGTATTTTCCATACAGTGTTTGCTTCTTTTTGTAGCATTATATAATTTAAAAATACCATTTAGAATAAATGTTAAATAAATTACACAATTGTCCATTGTTTTTATTATATAAGTTATCAACAAAATGCATAGAAATCAGATTTTTTTTATTAAATAGCTTAGTGGTGTTCAGTTTGCCTAAAATTACGTAATATAAAATAATTATTATCTCGCTTTTGTCTTGGTATTCTATACAATTCCAAAAGACCAAGCGGAAAACAGCAAAATTAAATAAATACTAAACGCCAGGTATTCTAATGAAAGGGTTGCATTTTAAGCTTTACTCTCTAAGTATATAAACTATATTATACAGCTTTTTATTGCCTAACTACAACGGGTTATTCTGAAGAAAGCGCTCCTTTTTAGTAAAAAAAAAAAAATCTCTCATTTTTAAAGTTTGATGAACTGTGTTTTGGCAGAAAAATTTAGCCTTTCATGCAATGTCTGGGCAAAATTAACAACAGGTTCAATATTTCTTACATTACCAGATAGGACATTCTAATATTTTATACATTGTCTAGATATTTTATATAAAATGTACTGAAAGATAAACCAAATAAAAAATTATTATAAAATAGTATTGTACATATTTTCTTGAACAAGGAATAAAACAACTAATAAATAGATGAAGGGAACCAGACAGTCACACAAACAAATTTATCACAACGTGGAGAATTCTAAGAAATTTTTTACATACTATTTTATTTTGTTTTATAACCATTATTGAACAGCCGACCCAATTCTGAGTTTACGACTGTAAATGTTCAACTCCGTAGCCTTATACTTTTGAGCCCAATCCAGAGGCAAGGAAACTCTTGGATCAAGAATTAGAAGAAATTTAAATTCGGAACATTCTAAAGTGATAATAGTGAGATTTTTACATCAAACACTTCCTTGCTATTTTTTCCAGATGGATACCTTTATTACAGAACCGTCGTTGAACAGCTGATCCCATTCTGAATTTACGACTCCAGACGATGTTCAACTCTACCCTCTTGTAATTGTGAACCCAGATCAGAAAACAAGGTAACTCCTGGATCAAGCATTGGGATAAACTAGCCATCTTGGGAGAAATTCTAATTGAAATAACCCGCATTTGCATTGCATGGAGAAGAAAATCACCTCGGTTAACCAACGACAAGAGGACTTTAACCCATAATACGTCTGCCACTGAGGATATTTTACATCAACATTGTGGCCGAATTCGAATCGACCAGCCATCGTTTTGATTCAAACCCGGTTCACCTCATTGAGAGGCGAGTGCTTTACCCCCTCAGCCAACACTGCTCCTTATTGATTATTAAAAGAATTCGATTAAAATAGACAAGAGTGGGAAAATTTCGTGAAGGAAAGTATTTTTTTCTTAGGCATAACTAACTTATCTTAGCCATAACTCTTATCTGTGGCTATTGAGGCTAAATTAAGTGTTGCTAACCTAATTGTAGATATTATAGACACACATTTTCCACGTGACAAATTTTTACTTAAAAATAATATTTAATATTTTTTAATAATAAATGTAATATTTTTTAAATCGATACTTTACAAGTTTGTAGGAAATCCACCAAATGGCAGCAAAATGTGCAACAAGTTCATTTTACCTACAAGGAATTCGTGATGCGTTTCTTGAGCAAAGTGAAATAATTGGTTTATCATTATATTACCCCATGGCCTTCATAAACTGCTTCGTAATTTCCACTGAAGATTTTTCTCAGTGAAAGCAAAAATTACGCTTCATAGCTTCATTTTTTTAAGAAATAAATTTAATACAAAAGAATTTTAAGAATCAAACAATAAATAATTAATTATTCAAACACAGATATAAAAAAAAATCTGACAAACACTTATGGTAATATACAAAAGTGAATATAAAAACATTTTTGGAAAAAAGTTCTATTTAGTATTGAAAATATCTGTCCGAATTCATTATTACTGAGAAATATTTTCCGCAAAAAACAAGTGGTAAGATGGTTGAATTCTGTTATAAACTAACTTTAACTCGCAAAAATGTGATGGAAAATTCACTGAAATAGATCGGGATACTGAAACCCGTCTATGGGATAATAAATATCAAAGTAACTTTCAATAACCTCAAAAAATTTAAAAGCACTAAAAACAGCGATGATGCTTATTTCGGCATAAATGCGAAGCTTATAACAGATCAAAATAATTTTGAACCTAATATGTAAAATTTTGTTTACCCATTGTTTTAATGAATAAAATAATCTGCAGCATTTTTCGTTACAAAATTTAAAATCAAAGAAAAATTGTTAATGAATTGTTATGCTGAAATGTTATTGAATTATAAAATTTTAACTGTTTCATTTTTAATTGGCAAAACTTAAAATTCGATTAAATAGATTGTAATAAGAATATATAGTTTTTATCGCGTCGCTCATTTAAAGAGTGTCGTAACTTTGCATCTAAAATGTAATTTTTTTGCAAAAATGATAGTTAAAAATAGTTTTTATTTTGGGGAAAAATTTCTCGAAATCGTAACGATAGAAAGGACACCCTTAAAATATTCATTTCATAATTGGGTACCTGCAAGAAGCATCACGCGTGGGTATCAAACCCTCACTTGACATCGTTAGTAAGTATCCAAATATATCATCGTGATAATAAACCAAGCTTAATAGCCATTGCTTTAACATTCCACATTGTTGTGTATTTATACACAACCAACTAATTTCAATAATTTTATTATTATTCTCGTGTTGCAAAACTCCAAATTTTGCCTCGCAGACTCTTTTCTCAGCCTTAAGTGTATCGGTGTTAAACTATTTCTGAATAATAATGAAAAAAATTTTTTAAAAAATTTGGAATATACACTGGTGTGCAAAACTTAAGCAACAAGTGCGTTTTTTGTCATAACTCTACAAGAAATCATCCGATTGACATGAAATTTGAATATGATGTACGTTATTTTGTACTTAAACTACTGTAAAAGAATAATGGCGCAGAAATGAATATAAAGCTTAAAGTAGGGTATGGAACAAAAAAAAGGCTTTATTTGACATATAGTGGCGTTACACATGATCGGCTGAAGAAGCGTAAGTACAACTGGCAGATGTTTCCTAGTATGGGATATGCCCTCCCCTTACTGTAATTGTTGCTTGGCATCGTCTCTCCATGCTAAGCACCAGATTATCCAGGAGTTCTTGGGGTAAACGTCTCCATTCCTCCTTTAACGCATCTTTCAGCTGATGGATGTTACCAGGAGGATACTGTCGTGTCGCAAGACGTCTCCCTAATGCATCCCACACATGCTCTATGGGATTTAGATCTGGAGAGTAAACTGGCCAGTCCATTCGTGTGACATCTTCACCTTCCAGTAGCTCTTGAATATTAGCAGTACAGTGTGGCCGGGCATTGTCATCCATAAAAATAAAGTCTGGTCCAATGGTCCCTCAGAACAGACGCACATGGGGTAGGATTACCTCATTGCAGTAGCTGTCTCCAGTTACAGAACCTCGGTCGAAGATCTGAAGCTCAGTCTGCCCGTTCAACATAATGCCACCCCAGACGACAACTCCAGGACCACCATAACGATCTCTTTCCGCGACGTTATTGGGATGAAATCGAACTCCAACCTCTCTCCAGATCAACTCACGTTGAGAATCGCTTGTAGCACTAAAACGACTCTCATTTGTGAAGAGGACGCGACTCCATTGATGAGGTGTCCAGGTTTCGTGTACTCTGCACCACTCTAAACGGTGCCACCGATGGCTAAATTTTAAATGTATGCAGCGTTCAGGTGGTCTAGAAAATAAACCACCTTTGTGGAGGCGTCTGGCCACTGTAAATCTTGATACTTGTTGTCCTGTGGCTGTGCACAGTTGCTGAGATATGGCGATCGCTGACTGAAAACGGTTTCTTTTCGCCTGGAGGACAATGTAACGGTCATCTCTTGGTGTTTTTTTCTTTGGACGGCCACCACCAACCTTCCGAACAGCTGTACCAGTAGTTTTAAAGGCATTCCAAGCACGAGAAACAACACTTTTGTTGATCCCGAACTCTTCGGCGACACTGGTCACACTACGCCCCTCCTCAAGCTTCCCAATCATTCTTCCTCGAGTAAAGTCGTCTAAATGATTTCTTGAAGACATGTTTCACAAAACAAATCACTTGCACTTGCAGCGAATGTCTTTAACTACGGTGCTCTTCATCCTTTTATCACAGCTTTGACCTGCGCGCGCCGACCCACAAGGTTTACGTACACTTACATCACCTACGACGTTTTATTTCTAAAATTTGCATACAAATAATCTTTCTACTGAATTACGTGCATATTATACTGCAATTTCATGGCTATCTTATACTTTGTTGGGGAGCTGTGGCCGAAAAACCACTTGTTGCTTAAGTTTTGCACACCAGTGTATTATTTAGGCGAAAAAGTAACGGCAGGGGGGGATTATACAAAGAAGACTTAAATTCATTTCCCAAAGCCGCAACCCGAAACCGATATTTTTATAAGACAATGTTACTCTTTAAAATTGTGCCAAAAACTTTGGATCCAAGTTATAATCTTTTTTCAAAAAATAGTAGAAAAAAATAGTTTTTATTTTGTTGAAAAGTGTTTAAAAGTGTAATAATACTCTGCCCATTAAAAAAAAAGGTTCCTTTCATAAATTTCGTTCTCAGAGCAACAAGTATGTGGAATTTCAGCCCTGCAATTTTAAATTTCCCCTCCATGAAAGTGAATAGTTTCGTTTCTGACGCAGATGGAAAAACGTAGATTGGCAATCGCAACACTCGAATACGCCATCTGGGGAGAGACCGGTTTCGTGCCCTTAGCCCTTCTCCCTTCCCTCTCCTCCTCTTTTCAGTTGTATAGAAATGACAATTTTTAGTTAATATAAATATTTTTTTGAAATTTCCGTGATAGTTTTCTTTAGAACTATGTTTAATGTAGTTTTCAGTTCCATATAGTTTTCCAACTTGAAAGATTTTAATCTACAAGAAAATCAAAAGAGAAACTGACCTATGCCATAGGTAGAGAGTTCTGCCCCTACGTCACCTGCAGCCCATTTCGATCGCCAATAACAACGCTTTTCAGGGTTCGCTTAAGGAAGTTAGTCAATTTCTGTCTTGATTTCCGAACAGATTAAAGACTTTTAACTACTTGGAACGCATAACTCCATTAAACATAGTTTTTGAGCAAAGCATCTGGGAAATTTTAGAAAATATTTTTGACAATTACATTGCCAGAACTGAGAAGAGGAGGAGAGGGAAGGGTCAAAATATAGAACTGGACTTCTCCTAAAGTGACGTATTAGTTGTGATCGTGAATTTAAATCACTTTTCGAATCGTTGAATTTCGGATATGCATTAATCTCAAAGGCGCAGCTTCTCCATTGACCCGAAAAATTAAATCAAATTGTCATGAGAATGTAGTTGGATGAGAATGTAGTTATTCAGTATCCTTCACATTGCATCCAATTGCTGAAAATACTATTTAGAAGCTGCATATAAAGGACAATTTGCACTGTATTCGAAAACCCCGATAATTATCCATGAAACAACTCTGATTATTAACCAATCTGGTTAGGTATCCCGTTGACTAGCGTGTGAACTGTGAACTCTTCAATCAGGTTCACATTCACGTGCGGATCCTCAAGAGCTATTCTCACTTAATGTGGCTCAGGCACTTCCGATCATCACTGGAAAAATGGAGAACCCAATTTTTGAGTTTTATTTTTACGTATCAAGTTTTCCTTCTCTCTCAACTGTTATTGGAAGTTCATGAACTGCATTTAGTGAGAATGGCCCATCAAGTTCGCACAAAAGATGAGAAAGATTATCTGTAAGGTTACTCTCAGTGAATGCGGTTCACGCACTTTCAATTCAGTGAGATTGGCTCTTGATTGATTCAAAGTTCAGCATCGGACCTATCCGGGTCCCGCAGTGGACTGATCGTTAAGACACGGTTCCCAGCAGATCACCGAAGTCAAGCATCACTGGCTACGGTCAGTGTGCGGGTGGGTGACCACTTGAATCAGTCTGCGTAGGGACCGAGGGTGTGCGGTATTGGTCCTCGTTAAACTGTGCTACCGTAAAGTGCTCGACTTCGCGCGCAGGTCGTCGGGCTACCGAAGCGGGGGTGCCATCCCTTCCGCAGAGGAT
Organism: Parasteatoda tepidariorum; assembly: GCF_043381705.1. Taxonomy (NCBI): domain Eukaryota; kingdom Metazoa; phylum Arthropoda; class Arachnida; order Araneae; family Theridiidae; genus Parasteatoda; species Parasteatoda tepidariorum. The sequence continues at coordinate 30,231,760 of NC_092208.1, read as the reverse complement.
CAAAATTGTGATGGCATGTCTTCGGATCATCCTCCGGGATGTTTCCCAGACCGTCGCCAATAGCCCATTGTGCAGCTCTAGTGCGACGTAAATTAACAACAACCAACAACAACAACCTATCCGGATCTAGAATTTCTTGGAATTTTTTTGGCAACTTCATTACAAATAGAACCGAAACTTTTGAACTAAGTTGTTGTGACTGTGTTGCTGATGTTTACTTTAATTTTCTATCTGACAGATCTTTTTAATTTCTCTAATTAATTTCGTTTTTTGAATTTTTCATTGCTATTAAGTAATTGTCTAGGATATACTAATTATTAATATTCCCAGGCTTTTAAATTGCGACGTAAGCATCCGAAGTTGCTACACGTTGGTGGAAAACTGTGCAGCAATTTGAAATAAAAAATTACGAAGCATTTTTTTTAATAAAAAAATAATGTCGCCTGTTAAAGGTTTGAATTTTTATTTTACATTCAATTTTCCTTCAATATGTGTTACTTAATTTTAAATAGATTTGATGAAGGGAAAGTCCCTTTCTACAACTACTCGCAGATCAGATACCTAATCTAAAAGCTATTTAATAATCTTATTATATTATTATTTCTATTAATTCCCTATAAAATTTTAATTTTGTAGATTATATTTTTATGAAGGTCATAGTTTCGACAAATGTTTAATTTTATTCACGCTTTATTAAAAAATGTTCATATAAATTAATGGAATGTATCTATTTAGCAATTTGTAATAGTTTGATGTTCTTGCTTTAGTGGGATTAGCCAACTATGACTATTTAAGTGTGGTATATTTGACACAAAAAAAAATGAAGCCATATTTTGTTCTTCTATATCATAAATAACTTTATACTATAACAATTCATAACATTTCTTGCTGAATCTTGCACAATGCATTGATTATTTCAATTCTAACTAGGGTTTTGAAAGTCTCTCTAAAAATTTGATAATCAAGCTCCATTTCTTACTCATTGTTTTTGTTTACATGATTACGTTTTTTACTTTAAATTTTTATTAGTCTGTATTCTAAATTTTACTATTTTCATAAATTCTTTCTGTTTAAAACAATTTCTTTCTCCTAGTGACCATTTTACACAAATAAAAACTTAATGCATATGCTTTAGTAGTGTATATGTAAGCAGTTTATATCTGATGTGTAATTTACGGAATAAAAAAGAATCTAGAGTATTATAATATGATAGATCTCAAAATCTTCATAAAGCTAACTTTAAACACTTAGATAATTTTCTAATATATAAGTGTCAAAACCCTTAAGCTAACTTTAAACACTAAGATCAATGTAATGTCTTAATTTTAAGTTATCAAATAAAAACATTATTTTTTATAATTATTTAATTCAAAATTAAGACTTAAGCTAGTGTATTACCATCAATAAGTTATTTTGATTGCCAAAATTTGTATTTTGATATTTTAACTTATCAGTAAGGGTGGTCATGTCAGGTGTTTCTTAACAGATCATTAACAACAATTTTATAGTTAAAATGTATCCTACATAAAATAATATAGCATGAAAACCTAGGCTTTGGAGTGGGGTTTGTATTCATGGAGATCTATAAATTTTGATTTAAAAGATATGCAGATTTTTAAGTTAAGGAAAACTGAGTTATTAAGTTTCTATAATCACGTCAACTCTGACTCCAGTTTTTATTGAACAATATGAATTTGAAATAAAATTAAAGCGAATTAAAAGAAATTTGAAAAACCTAGTTTTGAGATCTTGCTGGGGTTCAATATATTTAAAACCAAAACACCAAATTTTGTTGAATAACAAGCATATTAAAAAGATAAAGGAAGACATTGATCAACTTTCACTAAAAATGAAATTATTCTCAGAACAATTGGTGTATTCAAATCAAGATGGTCAGACTGCAACAGAGTCTATCATTTTCTAATGATGAATTAGATTTTGAGTAGATTTGGATAATGTTGAAAAGGCTAAGGCAAAGTGAATAAAAATAAAGAACCAAGAGTCTTAAAAATGTAAACAAGATTTCTACAGCTCTTGTAGAAATAAAAATTAATGATAACTCTCACAAAGCACTTCATTTACATAGCTGCCAACTGTTCAGAATTTTTGGGATTTGTTCCTAATTTTTAAATCAAATCTGAAAATTTGATATTTTTATAAAAAAAAAATTTGAATTTTCCTTAAATTTCAGTATTTTTTTTTTTTAAACCAATCCCTTGTTCTGATTGCCACAAGCATGCTTCCTATGATTATTGTGCAGAAGTGATTTTTAGTAGCTTTTTATTGGAAATTACTATTCCAATGAAGGCTGATTATTTCACTAAATTGAATCTTAAACAACTATTATTATTTTTTAAAAAATGTATTGTAGTATTTTAACACTTGCATCAGAAATATTTGTTTATGATGTAAATTATTATTTACCTGTGTTTAATGATTTGGAGAAGAATAATTGTATAATAATAGGTAATGGTTGTTTTCAAACTATTATACTGGTATTCCTAATTATAAAATATTAGTGTTATTATTTAATAGTTAAATTTTTGTCTTACTCTGATAATTGGTACGTATAATGAAACATTGCCTAAGGTTGGCTGCTGTGCATTTAGGCTTTATAAAAATCTATTCTGAAAAATTAAAAGAAGTAGCTCTAAGAGTAACAGATCTTCTACCTACTCAAGTTAGTGTAGAAAGACCCCTGTGGCAGAATTTTTTCGAGCTTTCTGCAACAATTCTCTCTAGTACAGACCTTTCTGAGAGACATTTTAAATAGTTGTAAATATATACCTTACTAATTTAAAGTAACAAAAGCACTTTCTGTAAAAAAAAAGAAAAGAAGAAGCCATCATGTATAGAATAGAACATATTAATTTTTAAATTATAAATGTGAGAATATTTTTTAATCTACATATAAAAGAATACATATTCTAATATTATTGCTGATATTCTCCTGTTTTAAAAAAATATTTGTATAGTTAACCTTTTTTATATTTTTGCTATTTGGAAATACTTTTTATAATATCAATCTGAAACTCTAGCTAAAGCAAGACATTGCAAAAAATTTTTATTCTCAAAAGAAATAGAAAAAAATCATGAGTGTTTTTTCCAATTCTGATATGGGAGAAAGGCATTTTTTGAATATATAGATATCAATATGATATACAGGTGATTATCAAAATAATGGAAACACTTGTGAATAAAAGGGACATTTAAGAATTCGCTTCATAAGCATTAAAATATAATCTTAGCTACCAGTATTTTTTCATATAAAAAGTACATATATTAGGTGGTATGAGAGAGCTTTAACAGAATTGTCTACGTTTTGAATTTTTTGTCAGAAGCGTAANATCTACATATAAAAGAATACATATTCTAATATTATTGCTGATATTCTCCTGTTTTAAAAAAATATTTGTATAGTTAACCTTTTTTATATTTTTGCTATTTGGAAATACTTTTTATAATATCAATCTGAAACTCTAGCTAAAGCAAGACATTGCAAGAAATTTTTATTCTCAAAAGAAAGTAGAAAAAAATCATGAGTGTTTTTTCCAATTCTGATATGGGAGAAAGGCATTTTTTGAATATAATTCTGCAGGAAGCGGAAAAAAATTTCTGCAGAAAGAAAATATTTTGAAAAATTCTGCAGATAAAAAACTCATACTTCTTTGCTTCCAAATTAAAAAAAAAATTCTGTAAGAACTCTGTAATGTTCTTCAACAATGTCGCCACGATTCTGCCTCAGAGAGAAGGACTATTCTAAGCTCTGATGTTAATCAAATTGGAACTACAGTCAGACTTAGATAAAATGAAAACATTCTGTACACATTGATCAACTCTTGTAGTTAGTTTCAACTCTTTTGTCTCCATGTCATTTTGGTGTTTAAAAATAAATAAAAAATTTTAAATTTTTATAGAACTCTATATTGATTTGTACCTCAGGGATGAATTTGAAGAAAAAAACCAAAAAGCTGAAAATAGAAATCCAAAAATGTTCAAAAACACTTTTTAAATAATTGAAAAAATTCCTAAAATTTAAACAAGAAAAAGTGTATGTAGGAAGCATTTATCTACGGAATGTTAGCAACGTTTTAATAAAAATATCAATGCAAGATTTTATTTATTTGTTTAAATTGTGTGAATATGATTCTCAATGTGTGTTTTTTTAAGTCACGCAAATACATATAATTTAAAAAATCGTGTAAATATGAATCTTGCTGTTTGATTTTAAAATCACATGAATACGAATCTTGATGTTTCATTTTAAAATTGCGCGTATATGAATTCTAATGTATAATTAAAGTCACTTCTACCCTGATCATAATAGTGGCATTTAAAACTGTGAATACAAACGTGGTATTTGATATAAAGTCATAAAAATACGAAACACTATTAGCGATCTTAAATGATATAAAAAGGAATCTAATGTTTATTTTAAATCATGTGAACGTAATTTTAAATTGAGTTTACATTGATATTGGTAGGAAAAGGTGTTTGTTTATATTTTACCTCTGTCTGTATTCCTCTATCAAAGATAATCTTGTCGTAGCAAATTTTTTCTTCGAAATTACGAATGCTAGTTTTTCATTTCATAATTAATACTAATTAATATAAATATGCCACCAATTTCTTTTTGTGTAGCATCTCTTTCATATACTTTTTTTTTAAAAAAAAAAAGCTGTAAAGAGGGAGTCTGTTTTTAAATTTAAAATTCCTGAAGTTTGGTATTTTCCTTGATTAAAACAGATCCTTCGCAAAATACTTTTAAAATCAATGAGATCTTTATTTAATAATTTTAAAACTGAAACTCATTACAGGCTATAAAAACAAGACCTTGTTTTCTCATGTTCATGAAATTTTTGAACAGATCATCCATTTATGTGATCTGTTTACTTTATTTTTAAAAAATTAAGAGAAAATATTTCACAAAAAATTTGAAATAACCTCTGTTAGTTGTGATTCCCATAGAGAGTAGTTCAGTTCAGCGTTTGATAATTTACTTTGACTAGTGGAAAGTCTATTTTTTACTTTTTTTGTAGTAAAAGTGGTGGATCTTAGCAAATTTCTTTATTTTTAGATATGAAAACAATATTACTAAGTAACTATACCTACTTAATAACATTGTTTTTTATTAAAAGTCATCTATCTTAGTAAAAAAAAATTTTTATGTGTGAGAACAATGTTACTAAATAACTATACTTAATAACATTATTTTTAATATTTTGTTTAATTATCATAAATCTTTTAATGTTCATTTAAGTTACTGAGATATTTTTTACATTATAATTTATTTGCAGGTAATCTAAAGTGTAAGATGCAGAATATTTCTTGGATATTTCATTGATTCCATTTTATTGTATGATGCTCATACCCTTGATGCCTTCATTGCTACTCTGTTAATTGACTTTAAAGTTTTATATACTATTCTAGGTACATTTTTTAAATATTATTTTATTGGATCATATTTGTAAAGAAAAGTATGATGTATTTTATATCTTGTCTGTCTACTAAATAGGTGAAAATTACTATCAAGGCACGAGCATAGTTAGGTCAAAGCTCTGAATACCTATTCTTCAGCCGCTGTACATATTGATCTTAAGCATTTCATGCACAATAAATAAATATAATATTTCATACTCTATATGTTTTACAGGGTGTGTAGCGTTTTTAGAAAGGGCTTTAAGATGCTTATTTTTGATTTTCGTTTTTTAAAAGCTGTAAAAGGTGCCTTTTTTTTTATTTGGGGTTTGTAAAAAGTGCTTCATTTTCTATCTTTTAAAAATAGATTTTTCCTTGCTGTATCGATTGTTCTAAATTTAAAAAAAAAAATGCATTATTTCACAATTTTCTCTGCAATATTTATCAGAAACTAGTTATTTTATCATGATTATGTAAAGTTTTTGAAAATGTTTTTAAATTTTTATTGATTTTATGCTTATAAATTAAGACAAATGATAGGAATAAAAATGATAGGAAATTTTTTTTTATTTTTATTATTACACAGATCCTAATTATGAATTTATTTTTGGAAAGGATAAAAATATTTTTTTAGTGCTTTAAAAGTACTTAAAGGTGCTTATTTTTTTAAAAAATAATTTGGCTACGCAGCCTGTTTTAATATTCTTAATTTCATACAACATTTTTAGTTTGCTGCATTTTTTTTTTTTTTTGGTATTCGTTTTGTTTTTGGGTTTGTATTAATTAGCAGATATTTTTAATTTCAAAAATGTACTACAAAGCATTATTTCGAATGTATAAAGTAGTTATGCAATTAAGCTAATGTTAATAATAACCAACTGATATGATCAAATATTCAATCACACATTAACTGTTTAGAAATTATCTAAAATTACCGTTGATACATAGACTGTCTTATTATATAATTTCTGAATTTAGGATAAATTTGTCAGAATAATATGCATACATTGTTTCTTATGGATTATCATTTAGTATTTCTAATTAAATAAAACATTTTGTATGTTTCATTTTGGAACTTTTTATTTGAAAAAAATGTTATTCAAAGATTAGGTTCAATGTTCCTTATACCTTAAATCAATGTTCATTATGCCTAGTAAAAATACTTTTTTTCTGCTCCAGGTAGCAGTATATATAGCGAAAGGTGTTTTTCCATTTTACAAAGCTGGAAGTGTGTATTCAAACCAAAATAATAGAATTCTTCCTAAAAATTCAGAAACACTGTTTATTTTACATCATAATTTAAAAATGTGTGATAAATGACTCAATGAAGTGAGGTTAACATACCTTGTACATGATAGGATATTGATAAACAGAATAAATAGTATAATATGTTAATTATTTACATAGAAAACATTTTATTCTGTGACAATAACTAGCCTTAAGTAAATTTTATGACTTCATTTATCTACAATAAATATGTAGAATTTTGTTCTAGGAAAGATGTGCAAGTAATGGGTACCCTCTTCATATTTTGGTTTATAAATAATAAAAATTCAGCTTTTATTTATTTTTGATAATTCTCTGAATGATTTATATATTGTTGTTGTTTTTTTTTAATTTTTTATCCATGTCTATGAAATTTGTTAAATTTTGTTGATAGATTAATATTTTTTAAAAAACTAACTTATTATACCAATAACTTTTGAAAGAAATTTCTTAAGAATACTCATTATTGGCACATCTACCCTAATATTGTATGTTTACTCTTAAATTTTAGAAAGTCATAGTCGCCAAAAACAAAACTCAAAATAAATAATTACAATTAAAAAAATTACAACCTACCTGCTACTTTTACTTATGTCTTTGCTTGAAATTTGTATAGATAGTTTTTGTAAACTTTTTGTTTATATTTAATTTATTTATATTACTTCAAGGTACTCAACAGACCTCATGTTTATTTTGCATTCATCTCTTCATCTAACTAAATATTTCATTTCAATATTTTTCATAATAAACAAATAAATTTTTGTTAATGTAGTGGAATTATCAAGTCAGTTGATATGCAGTTTATAATTCTATCTATTTCCTAATTTTTTGCTTTCTTATTTAGCAAAGTAAAGCAAGCTCGCATAAAATTCTAAGCAGATAAATGAATTTTCCTATTTCTCTTTGCAATAAAGGGACATATGGTCATTGTTAAAAGTCAAGAATTGACAAAATCTACTTAATTGCAATAGCTTTCAAACAAACTTTCTAATAAAAATCTTCCTTCCAGCATGTCAATTTTTTCTTCAGTTGCAATTTTGTGGGCATATACCATATACAAAAAAAGCATCTATTTATTATAGTGTGAGATGAAAAAAACAAGTAAAATTGGCATTTCTGCAAGTATTTTTGAAATCTTCGAAGGAGTTACTAAAAATTCAGGGGTAGAAGTTAAGAACATTTAGTCACTGATCATAGGATTCAGTAATTAATAGGTATTACTAATCTGTACACATTTACAATGAACCATTTACTTGTCTCCATTAAATGTTTTTTTATTTTTTTTTTTTTTAAAGAAAAGAGTTAATAAACTGAATTTAAAGGAGAAATTAATGTACAAAGACTACGCTATTTTGTGACAAAAGCAAAGACCAGGACATCAAACCGAAAATCAAAAAACCAAAATAGCAAACTAGCTCTTTATATATGATTGCTAGTCTGTGAGTGATTATTTTATAGTCTGAATAGAATTTTACTGAACTATTAATCAGACTAACAGACCAATGTTAATTTTGAGACCTGTCCTTTTATGTTCTTTGAAATATTTCCTTTGAAAGTGTAGCCATTTTTCTTTAAAAAAATCTTTTTTTGCTTCATGTTTTTTCTTCTTCTTTTAATAAACAATTTAATATTATCTTCATCCCTGTTAAATGAAGGAGTTAATATTTTGGAATAATTTTTATCTTTGCATCAAGAAATCTTTTGATTAACAGGATATACTTATATGCGCTTGGAGAAATGCAATAGAGGGAAAATGTGATGTTAAGCTCATTGTTTTGAGAGTATCGTCACAAGTCTGTTGTTAATTAGCAGAGATAAGAGTGAAATTTAAATAAGAAATTAATTTTTGTATTGATAAATAACTTCAGCAAATGTGATTCTTTTGACATGATTGATTGTTTGTGCTTACAGGGAATAAGTTCAATTGTAATAAAAACCTCTGTTATTTTGAAATTTTTGTGTTGTCGATTTTAAGTGATATTCTGTTCTTATTCTATTTAGTTTAAAAAGATGTCCCAGTTTGATAGAAATAACTCAAATCATCTTGGAGCAAGGAGCAAAATTAAGGTTTCTGCTGATTCAAACTCAAGAAAAGGAAAGAAAAAAGGACAAAACGGCAATTGGGTAAATTAGGTTCTCTTATGACATTTGTTTAATGATATGCTGTTATTTACATTATCTATTAGGAGTTTAATTTTAAACAGTTGTATAGTTTTTCTTTTAAAATTTGACTTAATTTTGTGGTTCCCAAGTTTTTTTTAGTCTTGTTGTCCTTTTTTAAATAAGATTTTTCCATCGCACCACACTATAAATAGAACTATGACTGATCATTGGAAGATAATTTTCTGTTAATAGGCTAAAATAAAGGATATTTCAGTTTTTTCTACATAAAAAATGAATAAGTTATTTGTTCAACATATATCTTGAAAATGTCTTTATTACATTATCTCATAAGTTTGAAGTATTATTTTAAATAGATACTTATTATTAATTTTTAAACCTATTCTAACATCTTGTTGCAACTTTTACTACCTACAAATATCAAAATATATATATATATATACATTTTTTCACTGAAATACTTATATTTATCTCAGGATTCCCACGGTCTTTAAAAGTCCTTAAAAACTGCTTAATTTTTATTTTGGAAAATAAGGGCCCTTAAAAGTACTTAATCTTGCTACAAGGATTTTAAAAGTCCTTAACTTTTCAGCATCACTATAGTTGATAGGAGCAATTTTTTAGTTCAGTTTTTTAAAACAGAAAATCATGTTTTTATCACCTAGAATTAGACCATGCATCGAGGGTAGAACATTTTAGAAAGACAAAAAGGAATGTGTGTGTATGGGAGGGGGGGGGTCTTCAGGCAAAGAGAAAAAAGCATATATTAGTTCTTTCATGAATATATTCTGCCTTTTGCCTGGAATGATACTCTATGAGGAGAGTGAAGCATTCTAAACAAAAAAAAGAATAGTAACAAATTACTGCACATGGAAAAGTTAGTTCTTTTTTGGGTAGAGGGGAGGGAGCAGTTTTAAAGTAGAGTAGAAGACCCATGCTGGAAATTCAGTTTTACTGGTAAAGCTTCTGCTTATGGAAATTAAGTAAAACCCTGAGAAAAGAATCCATAGGGACAACTAATACCTAACCATAACTTGAAGAATTAAATGAATTTGTATATTATTTCAATGTGTAATAAGTAACTGTAAATTTATAGAAAACAGTAAAATTTTTTAAAATTCATGATTGTACTAAAAATGAAACAGATCTGTAATAAACAGGGTTTGAAAAGTTTGAAAAATTCCAGCCTACCTATGTTTTTCATCAAAAACCTGGGGTTTACTGGTTTTTAGATGAAAACCTCAAGTTTTCTTAAAAATTACTTTTTTTCCCCTAAGTACTAAATACGAAAGCATGATTTGCTTCTAACAAGAAAGTTAAATATTTGGTCTATTTATAATTTGTCTTGTTGCAATGTAAATTTTTTTTTTGAAGTTTTAGATTGTTACGCTATTATTTTTATTTTTTAAGGATATCAGATTGTTACGTAAAAATTTAAATCTTAATTAAAAGATCCTTAGATTTTAAAAATCATTTTATTCAGTTAACATTGGAACTTAATATACTGTTTTTAATTTTTATTCAATGTTTGGTTGCTTTGAAATTAGTTCATGTTTTTCGTCAGATTTTTTAGTAACATTATGTAAAGTTAATTCTTAATAACAGGTTTTGCTGGAAATAATTTTGTGTAAAATTCTTCATAAAAGTAAATATAACTCATTTGCTGTTTAGCAGTGTTTTCATTACAGAAAAAAATGGGAGAGAATTTCTCGCTCTTTCTCAGAAACAGGGTGAGATTTCAAAAAGTAAAGTGAGATTTCTATAAATTTAAAAAAAAACACGAATAGACTTGAGGAAAAAAATATTTCTTTAATTATAATACATTTTTAACATCTTCTAATTTCTAAACCATTGAATATTGTCGAGTCTCAGTAGCTCAGGGGTAGAATTCGCTTCTATAAAGCCGAAGATCCNTTAGGTTGCTCAAATGTTCATCAGTCAAATCTGTTAGGTTATTTTGTTTTAATTCGGTTTTGGGTTCTAAATGACAGATGCTGAACTATTCGGAATCACTAATTAAATTAGTAGCATTGTGCACTCACTTTCTTATCCTCTACATCTGCCACTATAGGCTTTTCAATTATTTTTGTTATAGTATAGTGAAGCTCGTTGAAGTTATTTCCATGTTCATACTTCTTGTTAGGTCTTCCAGCATAGTTTTCACCATATATGGCAGTACTTTTACT
>NC_092208.1:30192579-30220269 GCF_043381705.1 Parasteatoda tepidariorum | reverse complement strand
ATTAAATTTGTAGCATTGTGCACGCACTTGCCTATCCTCTACATCTGCCACTATAGGCTTTTCAATTATTTTTGTTATAGTATAGTGAAGTTCGTTGAAGTTATTTCCATGTTCATACTTCTTGTTAGGTCTTCCAGCATAGTTTTCACACACTTCAATTTTTACAAATTGCTGTAAATTGTCGGGGAGGGAATTCGGTAATTCATTTACAGCTAAAAATGGAGCTAACTTTAAACAACTTATTATAAAGGACTCATTTTTTTTTCTCAACACTTGTCGTAGCTGTTTTCATATCTTTTTCAAAATGGCGGATTTTATTCAAATTTGCGGAAGACGAAATTTTTTCCAAAATTCGAGAGATTCGCGGATTTTAAAATTGATTAATAGAGTGCGCGAACTTCTCGTCTTAATCATTTTTTAATGCGAGAAAAGAAAAAAATATGCGAGGTTCTCGCATTCTTGTTCTGTAGTGAAAACACTGCTGTTTAGTGATAATTTCAAAATTGTATACCGTTTTCAATATGATTTTTCATTAAATTTTTCAATATTTTTTTACAGAATATTATCTGATAAGGTGATAATACTGGATTATTTTATAATAAAAGAATACCACTTTCAGTTTTAAACTGTTAATTTGCGATAAAAGTAAAATATCAAATCATAATAATAATAGAGAATAATATTAAGAATGATAGAGGATGAAAAAGAAATACTACTATTAGAAATATATAAATGATGAAAGAATAAATAATTTATCAGTATTTGTTATTTAAGGAAGCGTATCAATTTTCTGGCCATAGGAATGTGTTTATACCTTTGAAAAATCGTTTTAAACCCATTTATTTATATTTCACCCAGAACTAATAAAAAATATATTGGTTTGAAAATTATAAATCTTCTCAAACATGGTTGTTTTTTTATTCCATAAAAATTTTCTTAAAAATATTTATTGCAATGAATTTAAAACAAAATGTTCTGTTTTTACTTGAAATAGGAACATGACAGAGTTAAGAAAACTATTCTCATTCACAACTCTAATTCAGCTTTTTAGTATTAATTCTTTTAATATATACCCTTATAAATGAAACATTTTATTTACAGAAAATAAAGAATTTTGTTGGCATAACTGAATATTTAGCAAGATTATTTTAGACAAACTATACTCCAAGTTTCATTTTACTAATTTTAATTTTAGGGTGAGAAAAAGCTCTGGGAGGGTTCAAATGCAAGCAGCAAAAGCTCTAGAAATGCAAGCATGGACACTTGGGATCAGACTCCAACTAATGCCTGCAATGGTGCATGGGTAATGTTTTCTTTGAATGTTCATTTTAGTTCTTATTTATTCTTTTCTTGCCCACAATTAGGTATGTCATCATACACTGCAGTTTTGAAATGTATTAAATTTTTTAAGTGTATCAAATTTTTCTTTCAAAACTACCCCACAAGTAAGATGTTTATGGTACATAATTATCTTACATTCTGTAAGTTTTCTGGGCAAATTTTATATCAACATAGCAATGAAATAGTTCAATATTCTTAGAATGCATCCCACATCTGCGCCTAATCAAAAATGGTAATACAAGCTGAAACAAATGTATTATTTTGCACACTTGTGCCAAAATTTCAGAAACTGTGCATTGATTATTTTTTGATAATATTAGAAACTGTGCATCGATTATTTCATGATATTGTTTCATTTTTTTTTATCAATATCAATTTTGCCACGGCTATGAATTACTTCCTTCTCCGTTATCAAATTACATATGATTTTCGGCTTATTTCGAAGAACTGTACGGATCTTAAGACTGTTAGTTTTGGACTTCTGTGAAAGAAAAATATCTTGATATTTTCGTACGATTTTATTGAGAACGAGAAATTCAAATTGCACATTTCAGGAATTACTTTTTGACACACTCAATTTGTGAAAATACATGTGGTGCTTCGATCGGTTTATTTTTATTTGGGCAGTTTTTGCTGTTGATTTTCTTATAGTTTTTTACAATCCCGAAACTTTCATCACAGAATTTTTCGCTTAATAATGTATTCATTTTAGTTGTAAAACTTGAATTTACCTAACACTAGCTGAAAACTATATTTGAGTTTATCTGCTACAAAAGTTTTTTTTTTTTTTTTTTTTTTTGCTACACAACTTGTCTTGTACCTGATACAAACTGTTTTTTCCTGATACAAAATTTTTTTTACATGTTTCATAATCAGTTTTTTATGATACCAAACTTATATTTTCCTGAAAAGAAACCTGATACAATTTTTTGAAATTGAGTTAGACTCCTGTATTAGATATATTAATTATTGTATAATTAAGTTTTTTTTTTTGTAAAATTTACTCAGATTGTAAGCTTTAAAATATAATGGAAATTTGGTGGGTTAGGTGCCTGACATGTCAGATCTGCTACAGTGGACTTGTAGTTTGAAAACTTCTGACCTTGATAACAGTGTACTGTACAAAAAAAGATATTAAAATATTGTTAAATATGAAAGACAGTATTCCAGTACAAAGTTCTATATCTGGACGTCCGTGTATGGGAAGCCTCTCTTTTTCCGCACACTTTTAAACAATAAAATAAACGAAAAAAATAAACTTTCTCCTTTTAAAAAAAAATATTTTTCTACTTTCCATCTGTTAAAAAAATATGAGCCAATGAGAATTCTTCGCTTTTCTGCTTCATTATGATTTTACCTGATTTCTGATTTTTGTTTGATTTTAATCTAATTTACACTATAATGTGCAAAAAAAATTAGAAATCCAGCATATTACTGCAGCAAAAGAAATTTCACTTTTTTCTCACGTCTTGCATCAAAGGATTATTGCCGCCAAGAATCACACACTCAAATTTCTGAGTGTGCAAAAATTTAACATTTTGAAAAAATTGCAGATTTGAGATAAAATTGTCACAACTAAACCGATCGTGAAGTGATTATTCAAAAACTCAATTTGGAATTCCTTGATTGTAATAATATTTCATTAAAAATTAAAACAAAATTTAAAGAACTATGTGGATATCCCAAATTGTTATAAATGCCATTGGCAAAACCACATGAATAAGGAAATTGTCATAAATCGAGTGCAAAAAAAGGTAATTCTTAATATGTGCGATTCGAAATTTCCTGTGCATGATAATGTGGCATTAAAAACTATGGAAATCTATGGAAATAAGTGACAAAAATGTTACCGTAAACCCTCAAGGGATTGCGAGTGAATCGTCAATATTTGAGTGCAAAATCGGCCATTCAAAATTTGTCGAACGAAATGATATATTAAAATCTTAAAGACCAAGTGAAAATCCGTTTTACTAACTACCCAAAAAATGATTGACAAAATCATGCAGATTCACTGTGTTCGGATTCATTTCAACGGATTGCTAACTAAACGGCATGATTCAGAAGTAGCAATACGTTATATGTAATGGCATATTAAAATATTGAGCGTTTTAAAATCATGTGGATTTACATGTTGTTGATTAAATTTACATTAATTTATCATCTGTTAGTTAGTTATTTTTGCTTACAGATGTTTTGATGTTTGTTTACCTTAAACACCTATTATTCGGAAAAATCTATTTTTTGGACTTGACGAGATAATATTGTAATAATGCCAGAAGTTTATTTAAAAGTTTGCTTTTTTAGCTGCAGGGTATCCGCGCTCCTGGAAAGTCATGAAAAATCATGGAAAGTCGTGAATTTCGGTATTGAACAAAATTTCATGAAATGTCATGATTTTTACTATTTTTTACAAAAATCATGGATAGTCATAGATTTAGGTCTCCGAAAAATCTAATTTTTAAAATAGAATCTCCCTCCCCTCAATTTGATCCTGTTCCAAATATCTGAATTTCTAACAAAATCACCACTCAGTCATATTTTATTTGAATATAAAATGATTTTATCCTGTTCTTTCAAAAAATGAAAGAAAAAATATCATTTCTAGAGCGAATTATCCTTTAAACTCTCTTCTGTGATTTAAGAATTATTATTTTTTTTTAATTTTATCAATTAAATTCTAGTTGAAGCAAACCAGTTATTGGCGAATTTTTTTTTCCTCGAAATGAACAGAAAAATCAGGAGTATTTCTTTCCTTTCTGATGAACAAGAAAAGTATCTTTAGAATATAATTCTGCAGAAATTTTTTTTTTGCTTTTGTATTTTTTCAACTATTTTATTGTTTCAACTCTTTCTTTACTCTGTTTTTTAAGTTTAAAATCTATAAATATGAAGAGTATAATAGTTTTGGTTATGCCTATTTCGAATAATGTTATTATAATGCTTTTTTTAATTTATTGTTGCGTTTTTGTTGGAGAAAATAGCAACTTCGTTAAGTCATTAAAACTTCTTGGAATTAGTCATGGAAAATCATGAAAAGTCATGAATTTGAATATCTAAAATGTAGCAGATACCCTGTAGCTGGAAAATGTTTTTTTTTTTTACAAATTATAATGTCTAAATTTGTAATTCTCACCAATTATAATATGTACTGAATTGAATAAAAATTATATGAGATAAAGCAATGAAATTTATCTATACTGTAACTTTTTTTTAATGATTCTATATCTGTTTTTAATAGAATAAAAAAGATTCTTGGGAAGAATCTATGAGGAAGAAAAAAGAAACTCCTACACTATGGAATAGTATTGAGCAAGATTTTCCATCTTTAGGTAAGCTGTTTATAGTCCTTTCGAAAATAACCCCCTTTATATTTTTTTCACATGTATGTTAGTTTTAAGGTAGTTACAAATGTTTATTTTTTTAACAACTGCAAATATTTATTTTGTCATGTTTACTGTCAACAGACTATTTATTTGTCATTAAATTTTAATTCTTCTATGAGACTTTATCTATACAATGTAACTTAGTAATCTCAAAACTCTTATACGTTTGAATGGCAGAGTATTAATGTGCACAGTGTTGCAAGCCAGATAATTACTCTGGTAATATAAAGCATTCATAATAAGAAAAGGAAAAGAATATTACTCAAGTAAGTTTTGCATAAATTGTCATTCAAGTAATCTAAGAGAAAGAAAAACGGTGTGCTTGTTAAGATGAGATCTTTCATTGGTTAATTAGAAAAAATATTGATTTTTGTATTTATAACCTAATAATCTTAGACGTTATAATTTCTAAGAACTATACCAAACTCACCAACTATTTCTGAACATTTAAAATCTGATCAAATGTTACTCCTTTTTAATGAGTATATTATATTCAACCAAAACTAGTTCCCTGTTTTGGTTGATGATTGATTTGATTAATTTTCAATTCGAAAATTAATTTTTTGGTAATATTTAGCTAAACTTATGTATTTTACTTCGATTCCATTATTAAGTTGAATTTTTTGTAAAGCTTTGATACGAACATCTGTAGCAAACTCTTTATCAGAAAAACTTCTAATCGAGAAATAAAAACTGAAAATTCATTTACCCTTCTATAGCTTTTTTAAAAAATAAATAAATAAAATCTTGATTTGATGAACTAAGGAAGATTTTGAGCACAATATGTAAAAATGGAAATTGGAGGATCAGAATAAATAATGAGATTTATAGTGAATATAATAAACCAAACATTGTAACAGGTATAAGAATTAGAATCCAATAGCTTGGACATATCCTGAGATTAGAGTTGTAAAGAAGTATTTAAGAATTATTAGATGGAAAACCGAAAGGGTCGAAATCTAGGGAAAGACCTAGAACTAGGTGGGGAGAGCAGGTGGAAGAGGACTTGAAATTACTTAAAATAACTGACTGCAAGAAAAATTTAACCAACAAATGAAAATGGTTTAAAATCTTGAAGGAGGCCAGGTCTCTGAAAGGGCTGTAGCTCCCAAGGTGATGATGTGAGGAAATGTTTCAGATCAAATTGGTTTTTGCTAACAGTTTGAATTTGAAATTTTTTTTAAAATTCAGTTCATTTTCTACCATTATCATGTAGTACAATTTTCTATTTTTTTAAAAAAAAAATCTGTAAAATAAGAAAAAAAACAAGACTTTGAGTAAGCATAGTGTTTTCGAAAATTATATAAATTTCGATTCAATTTTATATTCAAGAAGTAATAGAGAGGCTTGCAAGTTCATTTTAAATATTTTATGACACTTGCAGTGATTTTTAACTTTAAGAATTCAATATAGATTTGGAATGTTTGATTTTTGTTTAATTTAATCTGCAGTATTAATATATATACCCATAGTGTATGGAGTGCCCCTGATTTTTTTCGAAAGACTTTGATAATTTTAATTACAACTGACTTACTAAAAATAACAATCGTGAATATCAACAGTAGGGATGTAACAAATAGTGATTTGGCCGAGTATTATCGACCGAATAGCAATTTTTTTTTTAAATCATTAATAAATTTTATTTTTCTTAGAAATAGCTTAAGTCATTATTAAAAAATAATCTGAACTTAGCTGTATTATTGGTTTGGGGTAAAAGAAAAAAAACTTTAATAGAAATGTTTAGGATAATAAAGATAATTAGATATTAAGATTCTTAGAAATATTTAAGATGAAAAAAATTTTGAGTGACTGATATTAAAAAAAAAAAAAAAAAAGTAAAATTATAATGTTGAAAAGAAAATAGAAAAAAATATTCTTAACTCTTAAAACAGAACTTTTAATGCCAAAAATAATATTTTCATTAAAAAAAATTACTATAAAACATTAAAAGAGATGTCTATCAGTAACGCTTTTAAAAATGCAGTGCTATCATAAAAATGTCTTTAAAAAAAGATTATATACAAAAGCAAAACAGAATGAAAAATCAATTTTAATTTTTTAAAGAAAATTTGAATGATTTCATTTTAAGCAGTTTTTAAAGTTTATCTCAAGTTAGGACTTTTTTTCTCCCCTTGCTTACTGTTTCTTCTCCACCTGACCTTTTCCGTTCTTCCGACTTTAGTTTGCTTTACTTTTGCAGGTTAAAACCATTGACCTTTGTATGTCATTAAAAAGTGGAAAACTCACAAATGTCTTTTGTTACGTTAATTGATTGTTATAAAAAATGCATGTAATCTATAGATTAACCTCAAAACTTGTAAAATCCTAGCATTTTGAAAATGATTGTGTGTTTCTCCAATTATTAATTTTTTCTTTCATATTTAATTTATATTGCATTTAAAAAAATATCAAATTCATAGTAAATATGAATTAAAAATGTCAGAATTAAAATTTTTAAAAAATGCGAAAATGTTTAGATTGACAGAATTGCAAATAAAGCACATCAAACTCCAATATCACATATTTTTTTAAAGATTGTATTAAAAAATCACATATTTTAAAAGCTGCACATATGTTTGAACCAATTGCGCTTTGTTCAATTTTATTACAATCAAATAAAAAAAAACTGAAGGTATCTAGAAAAAATTATAGAAGACATAATACTTATTAGAGAAAAAAAGCAAAATTGTGCAATTTACTCCTTGTGTTGCACACTCTTCTAGCTTTCGAAATAATCCATAGTATGGATTCCAAAATTGACAAAATGTAAATGAATATAAAAGTTTTTTCTCGAAGCATGTTATTTTATTGATTTCTTACTTAATCTTTCGAAACTCTCACTATTTTTTTTATTTTTGTGTATCATCCCTGTCCATTTTGTGTCAAATCCTGTAGACTGTTTCCTTTATTGATTTCTGTATCAATATAAATATTTCGAAATATTTATAATAACCTACTGGATTACTTTAAAAAATTTTGACAATTTTTTTATTTGAAAAAATAAATAATTAAAATAATTCATTTTGTTCAGAATCTCTCCTTGTGACCACTCGTCAACTGTCAATATGTCACAGATTGTGCACCTCTAACATATATTGTGATATCCCCCCTTGCTTTTTGTTGTTTTAACCAACTTATTATTCAAAGCTAATTTGTGTTCCATACTATAATTTCAGGAGGTTCTCAGAAAAAATCTCAAAGAAACGTCTGGACAGAACGCCAGCAAAAATTTGAAGAAGTTAAAAGTTTACAACCCACAAGTGAAGCTGAAGAGCAAAAAATGATTCAAATTGCTTTAGAAATGAGTAAACTTGATGTGAGAAGTGACGAAGCAAACCGAAAGTATGAATGTTTTTTTCTAATTTTGTTTTTATGGCACATGTATTATATATTAGTAATTTTACATTTCATGTTATGTTATTTTAAAATTAATTTTGTAAAAAATAAAGTAAATATGTGATAAGAAAATCATACTTCACCTAATTTATTTATTATCATTTATTTTAATGTCATAATCATTGGTATTTATTGTTTCAATAAATTAATGGCATTCCAATAATAATTAGATGTACATTGAAATATCGTTTTTTAAATCGTATGAATTGAGTGTTGTAATTCAAAGTTTCTCTATTGTAATCAATTATCTGTACTCTTTGTCCACTTCCTCTTCTTTTTTTCTTACCTCTAATAAAAGTTCTGGCATTTTTATCTAATAATTGATCCCTGCTAAATTAATGCACAAAATAAATTTTGCCAGTTTTTATTTTGTCAATGTAAAGTGCATGTGCTTTTAAATTAAATTTGGGTTGACATCAAATTATTGGGAGCAAATTTTCTTGATCTTTGAGTTTATTTCTTTTTTTTACATTAAAAAATTAAATAGCTTAAAAATGTTTGTTAACTTATATGCTATTGTACTAGTTTAATTATTAAAGCACAAAAGTAGTTTAAGGTTGTGGCAAAATGCAATTGAAAAGGTTGAGTGCTCCGAAAAACATGTAATATTTTTAAAGGAAGTATAAGTAGAATGGAATTTGATAAGTATGAAACACTCAAAGTTATGTCCTATTTTGAAAGTGCGTTTGTCAATATTTCGAAATTTTTCTTTTAAAGAGTTTGATCCTGAGAGTGTTATGAAGTAACCCTTTCTAATATCTTAGTTATTGCAATTTCATATTGCCAATTTAACTAAATAAATTCAAACTACTGTACCATCTAGTAAGAATATTAACAAGTTTACCACAAGTATATTAAAAGTGGGGATTTTTGTTATTAATATAATAACTATAGCCTTAAAAAGGGTTACACAGTAGTCGATGTTGAAATTTAAGCTTGAAGCTTACTGTTGCATCTTTCTTAAAATGCAATTTATATTTCAGGCGATTAGAAGAAGAATATCGGATGCAAGAAGAAATGTTAAAATTGGACCCAGATTACTTCAAAGAATTTGTTCCTGAAGATTTGTGCAATGTTGATAGTAATTTCCAATCAGAAGGATATGCAACAGCTGAGCAAAAGGGTTTTGCTCAAGATTATAATTCATCAAATAATAATAATTGGGATACTTGGAATGATTATTCAAATTATGGAGTGAAGAACAACTCATCTTCTAAAGACACTTCAGGTTGCGAAAGTATCTGGGACGATTGCTCTCGTGAAACAACTAAATCTGAGTCACAAAATTCAAAGCAGAAAGATTATGAAAGTATTTGGGGTGAGGTTGATGATACAAGTTCAAGCAATTGGAATAGCTATTCGGATACTAAACCTAAAGAAAACGTTGCCACTAAAAGTTCTTCGAATTATAACAGTGTGGATAGTTTTGATGATTCTCCTTTTAAAACATCTCAGAAACATAAAATGAAAACTGCCACTAAAAATTCTGATGATTGGAATGATTATTCAGGTTCAGGAAATTTAAAAAATTCAACTGCTAGAAATGGTTCTAGTTTCAGAAGTGGTAATCATCAGGCTGACTCAAAAGATAAATCACAAAATAGCTGGAACGATACTTCTGACTCTGGTAGCAAAAAAACTTCTAAAAATTCATCAAGTTACAAAAATGACAATCATTGGGATGATTCCGCTGATAAATCACATAAACAATCGACAAAGAATTCATCCAAAAAATCTGATGAATGGGATGCTTGGGATAATGGTGTAGATTCTAATAATTCTGATAATACAGATGCTAGATATAAAAGGAATTACTCTAATTTTGAAGATACTTCAATCGATGAAAAGAAACCTGCATCAGTAGGATTTAAAGTGACTAGTGATAAGTTTAATAGTAATTCTGATAAAATAGATAAAAGCATTTCAAAGGCAGATAATAAAAAGTCATCTAGTTCTGGCAAAAAATCAACAGAAGATATTAAAAAAGTAGTTGATTTGTTTGGAGGATGGGGATCGGCATCAGATTATTCTAGAAAACCCAATGCAAATGCTAAAAGTGAAAATAACCTACTAAATTCTACAGAAAACTCTGACTATGAATATAAAAATGCATACCATCATAAAGTTACTAAAGAACAATCTGAAAATCTTTCAGCTGTAGCTTCCCAAAGCCCAGCTAAGCTTACAATGCAAAATAGTTCTATAAAATCTAAATCTTTTATAAATTCTGATAAAGGATTGGAAGAAGTGGTCGAACTGAAGCTCTCTGAGGATAATGAATCTGCTAAAGAATCTCAAAATTCTTATTTCAACAGACAAATTAGTCCTATTTTGGAGGAAAGTTCTGAAGCTAAAAATAATTCTTTAGTAACAGGTGACCACTTAACAGCGCCAGCTGCAAAAACATCAGATTTTGTAAAATCTGATGTACTTACTTCAAATGTTTCCAATTTAAATATTTATGAGCATAACACAATTAACTCAGAGTCTTTAAATGAATCGAACTCATTAGTGAATGAAAGTCTTCCCACCAATTCAAGTTCTGTTTATATCCATTCTCCAAAGCCAGCTTCTGAGTCACTTGAGTTTGGTGGCATTTCAAAACCAATTGAATCTTACTTGACCCCAGAATTTGTTGAGCCTTCAACTCTTAATACCCACTCTAGTAATTTGAATAACATCACCATAAATGAAACATCGCAATTGAATAAATCTAATGATGACCAAGTCGAGTCCCCCTTTAATAATTCACCCTTAGTGTTGCCACCAACTGATCTCCCTTCAGAATCACCTATTAATCCATTACTTCCCATCCACCCAATGACAGGCGGCTTTATTAATCCTAATATGATGTCTGGAATGAATCCAAGTATGGTGCCTGGATTAGATCCAAGTATGATGCCTGGGATGAATCCAATGATGGTAGCTGGAATGAATCCACTCTTGATGCAGCAGATGCTTTTTCTTAGTAATCCTTTTCTTGCTAGTCAATTTCGAGCTATGGAAATGTACTACAGATCGATGGGTATGGCTACTGTGCCGCAAGGCATGTTCCCTCCGCAGATGTGTTCTACTCCAGGCTTAAATGGTAGTTCCTTCCCCAACGCAACAGATAACAGTTGTGACATCAACACTATAAATGCTCCAGTTCCTCCTAATAATTGTGACATTGATACCAATTCTCCATTAATAAATCCGCCAATCTATACTCCAAACAATAAATTAAGCTTTGCTCTAAATGACGATGGGGATTCAAGCTCTCACATTCTAAAATATGATCCCGATGATGCCGATTCATTGCTGCAGCAATTTCTTGACCCTTGTGATAATGATAACTTTATACCACCACCTGTAATGCCCAAATCCCGCAGTGGAAATCCTGCAAACAAGCAGATACCCTCCTTCACGCCTGAAGCATGCAAGCCGGTTAACAGCCATGCAAGTTCATCTGTTGATCCTGCAGAATGTAAAGATAATATTGGCAACAAGAATACAAATGATTCTTACTTTTCTAATTCAGGAGCTTCTTGGAATGGAACTGTTTCTGCCAAAGAACCAATTGCTGTCAAACCTGAAAGCAACGGATGGGGGGACTTCGAAGATTCTAATGGAATAAAATGCAACTGGAATGATGAAGTAGATGGGTGGGGAAATGAAAATTATACCTCAAAGGCTATGGGAAACCCTTCCAAATATGATTCGAAGAAACGGAGCGTTAATCGACAGCCATCTAGTCAACCTTCTTTCAGTCGTTACAAGAAATGAGGGTATACAAAGAATTAACCTTTGGATTTTGATATTGAATTTAACAAAAAATCATTTTTTTAAAAACTATTTTTTCTACACAATTTTCTTTTCTAAGAAATGATATTTAGTGTTGTAAATTATGACAAGCTGGATACTTCTAAAAACCTTTTGTGTGTAAATCTTACTAGCCAAGAGAAAATGTCTTAATGACTTTTATTAAAATTATTAGGAAAAGTACGAGTACTTTTGATTTTCTGGAGTGGAGATACATATTTAGATTATGTTCAGAAACTGAAAACCAATTTGTTAAAAGGAATTGCTGAGAATTTTTACTTTTTCGAGAAATTTTTCTTTCTTCTGAGGTTTTTTTTCCCCATAAAAATAATTCCTCGAAATCCAGGATCTTTTCCTTTTTTTTTCTCCTGTCAGACTAGTTATACCTATGACACCAATAGATTTCGTTATTTTAAAATACTTGTTTGAATCGTTTGCAGTTTAGCTTTTGGTGCTAATTATTTCTTTATTGAATCTACGTAAAAATGAATTGTGGTTTTAGGAATTTAAATAGATTAAAAAATTAAAGGAGTTATAATTAGTGTGTTTTCATTCCTTTTACATTATCAACAGTGTTATTCTAGTTTTACATTATTTATTTTATTTAGTTAAATATATTTAAATTAAACAGAAAATAAATATTTGTTTTAACTAATTAAATGTTTGTTAATTCAACTGCAGCTTGAATTTTAAGGAAACTTTTTCTTCAATCTTTCTTTTTCAATGTCGATGTCTTCATATATAGCTTTGTTATTAACGTTTTTATCTTACACAATAGAAATTTTTTAAAAAATTTTGATCGTCTTCTTATAATTTTTCTTGTTTGATATTGTAAAAAATTAATACTTTTTCTTTTCAAAGTAATCTTGTATACAGTGGCCACTTCTCTTATTATTGTTAACTCTCACGGGCTCGCATCTCCACTGAAATCTACATTAAGTGGTGTTCTGTAATTGAATATAACTGGTGATGCTAGATAATTAAGTCTATAATTGGGTAAAATACCATAAATTTCAAGTAAAAGATGTTTTGAAAATGTATGATGGTTTAAGATAATAAAAAAAAAAATCACTTGAAGTTTTTTAATGAAATTAAATTAGGTATTTAACTTCCTATGGAAAAATAATTCTCATTATTTTTGATCATTTATCTGGGTTAACTTTTATTATTATATCACTTTAATTTTTATATACTATCTCTATTTTTGGTAAAAAAGAAATTTTAAGAAATTTTTTTTTAATAAAATCAATCCACAAATATTAAATCTTTTGACATCTTGGATTTGTACCTTTATATTTTGGAATGTTACAATTATTTTGATGTTTTTTCAAAGTACATTGAGATCAGTTTCAAAAATATATTCTAATATTTATTACACTGTGTAGTTTTTTGAGTTAACTTTTGGTTGGTTGGGGCAGTATGTTCAGTAACTATTTAAGAGACAGGTTGTGCATTCCTAAGGTATAATAACTATGACTACTTTATACATTATTAAAAAGTGTTAAAGAAAATCATTTTTACCTAATTTCTTTTCTAGTGAATTTATTTAATAACATATTTCATGTTTAAGTGTTTTTGTGTTAATGTTTAAGTCATATGTAATATTTTCTGAAGATCTGGATATGCAATGCAAATATTATTAATATAATTTAATGTGCTATTTTTAGTGAAATAGTTTGGTAAAGTTTTAAAATTTTCCCACTTTTTTTCCTGTTTTTTAATAATTTTCAAATTCTTTATTATATTTCTAGGGATGTTGTAAAATAACTTTACTGCCAAAATTTTTCTGTCTTATTCTATTTTTTAATGTATGATCTATATTACAGATTCTATAAAAATAATATCTATAATATAAATCTTGATATAGATTCTATAAAAGTAAACTAATAAAACTTAGTCATCCAAATTTATATCAATAGTTTTATTTATATATACTAATTTAGAATTTAATAAATAAAATAAAAAACTAATGTTTCATTTCTCAAAGATTTTCAAAATTTTTTTAAATGCTATATATTATAACCTTTTCCTTTATAATACATTCATGCCTTCGTCAAAAGTTATTTATAAACTTGCTGTGTTTACTACATAATATAAAATATGATATCCCCCTAAATAAGTGGAATTTAAACTATAATATAATTGGTTATATATTTCTAGCAAACATAATACTAGTCTCAATTTTTTTCAAATTTATTCTCGTACTTTCTTTCCTTAAACTCTTATGCCTGAATGTGAATCTTTTCTATCAGTCTCCGTTTTCTTTAAAAATTGATATTTTTATACCAATTTTATTTGAACTTTTAAATGAATTTTAAAAAAAAAACTTATGGTGAGAAATAGATCTAATAATTATGATTTGCTTTTGTTTGACTTGCTTGTAAAGGTGCTTTCGTAACATTTGTACAATTACTGTTAAGTGTGTGATGTTGAATTACTGTGTAACAAACTGAATTAAAGCTGTTTACCTGTTAAGATATCAAAATACTTCTGCTTAGTAATAAAAACTTAAGGTATGAAAACTTGTTAAGTCCATTTAAGAGATTTTTGAAAGACATTTTATAGAAATAAACAGTGTTAGAAACATTTAAAAGAATATTCTTAAGATAATACATTTTTCGGAGTAAGTTTTTCCTTTTCATAAACTTGGTGCTCTAGTTCATATAATACAGTTTTATTTTAAATAAGAGTGTAAATCACTTGTAATGAAAAGTTGTCAAGTTTATTAAAGCTATATAATAAATTTAAAAGAAAAAAAACATACAGAGATACGAGTGAACCCTATTTCACAATTCAACTGATATTGTTAAATTATTTGCTTAGTAATTGAAAGTTTAAGATTCAAGCACTTTGAGGAGTTATAGTAAATTAATTTTCTGCTAAGTAATTAAAACTTGCCAAGTCCACTTCACTTAAGCAGTTTTGAAAAGTTGAAGAAAAAATATTGTTACATGCTTTATGAATAATTTAATTGATGTTTAAAATTCAGTAACTAAATAAAAATGCATTTTAAAGCAGATAAAGAGAGACAAGAAAATTACAACCCACTGGGTGTTTATCCTTTCCCGAATATGGGTATTGTGGGCCTGAAATATTTAAGTTATTTTTCTTTTCATTTTTTGCTTAAAATGTTGTTTACATGACTGTTAACTATCGATTTTGGTGCAGCATGTCAGATTCTCATGCTATGTTACTTTACTTTCAATCCAATCCAATGATTCCGTTTCATGTTTAACTCTTATAAAGTTTTAAAATAGAAATGCTCAGTAAATTAATGTTTGCTAGATGTTGTGTTAACAGTTGTGATTGTAAGTGTAGTTGTTTGTTCTTTAAAGTTATGTTGTTATTGTATAACACTTTTGCCAGACTGTTTTAAAATGTATTATCAATATAAAACTACCTATGTGTATTTTACTGTGTTGATTATTCCAGTTAAAATTTGGAAGAGCTTATGTATAAACAGAACATTTATAAGATGTGTTTGTATGAAATAATTTACCATGTCTTGTCAATTTTATGAAATGTTAATAAATATTCAATTGTGAAGTTTATTAAGCAGTTTAAATACGAATAATGAAAAACAAATATTTTTAAACTTAAAGCAAACTTTTTCACAAGCATAATTGATTAATTTCGAAGTGAAAAAAATAGACTTATTAAAATTTTGTATATGATAAGCGAAATCTCCTGTCCAAAATAAAAAATGCATATGTATCCTTTTTAATGTTGGTACATATTTCCATACTGAATTGGTACATAGCACGTGCATCCCATTGATTTAACCTTTCTTTATTTAATAAGAACTGATGACAAAAAGAAAATAACAACTGTAAAAAAGTTTTAAGTGGCTATCATTATACTAACTCATTTGTCGTATTGTCTCACAATTCTTGAAACTTCTCCCCACTGATTTAACTTGTGCTAACTAAAATGTATTATTAAAAACATGCTAAAAGTAAGCAACAGATTACTGCTGTGCAATTAAAAAACAATGCAAGTGCTTCACAATAAATTTTCAGAAAAGCAGCTTCATAACTATTCTTTCCCTTCCCAAGACCTTATCAACGCTAAAATAAAATTTCAGGAAAGTGATAAAAAAATTATTATTTTTTTGCAGAATAATGCTTATACAAATATGGCAATACATTAAACTTTTTTTTCTTTCCATTTATGTTTTATATTGCAATACAGTAGATTATTGAAGATGAACTTCCTTCTCATTATTAAATAAAAAAAATCTTTCTTTATGCATTTGTTATTTATAATAAGTTTTTTGAATTTAGAAGTTTACTTAAAATTCTCTCTTTTAGACTTTTTTTATTAATTTCTTGCTATTATAAATAAACGGAGTGTCATGTTTAAAATGAAATTTCTAAATCATTAATTTCTAATTTAGCTAAGACATGAATGCTAACATAAGTCAGAAATTTTTAAAATATCTATAACCCCAATTTAGATTTTAAAAAATACTTATATAAATAATCCCAAATTAGAATGCCTTTAAAATAAAAAGAAATTCCCTCTTAAGAATCTTGATTTAAAGTAGTAATACTATCCTTATTTTACCTATAACTGTATTAAAATACCCACATTAAGAGAAAGTGTTATGCTATTTTCATTAAATTTTGAAATAAACTGCTAAAACAATAAAAGATCTAAATGGAAAGAAATATATTTAATATCTATATATTTATTTGTTCCTAGTGAAAGTTATTTTTAGTGCCACATTTACTCCAAAAAATTAATATTAGTTATAAAAATAGATACATTTTGATTTTCTATTATGAATAGATGTCTTCTGTGGTTATTGAAAATTGATTCATAGATAGAGCAAAATTACTGCTCCATAGATGCCAACTCTACTGGATTTTGCCAGTTTCTCCTGGTCTACTGGTTTAAATAAAATTCTCACGATTTTTGTACATTTTAGAAAATTGCCTAAAAATGAGCAAGTTTCCTAAAAAAAATACCTATTGAAATAAAATTTCAGTACTGGTTATTGCTTGCATGCTGGAATAATTAAATAAGAACTATTAATACATAATGAAGCGAACCTCATTTATAGAAATCAGTTCAAAACTTTATTTGTTCAAAAATGTTCATTTATTTTTTATTCAGAACTCTCTTTTTTTAAATTAATTTAAAAAAATCTTTTAACTGTCTTTGATGAATTAAATGCCTATTAATATTCGAAACTATGAGTAAACATAATACATAAGATTTCAAGTATGTTTAGTGTCAATCATGACTGGAAAATACTGCAGTTTTTCTATTTCGATGACTATAAAAATCCCTAAAATTCCCCATGTGTGAAATATTTGGTACATTATTAAACAATTATCATGAAATGTGTGTTATTGCGTAGAATCTACTGGATTTTTTCCTATCCATGTTGGCAGTTATGCTGCTCTATAAATATGCATTACTGCCACTCCCAAATGCAGCAAAATTAAAAATTATTTATCCATAAAGATGCAAATATAATCCTAAATTTTGTAATTATAAAAATAAAAAAAAAGACATTATCATTAATCCTTTATTTAGAATTTACCACATATTGAATGACATTTTGTGCACTACAGTACTTGTTACTTCAATTAACTTAAAAATTCATCTTTTAATATTTTTTACTACCATGCAGCAGTAATATTCTACTGCAGCAGGTAGTTTACAACAGGCCTTTAAGTAGTTGTTACATGAATTTATCAAAAGCAAAGCATAAATATTGTTAATATAATGGAAAACAAATATTGCAACATTACACTGGGCAATACGATACTGATATGTGCAAGCCTTAAATACAATTTTACAAGAAACTGATGAATTCACTAAGCTTGACAATTTTATTTTTGTACATTTAAACGTCACAGCAAAGCTCACCAGTGCAGTATTGTATAACTTCAATTCTACGATATAACCAACCTTATGAAAGGTTTTTATTTAATTTCATAATTTTAATCACTAATAAATTTTTTATTTCAGAATATAGAATAATTATTAAGAACATTATGATACAATTACTTAAACCTTGAGAACTATAAAAGTAAGCTAAACATCATTTAATCTAACTTGGGAACGCTTAAAAAGTCCTCCCGCATTTTTAGTTATATAGATTCAAACACA
This sequence comes from Parasteatoda tepidariorum, assembly GCF_043381705.1. Classification (NCBI taxonomy): domain Eukaryota; kingdom Metazoa; phylum Arthropoda; class Arachnida; order Araneae; family Theridiidae; genus Parasteatoda; species Parasteatoda tepidariorum. Next base: position 30,202,225 of record NC_092208.1, on the reverse strand, counting down.
TCAATGTATACAAAAACGTGTAATGAAAAATATTCGAAGACAGCGTTTTTGTACACTTTGTAACCTAGCTTTTTATTAGTTTCAAAAATATCACCAGTTAGCTAGAAACAAACTAGATCCTCCTTGGTTAATGATAAACTTCTCTAAACAAAAATTTTTATTCTTCAAGAAAAAGGGTTTCCTTACAGCAAAATCTAATTTATTTATACTGCACATGGAAGATTGTTATTACAGTCCGTATAAAACTTACACATTAATACAATGTCTACAGTTAACATGCACAGGACAACACGGTAGGTCAATAGATTACAAAATACCACAAAATGGGAGTTAGAGGTTTATTAAATATATTTGTGAGATAGTAGAATCGCTGGCTCACTAAATAAACGAAACTTTAAAAGTATACTTCCATGCTTTTTCTAAAGTATTTGTTGTTTTTAAATGCCTGTGAGGAAGCAGAATTGCAAATATAAATTACCGTTTATATTTACTTATATAATCCCAGCGAATACTTGATCATTACTTTAAAGAAAGTGCACAAATGTCATCAATTTTTATTTAATACTAGTAATCTGAGAGTTAGAAATATTAAAGAATAATGAAGGCAGCGATGACACATTTGCAATTCCAGATTTTCTCACAGGACAAGAAGCTAAATAAAATGTGACATGATAACATGAAATGTTCTATATGTACATAATGTAAAAATTCAATGCCGCTATTGCTTGTGGGCCAACTAACGAATATAAACCGCAGCAGGTACATGGCACAAATAAAGATAAGGAATGTAAATATTGGCCTTAATATTCTAGGATACTACTAATTAAATAGCAATACACAGGTGTACAGCAATATATATTTATCATAATCCATATCAATTGATCTATTCAAATCAATTTTCTCACAATACTTTCTCCTTATACAATCAATATACAAACTAAAATAATACAAATAGTGAACAAAAAACAAGTTAAAATAAAGGCTTGATATTTGAGATGAAATTTATGATTAAAATTATTAAATATGATGTACTACTTAGATAACACATTTGAAACAAGCAAATAAAATTAATGAGAAATATATTAATCAACTTAATTTGTTTCTATAATGAATCTAATAAAAATGCAAACAAGAGGAAACAAAAATTTTTAAAAAATGCGTTAAGTATCATATTGAGTCACATAACTCAGCAAAACAATTCCTTCTAAAATTCAAATCGAGAGATTAAAAGAATTTTTTTGTCACACCATTAAAAGTAATGTTCCTTTCATAGACTTTCTATATTTAGCAAGAAAGCTATCAAACTACAAAATAAAAAATATTTCATATAATAAATCCCCCCTACTAAAACTGGCAACGACTAAAATGCTAGTTAAGTGTTCGGTTAGTGGTGTAAAGTAAAACATTAAAAATAAATCTTCAATTGCTCTGGGTTTCAAAATACTTATAGGTTGGGTTTTCGTAACCGTTGATTTGCATGTTGGCTACATGCCTCTCTTCAGGGGTTGCAGCCTGGTCCACTTCAACAAATCCCTGCCCATGTGGGGAGCGATGCGAGTGTCGCCGCAGCAGGACTATGCCAACAATCATTGCAGTGAGAAGTGCAACACCAGCAAAGGCCAAAGTAATGTACACACTTCCATTCCATCTCAGTCTCTCCATGCTTTCTTTTCTGACAGAAAATGTCTACAAAACAAAATAACACAATTAACAATTTCATATAGAGAGACAGCATCATGGAAAAATTAACAAAATATGTCTACAAAACAAATGGCACAATTAACAATTTCATATAGAGAGATTGGATTTTGGTCAGGAATTTTGTATTATTTTACATTTTTTTAAAAATATTTTTCTTCCAGTTATAACACTAGCAGCTCAGCGCTGTTTTAACTTAGAACTTTTTGTGTTTTATTTTTTTCACTTTTTGATTTTCAATATAGTTCATATTAAATTGTGCTTTTATTATATTAATCATGATAATTGGATTCAATTACATAAAAAATGCAAATATAATTGCAATTATATTGAGGATATATTTTATAATATAAATTGAAGATATATTTTGTTATCAAGCCACAATGAGTACCAATATTTTCTAGGAAATGTGAACTTAGAAGCAAAATCATGATTGATCTAGAGAACTCACGAGAGATTCAGCAGTATTCCAATGGTAGAACTTAAAAGTTAATATTAATTTTGCTTTCTACATACCTTATTATATTTATAGAACAAATTAAGCAAATAAAAAGTATACTTAAATAATAATTAAGTGTTAAAAGTATAGTAACTTAATTATAAAACCCAAATCATTAAGATAATATCGTATCACAATCAAACCTAGGCATCATGATCTACAATAATACGAATTCTTGATATCATTTAAAAATCTGAACTCCCTAGACATTTGTTATGCTGATAATGAAAGGAAACCGCTAATATCTGAATACAATTCGCGGTGACGATTAATTTTACAAAATATTTTTGCTCTTCCATTTCCCCCTGATTTTTAAAGAATTCAAAATGTTTTTTAAAACTTCATAAAATTATTCAAGAAGTTTTTAAGATGAATTATTTCTTGAAAACATTGAATAAGATAGCAAATACTTGAAAGATTAAATAATTAAGCTGAAGATATGAATCATTGAATACCTGAATCATCCAAAGAAGTAGATTAGAATGTGTACACATATAAAAATAAGTCTTTAAGAATTTCGAATTTAATGATTTCAAACGATATTGATGATATTGTAACAATAAACAATAGTCTTGCAATGTGTGGTGATTAGTCAGAATCAGAAATATTAAAAGAGGTTACAACGTCGGGAGACATATTAGAAGAGGTAGACTACGATACAGATTAATGACACTCAACGTAAAATAAAATAATAAAGCAAAATTGTTGATCAACTTTTAAAATATGAATACAAATATTAATTTGAAGGGTTTCCTAAAAAATTTAAAATTAAAAATAGTTGATTTTTGAAATCCTCTATTCTTGACATCGCAACACATTTAGTGTCTCTCTTTGAGTTCAAGAAATTGGGGTTTGACTTTATGGAAAACCAATCATTAGATCAAAAGTTATTCACTCAATTCATATTTCACCGTGCACACTGACCAAGTAACATAAACTAGTTACCTAATTTCTTTTAGGAGTTTTTATGTATCAAATAATTATCATTTACCTTATATTTTAATTTATAGTATCAATAAATTTTTAAGAAATTAGTTGTACTACTTACAACTTCATTATGGTGGAATGGTTGGTTCTGTATATGAGCCAGTTTGGGTACGGGAATATCTTCGTGATCAACAGAGTTATGTTCAACACCTGACAGATCCGCCAACTTTACTGGCTGAGGCATTGGTGTACTTTCAATAATGCTCTCATCTTCCATTGATTCAGGATCAAATTCTCTGTCTAGTTTGCCACCATGATTGGCAATAACTCGCTTCTTTTCTTCACGTAATTCTTTCAATTCCTGCCTCCTTTCTTCCATCAGTTTCTTCTGTCTTTCTCGTTCTGAAATATAACAATTCCAAATTTTTTAGAAAGAGTCTTACACAAAACAGTAAGTTCCAATCATTTTTGGAACAAGCATTTATACAAAAAACTTCTCCAATACATACTACTTACTCTGAAAAATTAAATTTTTGCCAAAATAGAAAATTAGCATACAATGGTCTCTCCAGGTTTATCTTATCCATGCTCCTAATTGAGGAACATTTTAATCATAGATTTTGAACAAAAAAATTTTCATTTTTTAAAACGGAAACATATTAGTTTATGTTTCACAAAAAAAAAAACTAAAATTGTAAATACCAAAATTATAAAATTAATGCATAGATAGTAAAAAAAATTTTGTTGGTAAAAGAATTTGAGGCAATTTTTCTAAATATAAAAGGAAAATAAAATGTTTCATAAAAGATATTTTACGACATTTACTAATTAAATAACTTAGCACTATATTGCACAAATAGTCAATTTTAAATGAACTTTTAAATCTACAAGCTTAAATTTATGTATTTCCAAGCAGTTTGAGAATTATAACAAAACTGCAATTTTTTCCCCTGCCAAAATAACTTTTCAATAATGTTGATCAAAAAACAGTTTTTAATATCAAGAAGAAGAAAAAAAAGCGTTCAAATTATAACTAATTGTTGATTTCTTATCTTTATAAAATCATTTAAAAAGACACACTTGCTGTCACACAAGCTTGAAACTGGGTTAGTCTAAGAAGTAAATTATATTTGGGGAATCTATTGATTTGTGAAGTTCAAAACTCAGAATGAGTTTCTTTATAAGCTTAGTTATCTTAAACTTCAAAAAACTTACAAGTTTTGTAATGGTGATAATTGCTTCAAATGTAAAGAAAACCTAGTGTCGATGATCCTTTCTTTTCATTTGAAATTATAATAAACATGAAGTTCTATTGCAATTTCAACAAATGAAAAAAAAAAAGCTGTGTTGCTAATTTTAATTAATTCTTTAGTAATCTCTTTTAAGAAGACACATTTTGAGCAACATTTTTTTTTTGTTTTGTTTATTAAAACTGATTTTTCTAAGCTATTAAATAAGGTAGTAAGAGTCTCTAAAATAAAAGTTCGCTCTGAAGTTTGTGTGAATGCAAGACAGATAAAGGCAGGAGTAATTGTGACACAAAGTAAAAAACCCTAAAACTTTTATGTCAAAAAATCGATGTCAAGATATCAATTTACAAACCACACATGTTTCATATTTAACATAAATTTTGAATTAACATTTCCAATAAATTAGCTACTAATGAAGAATATCACTCTTTTATACTAACTTATTCAATAAGAAAGTTACTTCTTACAAGAATTGCAATATTGGATTTTAAAATCACGTGAAAATGACTCACGACATTGGATTTTAAATTCATGCAAAGGTGAATTGTGATATTGAGTTTTTAAATCCCGTAAATAGGAATTCCGAGGCATAAATTTAGATCGTGTAAATATGAATCGCAAAGCGTAGTTTTTAAATAATGCATAAATATGAAAATTGATGCTTGATATTACAACCAAGAAAATAAGAATAGCAATATTAGATTTTAAAAACACAGGAATACGAATCAAGACATTGGATTTTAAACTCACATGACTATGAATCGCGATAATGAATTTTTAAACCAATAGTAAAATGTCATTTAAATAAGATAAATATGAAAATCAATGTTTGATAATTTTGAGTTGTTAGAAAGGTTTGTAAGTTTTACAATATATTTCCAATTATAATAATAAGATGATTATAATACAAGGATAAAAATAAATATTCATAATTTGGAATTCATCATCCAATTATTCAGTTGTTACTCAAGTGTCAGTATTAAACAGTAGAGAAAAGAAATAGAATCGGCTTTCTTTAATTAATTAATTCCTTCTAAAAAGGTTTTAAAAAATAAAAAGTATTAAAATTTAAAAGCATTAACGAATGATGATTTCACTATGGGAAAATATTGTTAAATTTTATACTGCTGATCCCTAGAACTTAACGATAGATTGTTACCAGGTTTCTATGAGATTTACAATAATATAATCAGTTTCTGCCTTTTAGGAAACCTACCCTTTTGCTTCTCAGTAACTTCTTCCTTATATTTCTCCACAATAGCTTCATCTACATCACGTGTGATAGCTGCTTTGGGTCCTAATCCATGTAAATGATGCCAAACAGCAACTGTTAAAAAAAATCATAATTTTAGAACAGCTAACTTAAACCCCACACTCCATTTTCTTCAAAGAACAAGTAAAAAACTATTTACAAAAGCTTAAAAAAAGGTAGTTATTTGATAATTTTGGTCTCCCTCCATGCGTCAGCACTGACAACATGGAAGTCATCAAAAGAAAGCAGAAAACATAAGTCATTAGAATCCACACAAAAATAAAAATTAAAAAATAATAGAAAATAAACTGAAATGTTATACTAATGGATTATAAAACCACAACAAAATATAACTCATTTGAATGAGTAAGATATGAAATTTGATAGCGTGAAACTCAGAGGTAAAATTTAAAAGCTTCTAAAATATCAACACAATAAGAAAAATATTTTTTATGCATCAAAAATGATAATATTCTCTAATTGGTTGTCGGTACACCACAATCGCTATATTGGCACTGACCTATTAATAACAGCATCCATTAATTAACATCAACTCACACGTCAGGACAATAAATACTTCATATAATAAAACATTTTCAATTTTACAAATTACCAGTTTCGATTCCCAGCGATGGCTGGGTGATACAAATTTCGCATCCTGCTTGCAACGACCACAGTGCTGACGTAAAACTTCCACAATGGTAGACGGATCATGGGTTAGAGTCCCTATTGCTGTCAGGCTAACTGTGGGAGGTTTTCCACTCCATGTAACGCTAATGCAGGTTAGTTCCATTAAAAAGTCCGTTATGAAGGCAAATTTCTCCCAATATTTAGTCCAGAATTCCTTTTTTTCTGGATTGGGTTCAAAATAACAAGGCTACAAAATTGAACATTAGTAGTCGTAAACCCAAAAGTTTGGTCGGCTGGTCAACGACGGTTATAAGTTTGCAAATTAACATATATTCACTGACCAAATGCAGGCATAATGTGATAATTATTTACCACAACATCAGGGGCGGATCCAGAAATTTTTCCGGGGGGGGGATCATAGACGCAGATCCCCCCCCCCACACAATTAATTTTTTTAAATATTTTTTTTGAAAGGGAAAAAAAACTGGGGGTTTTTAACACTAGTCTTCGCATTTATTTTTTTCATAATGAACAATAGAACAATACATAAATAATTCAAGCATGGTGCCAAATTTTAGTTACGAGTTTCCCATCTTCACCTTTATACAATCTTTGGTTAAACCAGTTGAAGCGTGCTGGGAGCACTCAGCGCGCTTCAACATTATTGAGGTTTACAATGAAACTATGACGAATTTCGTTTTAATCTTTTGGATTATGATTCGTGAACAGTGAAGAACATAATTAGATGAAAGAAAAAATCGATTTTTCCGACCTACCTAGATGTATATGCCCCCTTAAATAATTTTTAAAATATTTAAATTCCCTTGTAAACTATTAAAAAAATTATTAGTTTTTTTTTGCAAATTGTTTTTTTTTTGNAAGATTTTTTTTTTTTTTTTGGGGGGGGGGGCGGATCCGCCACTGCACAACATATAAATGGTGTATTTTTGTCATATCGACAGATATACGTCATTAGCACAAAAATTGCTTAATGCATTTTAACATTTTTAATTAAGCGTTATTACATTGTATTTTTCCTATTAATTTCCTAATGTTTTAATGATTAGTGGAAACTTGTCACAAAAGTTTTGTTTTACCAAAACAAACACTTTTTAGTAATTAGATTTTAAAAATTTTTTTTTCTTTCTAAAATACATCTATTTAACACATAAAAGAAGAATGAAAAATCTTACCCATCCTCATCCTAATTTTCTCAGCAACATTGGGAACTCTATCCAACATAGAAAGGCTCTGATTAGCTATTTTATTAAGGCTGTCTAGGTGCTCAAGTGTGGCTTCCTTTTCATTCAGAGCCTGTTTAAGATTAGAATTCAACAGGTGGCGATAATGGTTGAGGGTGTGTCGGCGGTCTTTTTCTAGGGCCCTAAGCAGTTTCTCTAAGCATTTCTCAATTTTCTTGGTCTAATAAAGAATAGAGTATATTTGTTAGTTTCTTAGAAGACTTTATTGTTAAAATAGCCATAAATAAATGTTAGTATTTTACTTAAATCTAGCAAAGATATGAAAAAGGAAAAAAAATTATAGCAACAAATATCACTAACCTAAGAACAATTAAGATATTTCAGTCAGATAAAAAAAAAGCATTTAAGTCTATTATCCGAAGTTCTTTCGCAAAGAAAAATATAAAAATCACAGTTTCAATTGCTTAAGTGCAAAGCATTAATTTTAAACTAGATATACCAGCTTGTTGATAAAATTTGTCTGAACTTTAACATGGAGAAATAGCTTAAATATCTAAAAAGTTTTAAGGTTTTTAAAAAATTGCCAATTTGTTGAAATATAGAATAAAATTGATGAATATCTTTAATTTCTATGTATTTCTTTGAGCCCAAACAATGCAATGATGAAGTAACTTCAAACATTAAAAAATTAGATCATAAATGGGTCGCTTTCTTTCATTTTGCCCCATTTTTATAGTTAGCATAAAGGGATAACAATGAACAAAACTTAAAGAGGATGCTACATTGCGGGAGAAAATTTTTATCACAAATTCTAGGTATATAAAAAGTGAATTCATGCAAATCTCAAAGTGAAAACAAATTATGAGAGGATAACTTAGGATCAAGTAATTCTTAGCAATTGAAACTTCATGACCCACCCCACTCTAAGTTTACCTGAACTTGCTTTTTCTATCTTTTAAATAAATTATAAAGGTGAAATAAAATTTGCAATTTAAAATTTTTCTGATGGTACAGCATCTTTTTAAACAGTCATTAATAACTGTTAGAAGCTCACAACAATAGCATATTACCCACTGAAAACAATGCTTCATATGACAACAGAGCACGCCAAGAACAGCTTTGAAATTAGTCATTATAAATTTCAAAATATATGCAAGGAATAAAAGTTTTTTTAAAAAAACTATAATTAATAAAATAAAATTCTTATCTAAACAAAGATATTTTTTAGGTTTGTATTAATACAACAGAACATAATATCTCCAGATAAAGCAGGGCCAAATTTAAACTGAATGCATTAGTTTGTAGACTATTTATTACATCAAAACAAAATAATATTGAACTAGAATCCAAAGTTGCATTGAACAATAAACTTTTTTTAAATAAAGGACATTTTAATTATCTTGCTTAGTTATTGAAGTATTTCAGGTTAAGTTTAATTTCAGGTTAAGCTCATTAAAGAGTTATTAGTTATAGTGGTGCATAATTACTACTTCAATTAGAAGAAATATTTTCCTTAAATTGTGCTAAATTTCTTGTACAGAAAGCATTTTTTATGGAACTGCAATTAAATTAGATTTTCTCGGATAGAAAAAGAAAATAATAACATTTGTTAATTACAAAAGAATGAAAATAAGAAGTTTTTTATTAATATATTGTACTACATTTAAAAATTTCATTATCTATAGTTCAAGTAGTAACTTACTGCTCAGTAATAATTCAAATGTTTAAAGCTTAGGCTAATTCTCAACAGCTCCAAAAGAAAGTGCACAATTTTTTTAGCACAGTTATTGAACTCTTTTTCCAGGGATGAGATTAGCCAAAAGGCAAAAAAGCTGAATTTCCACGATAGTAAATTTTACGCAAGCGCAGCCCTTTAATAATAAATTCCAGACAGTTAAAGGTAATAAATAATGTGTTGACAAACAATTGCGTACTAATCTATTATTACAAAAACGACTACATTGATACTTAACATTTAGTGAAAATAAAAATTACCAATTGAAAAAATAAAGTTGGAAATGATATTTTTCCTCAGTTCACATAAGAGACAATTATTACTTGAAAAACTACTTGGTTTAGCAAATTAAAACTACTGAGAATATACATTAATATTTCATTTCTTTTAATAAATACTGTTATGTGATTTATAGCAAATATATCAGTAATATTACTTTTTAAATTATATTGG
>NC_092208.1:30014057-30191481 GCF_043381705.1 Parasteatoda tepidariorum | reverse complement strand
ATAAAAAAAGTGAAATTTTTAGAAAATCTGAATTTTTGATAAAAAAGCTGAAATTCAAGAGATAAAAGTGAAAAAAGCGGAAATCAGCTAAAAAGCGGAAAAATCTCATCCCTGTTTTTCAATAAGTTGACAAGCCTCTTTTAAGGCGAATGAAACCATAAAAAAAACAATAGTCTGTATATATTTGCCTGAAAAAATCTGGCAACCCTAATTCTGCCATGCAGCAGAAAAATGAAAGTAAATGGAAAAAAAAATTTTTTAAATTTAGATTTTTGTATATATTTGGCATCTTTGTACAATAAGCTACATAGCGTAAAAAAAAATTCATAAATAAATTTTGTTTTATGAGTTTTCTGAAATTCTATTTCAGCATTTGTAGCATATAGAAAGAAAATAGTTCTTAAGCTCCTTTTCACAAAATCTATTGTGAAGCATTAACATTTCAAATGCACGACATAATATATATTAAACAAATTGTAACACACCTTTGGATTTGCCTGATCCAATGCAGCAGTATAGCAATCCATAGCAGCTTTCTTCCTCATATTGATGATTGACATGATGCGTTGTTGGTGCATTGCTGACATTTGTCTCTTAGCAGCAGATCCCTCCTCCTCCAAAGCTTCTACAGTCTTTTGGAATCTCTAAATTGACAGAGGGGGAAAAACAGTGGAATATTAATACAGAGTAAGTAAAGAATGAAGTTTAAATTTATCAGTATGATGTGTTATACTAACAGCACTCATTTTTTTCCTGAAATCTTCTGCAGCTTTGGGATCCTTAACTTTCATTTCTTGGTAACGTTCTTCCAACTCACTCCATTCTTTCATGACCTACAAATCATAAAGAAATATTTTAATTAAATTGTACGGTTATTTTAGTTTACACAAGAAGAATGATAATGAGTTGTCAATTCACAACTCCATCACTCAAATGTTTTTATCAAAGAAAACAAAATACAATGCTTTCAAAGGACCACACACATTTTATAGATGGGAATAGAGTTCAAGTTGATTTGATACTGATACATTTGATTCATTCTAGTTGAAATTCCCCTGATCAAATGTTTTCATATACCTAATGTTTGAAAAATGAATAGATTTTGAGATATGGAGTTTATCTGAATGAGTACATAAGGCAGGAATTTCAAGTAATCTCTTTGAATGGTTAATTAGAAATTACTCTTAAAACCTATGTGACATGAAAGTTTAAAACTCTTATAATCAGTTCATTTCTTGCCAAGAGCACTTTTGATCAGAAGGATTTCAATCAAATCAAACCAAAATTTCAACCAAATAATCTGGGACCCAATTATAAACATAAAATGTGTGGGGACCTTTAAAATCATTATTAAAATAGAGTATATGCTTAAACTTTTTGTCAAAACAAAAAATAGGATGAAATTTAAAATGCTCTTCAGGAATTTAAAAGCTTCATCTTAATAATACTATCAAATAATATTGTGCTCATATATCAAATAATATTTTAAAACAATATATTAATAAGGAGTTTTNATGTTCCACAGAGTAACACAACAGTGGTAAAAAGAAAGTGCTTAAAACTAAATGTCAATAGTTATGCTTAGTTAAAGCTTATTGTCTGGCATATTGGCGAATCATTAAGCAATATTAGAAAGCAGAAATTCTAGTAGTTGAAAGGTGCCCCATGTTGAAATGTACCCCCCTCTCCCCTACTTGGCAGAAAAAATAAAATCGAAATTAATTTGTAAATAGCCAGAATCTACATGAAAAAAAAGCTCTTAATAACGTCTTCAATGAATGATAAGCAAAAAATATCTACAGAATTTTTTTCAAATGTTTCAAGTATTACGCGATATTAAAATAACTTCTAAAAAATAAAAATTTTCAGATATTTTTCCATATAACCTATCTATTATCAAATATTAAAAATCTCATTCAAAATTTTTTATTAAATAATTTCTTTTGACAAAACACAAACAGTATTAATACTGAAGTAAACTAGAAAAATAACTTACTTTTGTAACTCTTTCTCTATGACTTTCTTCTAAGGATTTTTGGGCTTCTTTGAAAAATTCATGTTCATGTTTCTTGTCAAAATGACTATAATAGTAATCAACAGGCCTCTCTGTTGTAGTAGTGGTTGTAGTTGTTGTAGTAGTGGTGGTGGTTGAAGTAGTAGTGGATGCTCGAGACATGTCTTCATCATCATCATTGTTATCATCATCATAATCTTCATCATCATAATAGTCATCGTCATAATCTTCATCCTCATTTGAGCCATCTTCTGAATCAACCCCACTATCTCCTTTGCGACCGTCGTCATTTACTATGCCAGTATCTTTGTCTGTAATAAAATTAACATTTAAATTCTTTTTTTTTTACATGTTATCAAAAATTAAAGCACATAAAATTGAGACTTTAATAATAATTAAGTGTTCATAGCTTTACTAAATGAGAGTTCAGTCTTTCAAACTTATAGCACTGGGAATATGTCGCGAATTCAAAATAATTGGATAGTTAAAACTATGTTCGAAACAATTTTGTAGTCTGAATAAAGTAAACTTAGTGGTGCGACAGCCGATAGAGGGCCAAGGCCTACTGTGCCCATCTTAGTTTTCTTGACCTTAAACTCTGGGGTACAGGAGCAGATGTTCCGGTCAGGTGGTCAGCCGATCGCAGAATCCCCAGTGTTTAGTTCCCAAGCATGCTTGGTACTCATTTATCAACCCACTGAAGGGATGAAAGACTGAGTCAACCATGTCCGGCCGGAGAATCGAACCCAGGTGGCATGGGAGTGTGAAGCGCTACCACACAGCCACCGGGCGTCTTGTAGTCTAAATAATGTGCTTTATAATTTTAAAACCTAAAAGATGCAAACATTAAACTATTAAAAAATTTTCTACTATGATAAAATATGAGAGAGAGCATTATTGTCAAATTATATCAGTTTTGTCACAAGATAATGAAAAGAACAATATTCCACATGTTATTTTAGAATGATGAAGGCGATAATGTTTCCACTTTAGATGCTATGATCTTAGACAAATTCCTAAATTGTGATAATAAGCTATCACTTTTTTTACTACAACATTATTCATACAGAAGCAGATTAAAATCACACATGACATAATAGCTTATGAATTGCACGGAATCAGTGCAGCATATTTGCTAATTGGAGGAAAATCAAAATACAGGAGCTTCATAATTAAGCATAACCAAGTAATTAGAAAATAATGTACTACATTTTTAAAGTGTTTGAAATTTTTCTAAATTGATAATAAAAATGAAATCATTTTTGTATAAAAAATGAAAGAAAACTTGGTAAATTTAATAAACAAATAGGTTTGCTGAAATTTATAACAATAGAATGTTTCCTCAACAATCCTCCACAAGACAATATTACATGACGATTTTCAATGCAGTTTTTGAACATTCCTCTCAGCTTCTTGGATTTGTAAATAATTCATCCACCATAATACTTATTCCTTTCAGCTTAAATATAAAAATATCCTGATATATTTACCCAATTTACAAAAAAGTGTGAAATAAGTGAGTGTGTTAGAAACAGAAGTCTGCAAGCAGTTTCAGGCTTTAGAGGGTCCAGAATAAAACAGGCAAAATTAACACATATTTTGTTAAATACAATAGCAATGGAAAGGAGTACAACTTGACGCCTACAACCACGTGGTAAGTCTGTCAGGGTTGGTTTCACATAAAAATCCCACAAACAATATAATAAATTTTTATTAATTCCCCTGCTCTAAAGTTATTTCAAATTTGCCAAAAAATAAATTATAAAAAAAAACTTATATTTTTCAACAAAAAAACTTAAACACAATAAAATGAAAACTTCAACAGGGAATATATACAATAATATATACATATATTTTTCAATTACCATTTTTAGGACAGCAAACAAATTCAACACCAGAAAATAGATCTACACCACAAGGCAGAAGCATTGCAAAGCTTCTCAGCTGCATAGTTCTATCAAGGCAACTGTGGGCTGCAGTATTGTTCCACTCATCAAATGTCTGGCAAATGCTTTGATTATGAATATGATCGAAGAGACAATGTTCTGGAACAAGCAGGGCATCGCTCTGGAATTGTCCTTCTGTAGATAAATTAAGTACATGCATTATTGTGGGGGCAAATGAACTTGACATCAAGGATATATGGTATATTAAGGGATACATAATAATCAGCAAACAGCTTACAAGAATCACATAAAGCATGCAATTTCTTTCATTAAAGTATTTTTTTCCAGTTCACATTGTTTCTACGTTGTAAGAATTGTCTTTCATATAAATTTCTTTTATGTTATTTCACTGCAGCCTCATGAATTCAGTAATTTCAGTAATTATATAAGTGAATTCATTCATTATTTAATACAGCCTCCCTAAATTTAGTCAAATTTTTTAATAAATTGGCTTTTGATATGAGCAAAGTTATTAAAAAATATACCAATATCTTAAGCACAGCACTTGATATGATTCAAATTTTTTTTTATAATTTTTAAAAGTGTTTTAAGATGAAGATAGTTTTTTTTTTGTCTTCTAAAAACTGCAAAGTGACCACATTTCTTGGCAGGTCAGACAAATCTGTACCACCAGGGTCAATTTAATCAAAAAAGAATGGCAACAATAATAAAGAGAAAGTTTGCACCAACACTAATTGCCAAAGAGTTTGTCAGTAAACAAATTGCATGCTACAGTCTACGGTGTCTTCATATAACATCAATATCCATTCAAGTTCATGTTATATAAGTGCAATAAATTAATGTTTTCTCTTATGNTCATCCCTGCTTATGGTAACATTGTGGAATCAATAACTAAAACAAAATAAAAATAATTCAGATTGGGTAAAAGTGAGTTTTTAGTCAATACAAATGAAAGAGTTGAGATTTAATTCTCATTAAACTAAAACTTTCAATATGCATTTTATTTTATAACTGCCGTTTAACAGCTGACCTAATTCAGTGTTTTGTTTCAGTAAATATTAATGTTCCAATTTTGAACCAAATCAAGAAGACATGGAAACTCCTATATTGAGCATCTGGACAAACTAGCCTTTTGATGGAACTAACCAGCATTTGCATTGCATGGGGAGGAAAACAACGAAAATACCCCCCCCCCGGTTAACCTGATTGCAAGGGGATTCTAAGCCATGATTCATCTACCACTGAAGGTATAACTTTTAGGTATAATCTTTACACAAAAAGTAAACAGTGATTCATTATTAACAGTATTTATTGTAAGTCATTATTAACTATAAATTATTACACTAAGATTCTGCTTGCAAAGTTTAACTTGTAATACAAGATACACTATTAATTTAAGAACTATGTTTAACCCCTTAACTTGTGCGCTCGAGTTAATTCGAGGGTGCTAAACAGGCCAAACTGTGCACACTCGTGGTAATTCGAGCTCCGTTGTATTTTATGCTGCCATAATTTTTCACCCTCGAATATAATCGAGAATTGAAAATAACAATGTGAAAACTAAGAAAAAAAAATCGTTTTATTAATATTTATCATTTACATAGGATTGTAAGC
Organism: Parasteatoda tepidariorum; assembly: GCF_043381705.1. Classification (NCBI taxonomy): domain Eukaryota; kingdom Metazoa; phylum Arthropoda; class Arachnida; order Araneae; family Theridiidae; genus Parasteatoda; species Parasteatoda tepidariorum. The sequence continues at coordinate 30,185,946 of NC_092208.1, read as the reverse complement.
TATAACACTTATTTATTCAAGAATAAAATATAGCCTTTTTCCATGGAACAAAAGCGCAGTTTATCAAAATTGTCCACCAAAAGAAAAGACAATGTTCTAAAGTGTGTTTTTTTACATTAAAAAAAGGAATATTTTTTTTGGCAGGTTTTTTTCAAGAAAAAAAAATTACGCATTAAGGGGTTAAGAGAGTCATAAAAATGAGAGTCAAATAAATCTACTTACGAAGACATCTGTATGGTTTAACCCAATGACTAGCTTTACACTTCTTTTGACCAGGCTTGCACCAATTATCGATTTTGAAATAGCGGCTGGATTCTACAATATTTGTGATGTCCTTAGACGGATATACCTAACAATACATAAAATGAACTCTTATAACAGCAATTCAGTTTAAATACAATTCACAAATTATTCAATTTAAAATATAATACAACGAGAATTAAATAAACAAGTTGATAAAAAATTATATGGCAAGTTAGCACATGATTTCTGCAATTCGTGTAAAAAAAAAAAAAAAGCCGTGGTAAGGCAAAACTTATATTTATATAAATTTTTTGTTGTAATTAATGTCACACTTTTTATGAAGTAACAAAAAAAAAGAAGGAACAAATATGACTGTTTTAACACGTTCACGCCGGGGTGACCCACCGGTGGGTCACGCTAGATTGTCTCATCTTGGCAGCGCACCGGAGTAAAAACTGGAAACAATAAATTTCATTTTTTAGTTTTTTTCCGGGAATAATAAAAATCCATAACTACCAATTGTTTTTAATGGATGCAATGTTTATATTGAATTGCTTCATCGCCGTGATAAATTTCCTTACTGTGAATTGTTATTGTTGAGAATAGATGTAACTCCTACCGAAGATTATCTAATATTGAAATAGTTCTTCTACCAGTATTTTCTCTTTTCCCGGCGTGAACGTGCTAAGGGAAGCAAAAAAAAAAATTATAATAATAATAATAATAGTAAACAAATTTTGCACCAATTGAAGTTGGCAGTGACACATTTTTTTAAAGCAATGCGATGATTTTAAACTATATAATAATCATGCCGTGAAGAGATATCTGGACTTTAGAACAAATAGGCTAAACTTGACCTAACAGCCATGATTAACAGCTGTAAACACACAGCAGTTATAGCATATTATTCGCAAAAAAACATATTTTTATACTACGAAGGACCCTTCGAAAAACAGTCTTAAGTAAGAATATAATAAATTATGGTGCGCTAGACTATATTTTGAGACTCATATAGGTTTGGAAGGATATAAAAGTTACTTTCATCAAAATTCTACAGACAAAAGAAATTACAATATATGCAATATAGTTATGACAATAGATTGCTGATACGCTCACTCAGTTTCCAATATTAGAATCAGCAGAAAGGAAAATTTAAATCAGGGAAATTGTATCCAAAACATCAATACACAATCCCTAAGATTATAATACATCTTAAGATGGCGAAGTTGAGAAATATTAAGATTAGCTTTTCAATGTTCAATCAAGAGAGAAAGTATAATTAGGTATATAAACTGACTTTCTCCTAGATCGAAAAGTTATGAAATCTAGACTAGAAAATCTCGATGATCTGATGAAAGAGGTATGCATAGTGAGCTGAAAGCAAAGTCGGGACTATTTCCAATGTAATAAATATTGAGGCGGAAGATATCCTCGGGCATTAAAGTTCTGGAAAGCAAATGGGGGAAGTTTTGTCAGGAGGATAATAATGATGGCAAAATTCTTCTTTACCCTCGGAAAACGGTTTTCCTGGGGCTAAAGAATGCACAAAGTCATATTTCATATAATTATTTGGATATAGTGACTGATAATAAATTCGGAGAATGATGGCTTCATTTATTTTTAGAAAAGGATTTGAGTTACTAGATAATTGTCTTTTTTTTTTGTACAATGACTGCCTCACTTATTGCAATCATTATGAAGCAGGAAAAAAAAATATTTGGGATAAATATAATTAAATAGGATGAGAATGTGTGAGTTGATAAATTTTCTTTATGCTTATTTTAGCTTAATTGGGGTACGGACAATAAAAGTTATTCGCTTGCTAATAAACATTCCAAAATCCATAAGTTAATAACGAACACAACTATTAACGAAAATGACTGAAAATGCAATACATTAAAGAAAGCACCAAGTCATATATCACCAAATAATTTGGTTAATAATGAATTCCAAAAAAGGGCTTCATTTATTAAAAGCAATGATTTGTATATCCTATTTTTCTGTATAATGACTAATCATTCGTTATTTCCATTAAGAGATAAATGTAACTGAATTGGATAAAAATTATTCTTTTATTTTGCAACGTAAGATTTTGACACTAAAAATTAGTTAAGTAATAATTATAACTAGTCGAAAATGCATAACGAATCAATGATTCGAAAATATTCAAAGTTAGTATACAAAATTAATTTATTTAAATATTTCATAAGATATAAAGGTATATTGCCCGGAATTTCTAAATAATATTCCTAAAAATTTTCCTCTCCGCCTACACTAGCAATGGTTTCAAATGCAAAACTAGAAAACGCAAATTTATACTTTTAATTATTTATAGAGTTAGCTCCTAAGTAAGTGCATAGTTGATTGTCAGGGTGGATGGTTTGAGCAAGTGCCTAGGGACACAATCCACTCTCTCGATTTTTAAGAATAACATAAGTTTAATGAATTCTAAATTATTACAGGGATGAGATTAGCCAAAAGGCAAAACAGCTGAATTTCCACGATAGTAAATTTTACGCAAGTGCAACCCTTTAATAATAAATTCCAGACAGTTTAAGGTAATAAATAATGTGTTGACATACAATTGTGTACTAATCTATTATTATATAAATGATTACATTGATACTTAACATTTAGTGAAAATAAAAATTACCAATTGAAAAAATAAAGCTGGAAATTATATTTTTCCTCAGTTTACATAAGAGACAATTATTACTTGAAAAACTACCTGGTTTAGCAAATTAAAACTACTGAGAATATACATTAATATTTCATTTCTTTTAATAAATACTGTTATGTGATTTATAGCAAATATATCAGTAATATTACTTTTTAAATTATATTGGAAAAAAAAACTTTAACAATGGACCGAATCATTATGTTCATATTATAGTCTAATCTAACTAGAGCCCTCTGAAACATATCAATAACAGTGAAGTAGAAATATATAGTAACTCCTTAACATACAAAAATTGCTATTTTAGTTTGAAAAATTACATGACAATCAGCAACTGTTTAGATAATTGTTTTTTATTTGATAAGAATTTTGCATTTTATAGCATAAATAACAGCAATTATAAATAAAATTTTGATGATGAGTTAATTAACTCTTTTTCCAAAAAAAAAAAATTTAAATTAAATCCCTTTTTAAGTGATTGCTTTTGTTTGCTATATCTTTTATGTTTGCTATATTTAGTCGTTAGTCCATCTTCAAACATCTTGTGACAAATCCTATTTTTTCTTCTTTGCAAGCACAGAATGTAAGTTTTGAATATATTCCCTTCCAGTTTCTCTGATGTTGTAACACTTACATATACTAATAATCGTCGTTAGAAAAACAGTCACCTTTATAGTAACTAAATTTTAAAAAAATTTACTTGTTACAAGATTCGCGATAGTTGATCTTAAAATTGTGTGAATATGAATAACAATTATGGATTTTGAAATCACATGAATATGAAACTAGATATACGATTTTGAACATGAGAAAATACAAACTGGGATATATAATTTTCAAAACGCGTAAATACAAATCACGATTCATAATTTTTAGATCACTTAAATACGAATCAGGATGCTTAATTCTTAGATTGCATAAATAAGAATTATGATGCATAATTTTTAGAATGCGTGAATGCGAATCCCAATGCCTTATTTTAAAATCATGTATAAATACGAAAATCAATGTTTGATATTATAAATCGCATGAGCAAATCAAGATATTGAATTTTAAACTTGCGTGAATACGAATCGCTACATAGGTTTTTAAAAAGGCGTAAATACGAATCGCAATGTACAATATTCAAATGGCGTGAATAAGAATCTCAACACGCAAATATGAAAAGCTATGCTTGATATTAAAATCGTGTGAATAAGAATCGAGATATTAGCAGATTCCAGGCTTGGGACCTCTAAAAGGCTTGTCAGAAGCAGCGTCGTTTGAAAATCGGATCTATCTGGAGCGCGGGTAAAAAATTCGGAAAATCTTATCTGCTGCGTGTAAAAGGGGAGAAAATAGCTAAAATAGGCAAAAATGAGAAAGGATTGGTAGCTATGTAGTTTGAATTTTCTGTTTCTCTTTGAAAATCGGTGAATTTTCTGAAAAAGCGAAATACTTATAAAAAAAAAGTGAAATTTTTAGAAAATCTGAATTTTTGATAAAAAAGCTGAAATTTAAGAGATAAAAGGGAAAAAAGCGGAAATCCGCTAAAAAGCGGAAAAATCTCATCCCTGTTATTACGATCGAGGTTGGAAATACATATTAACTTACTGTTACATTGAAGACATCAATTCAGATTTCAACTGCCAGTTGCCCCCAAAATATATAGAAAAAATCTTAATCATTTTTCCCCAGCTAAATTTTAACTACAGCGATGGCACCACCCTTTAGTTCAGAAAATCTTTTTCCTAACGTTTATTTCCAAGCAAGTTTTAAATGAGTTCTGGAAAAAATTTGTCTTATTCACAATTTTTTTTATTTATTTGTTGTTAATAATATGGATCAATCTTTCATCATTAACCAGCTTTGAAAATATCATAAATATAGTTGGTAATTTTCATAATTCTTTCATTAAAAATATTAAATAAAATCTCACCCCCCCCCTCCTTTACATCAACTTGTCGGTTCCATATATATAATTCCTATATAAAATTTTCTAGATTAGAAAAATATGTACTAAATTTTGGGACCCTTCTCCTCGAAATTACAAGAAAATATTACCTAAGCAAGACATTGTGCCCCATAAATAAGGCCCAAACGCATTCAATAACTCAAGTTTGCAGTCACTCCGCAGCTCGAATTTCACTGAATGAGCTCTGCAGTCCAAGAAAGGTGATTCCAGTAGGGGAATTCTCATTTGAGTAAATGGGCAAGTTGTTAGCTCTCTAGACAGGGTTGCAATAAGTTGCAAAATGGACTGTTATTGTTAATTAGCAGCAAACATTCTGGTAAATTGCTAAGCGTGTCTTTCCATGACAACCATTATGGAAGATCTCACAGACCAGCGCAATCTCAGTCTCATAATCGCTTAGAGTTACATGAATCAAAGGAGGATATTAATGTTAGCTAACCAAATAAGGTCACCTTTTATATGAATGCTTGTGCAAAATGTTACCTGCCTCATTCATTTCCCACCTTTCGCAAGAGTGTTAATATTTGCATAACAGAGAGGTGAAAAGATAGATAAAATATAGTTATTGTATGTATGGTTCTCAGAAATTGCGTTGGATTCCAGATCAAATAAGAACAAGAGAACAGGGTGATCCATAATGACCACCCTCAATATACAATCACATTTTTGTAAAAATAAAAAAATAAAAATTAAAAAAAAAACATGCAAAAAAATAATATTTATAAATTGTAAATTTATGTTTAAGTGAGAGGGGGGGGAATGTTATTAAACAGTTACTAATCGATATTGAGTCGATCAAGAGTAGAGGAGAGATTGAAGCAATCAAAACCAGTTGGTTTGATAAGTAGGGTTGATATGCGTTCAATTTCGTTAACAATTTCCTTTTTTTTTCTTCTTCATGTAGGAATGAATTAGCTCTTCTAGACCCATCTTTGCTTTAATTCGCTTCAATACTATATAATATTAAAGCCAGAGCTACGTATTAGTTTGGGACCCCTCATTTGCACAATTTTTAATTCATTTTTACACATACAAAACTAAAACAGTCGTTGCAGAAGAAATAATATACAGTTCTACTATGCATATATCCGTCGTTGAACAGTCGACCCAATTTTTGGGTTTACGACTACCAATGTTCAACTCCGTAGCCTTGTAATTTTGAACCAATCCAGAAGACAAGGAAACTCCTGGATCAGTACCCTCAGAGGTATTGATTTGTTATGGGATCATGGAGGACTTTGCGACTTGACAGATTTAACGTGTATCACCCACCATTTACTACACGGGGAGTCTTCGGCCGGCGGGGATTGTACCCACGAACTCTTGGACATGGGCCCAGTGCCCTACCAACCAGGATGTCCCGGCCAGTTCTACTATGTAACAAAAACAAGCTAACAGTAAGCTAAACTACATAATTATAGATATATTAAACCGGATAATCAAAAAAGAATGTTTTGAAATTGCTAGAAAAATATAGATCCTTTTTTTTTAAAAAAAATAAAAAAATACATGATGTTCAGTAATGATCGTCCTTAATAAATATTTTTAGAGTCCTCGTCAAAAAGAAAATAAAAGACCATACACATTAATTTTTAAGGGCGGTGTAAAAAAAAAAAAAAAAAAAAAAATCGAAATCTAGTGTGGAAGGTGGGACTGAAAACAAAACAGATAACTAGAGGAGACAAAAAAATTATTAGAAATATTTCCCAATTCAACCAGACAATTAAATTGCTTTTGGCTTCCATCCCACCTTCTTAAATTTTTTCTTCGCTGAAGAAATAACGAGGCACCTATTATGCACACTTTTTTACTTCAATTCTGACAATGATTCTAAAACATATATAGTAAGAGCGAACATTAAGGAAAACCTTACAAGCAGAAAGCATTGGCGATACGAAATAGATCTATTTAAAAATTGCCGAGGAACTTATTTAATACTACAATATGAATTTCGTGAATCGATGAACAATTTTCCTAAATCACGAAATTCTTCCTTTCAATTGTTTAAAATTCGAAGAATAGAAACATTCTTTGGAGAAGAATTCACAACCACCAATAAGTAGCCGAGACAGAGTTTCCAGAAACTACTAATCAGCTAACTTCGCCTTTCGAATTCCGACATTATTCTGCAAATGAGATGGGCAAAGATTTTAATTTAGCTGGTGGCAGCAGTGGGTAGCCTGAATGATTCGTTACAAATTCCGTCACTAATTAATTGGTAGGAGAAAGAAGTGGAGTCGAGAGACCAGGAATCGATTAAGCCTCGAAATTAGCAGACTAGCAACAGCTGTTCCCCGCATGTTGTTGTCATTGTTTTCAAAGATTATGAAACAAAAGTATTAAAGAGGAGATGATGCAAGAAAAATGCTAGAACACGATATCCTCAGATTATTGGATCTTGTTTGGCTTGTAAGTTGATCAATTATTAAAAGATTTACAATGGAGATGGTCAATAGTTAAGTATGCATACAACTTAAGTTTCTTTTACTTTTTTAAACAAATCTTTTGAGTAATATATATCTTATTTTAAAATAATTTTTAAATGTTTAATTGATTATTTTTTTGGGTTTCTAAAAATCCCTAAACATTTGCCTAAGCGCCTAAGTTTAGTACAAATTTAAAGTTAATTAGCTACTAAGTTATTTAGTAAAAATAAGCGCCTAAGTTTAGTAGTTCATTAACTACAAATTCTCAACAGCTAATTTTATTCTTAAAAAAAAAAACGTATGTAATAAAAGCTCTTGCGCAGAAAAAATTTTTTTTCCTGCAAATTAAGATTTGGAACCAATTCACATTGAGAAAGCGTTAGAATATAATAATGAAAATAGAATATTAATTTTTGAAAGAAAAGTACAACGAAAATTTTATAGCCCTGTGAGGCAAAACATATGGAGAATCCCGTACAACCATAAAGAGCACGAAATGCTTTAAAAGTCTAATATCGTTAAAATAGTCTAAAGAATCTCGCATTGGGCCACATTCATAGTTATCAATGCTCTATGGAAAGAAAAAAAAATTAACTATTTTAAATGGAACAGAAAGCATAAAAAAGGCCACCCACGAGATGGTCATAGACAGAGCTGAGAAGGACTTAAAACTCAACTTTTTGTGTAACACCAAATCAGCTGATTAAAGCTTGGAGAGACTACTCTAGACTACAAAAGGCTGTAGCGCAGTAGAGGAAGAAAGAAACAGGCACAATATCGAGAAGAAAAAACTGATGAAACTTTTTTAAAACACAATATGCAGGCTGAGAATAAAATAGAAAAGAACGCAATCTAATAGGAACTGAAAAAAAGGTAGGGAGATAGGCTGAAATAACACAAATAAGAAGCAATGCAGAGGAAGGGATATAAATACCAACTTCAGCTGCATTTCCACTCACTAAGTGCGATATTAAAAACGATGCAACACATCAATTTCATCAGATCTCAGTTCCTTTATTAAATTGTAATATAAAGAGCCACTAATGGCCTGAATATCATTAAGTTACACATGATGAAACGAACGAATAAAGAGACATAAATCTCACGCAGAGAAAACAGATGTTTCAAAGAGATGGAACTTAACTTATTTTTACGATGATTTCAGAATTTTACTGCAAATCACAGCCGGAGTCACATCTTGAGACTGTGGGAGTTCTGCAGGTCATTAGGCAAAGGGAAATGGGAGTGAGAGGCTTCGATTTCCAGATTTAATAATCTCGGGAGAAATGCCTTTTTGGATTTGAGAAATGATCGCGTAATTTAAATAGGCAGGGTGGGGAAGGAAAATGCGCTTTCATCAAAGAAAACTTATTGAAAAGGATTTACTTAAGAGGTTAAAAATATAACAACTTAAGAGAGAGAAAAAAATTTTCGACGAAAAATTTAAAAAGGTAATATTTGACACTTGCTTTTTTGATGCATTTATAATAAAATAATGTGCTTATTTTCTTAACAGATAAATTGCAAATAATTTTTTTTTTCAATTAACAGGGGATAGAACGCTCGCCTCTTACTGAGATGTTTCCGGTTCGAATACTAGCTTTGGCTGGTCGAGACGCACCGACTACAGTACTGACGTAAAATATCCTCAGTGGTAGACGGATCACGGGTTGGAGTCCCCTTGTTGTCAGGCTAGCCGTTTTCCACTCCATGTAACGCAAATGCAGGTTAATTACATCAAGAAGTCCTCCACGAAGACTAGTTTCTCCCAATGCTTGATCCAGGAGGTCCCTTGTCTTCTGGATTGGGTTCAACATTACAGGGCTATGGAGTTTAACTATGAAATTTGTAAACTCAGAATTAGAGGTCAGTTCAAGGTCAGTAATAAAACAAAATTATTCAGATAGTGATCAGCTTTCTAACGGCAATAATGAAGGTAAGGATGTATCCCTTCCTATTGTAGCGTTTTGTTTCTGTTAACAGATATAGTTAAAAACAAGAAAAACTAGCAAAACTCTTTTTCTCACTATACCAATGCAAATGGTTCGTCAGTTTTTCAAGGTTCGACCATAAATCTGGATCACTCAATCACATCAGGGGCAACGACTCGATTGGTCTATACCATGTGTGAATCTTTGCAATGATGCGTATATTTCACAGAATTTCTTATGTCAATCGGGCACAAAAAACAGTGTTCGCCATGCACAACATGCATGCGACGATAAATTTCGCTAACTCAAGCATTGTCAGCCACCAAGAAATGAACGTGACCTCTCTGCTCTTTTTTTGTTTTTCGCCATTTCCAATGCTTGAACGAACCTACTTTAAAATGCACTCACCTCCAGAGCAGTAAAGAAATAGCTTTGTAGACCTACGAGTTGTTAATATGAGTTTTACCTTCTTCTAAAATACAGGTGGCAGTATAAAAACTTAACAGCAGTGTTGCTACCTTTAGCGAGGAAACGATTTCATTGCCTCTATCTGTTTTGAGCATCTACTAGCAATTTACCAAATTTTTTAGTTTCGGTAACAAGGAAAAGCCGACAAGATATTAGCTCTGAGAATATAGAAAAAATTACTTTTCACCATTTCTATAACTAAAGTATTTGATAAAGAAAAAGCTCTACATCAGAAATTGAAGTTGTTACTGATATTTTCACTAATTATTAATAATTATTGTTTTAGCCCAGTATCGAAGAGCAATCATGCAGTTACTTTAAAACACGTTAAAAGAGTTTACAATTTACACGATATTTTCAGAAGTTATTAGATTAGACCTAGAAGTTAAAAACCTGCTTTTTTTATGTTCCTAACTTCAAAAGGAAATGAAAGATTATATTAATTTTTCGAGAATAGAAAAATAAATCTATTCATCTCAATTTTAAAATTATGAGCTAAGGTAAAGTAAAAATAAAATTACAAACTAGGGAATACAGTTCAACACATCATTGAAGTAAGTTTGAAGGCAGAGTTTGGGGCAAACTTCTTAACGTTTATAAATAATGAACAAGAAAATATGGGAAAAGGAAACAACGTCCGAAAGGTCCTTCTGACTGGAAATAAAACAGAACCCTTCAAGGAAAACGCCACATCCGATACCTGAGCTGTCACTTCCGTTTAAGGATGTAAGCCATAAGTCCAGGGTATTCGCTTTCAGGTCGGAAAGTCAATTATTTTGGACAGGCGAAGGGTATAAATTAGACTAGATCGATACATTCATCCAGCAGCACAGGCGAGATAGACTAATAATCGCTAATGAGGATATCTATCTTCAAGCTTTATCCAATACTCCATCATGTTAGATAGTGAAGAAAAGTCTAGTGTTGAATTTACATGATTAAGAGGAAAGGGAATTTATGACTAGACCGATAAATTATTAACCAGTTATTTGGTTTGCATTACTCATCATAAAATATTGGATAAATATGACTTTTTAATTTTTCTGAATATTCAGTTTAGAAAATGTGGATTCCAAAATGCAAAACCCTATTTTTTTCTTCTTCTTTATACTATATTAATGAAATTTTATTCTTGCTATTAAATAATAATATAAATCATAAAAATGGTTAAAAAATAATTCTCAAAGAGTCGAAATGAGTCAGTTATTTTAATAATTTAATATTTAGTTAGTCATTGGCAATGTATGAAATACGGCAATCTACAAAATGCCTAAAACTGGTAGGCATAGCATGGAATGATTAAACATTTCACACATTGCCTAAGCTTTGTATACAATACCAAAAAGCAGTTAGGTCAAATAGTAGTGTGTGAAAAATGATTAACGATAAAGAATTTTGTGAAGGGTGAGTTTTCGGTCCCTCTTTAATCAGCAGTGACTCGGTTTAATTTCCGATAACGTTTATGTTCCCCCCTGGTTTATGTAATAATTTGCGACCCTCAAATACATTTTGACTTAAATATTTTTTGAATTGGCTTTTTTGGCTTTAATATTTTGGCTAAAATACTTTTGGCTTTATTTTTTGCGAGGATTCAGAAAATGCATATTAACAGTGGTGATCACGAAACACTGTGCCAACTTTATAAATTTGAAGCATAACAAAGAATGTTGATAATGTGATTGAATAGAAGTATAGAAAGTTCTAAACTTCAGAATCAGAGTAAATTACGATTTCCAAATTTATGTGATGTTTAGATAAATAAGTATTACCATAAACAAAGAATTAATATTTAGATAGTCAAGCACTGAAACCTACTCTTTCCACGGTAACAAAACAATGAGGCACTTGTTAAAGGCTGATCAAAAGAGAAGTCGACTAATTACCACTATTCACAGTGCATAACGACACAATTTCAGTAAACAGATACAATGAAATGATAAAATGAGGAGTAAATGAATGCAAATTAATAAATTCGAATGAAATAGACACGGATAGGATTTCCTAGTTTAATCCATGATGTTTGATCCTTGAACCAGATCCTTTATACAGACTGCCGATTAAAAGAATAAAATTAGTTTTACTCAATAGCGAAATATGGCACCGTTACACAATTTTTAAATAATTGCATTGAGTATTTTCGACATATGTGTTTTAAAACGTCGTATTCATAATTATAAATATGTAGTCGTCTCTCCCTCTAATCATAGTGAACAAGCTTTTTACATTGGGGATTTGTTGTATTCATGGAAAATCCAAACTTTAGCACAGACACAGAAAGAATCGTAAAAATATAGTTTCATAATTTTGAAAAATTTTTTTTAAATTTATTTTAACTTACAGGTACAAAATAATTTACTTTTAACGTTTTAATTCATAAAACAAAAGGACTAGATTTTATATTATTAGTAATAGCGGAGCTCGGTTGCTCGCATTTTGCTCCCTTTTGCGTTTTCTGTATAAATCTCAATGCTGATAAGTTTGTATTGTTTTACTTACATTTTGAACTTATCTAATTCTAAAACTAATCTAAAATTCTTAAGTTCTTAAGTTAAGATGCAATATTCTCAGATATTAGTTTTAAATCTACAAGATCGTATTCTCACATGCAGCAACTCAGATGCGGATCGTGATCGTAGTTTCAGTAGTCCCAGATATTAAGTTTTAAATCTACACGAAACATATGTTTGCACATTTAACTAAAATTCATTTAGTATTTAAACTTAAAATGACAGAATCAGAATGGTATTTATTTGCAATTGAAAAACATTGCAGCTTTGTGAAACACAATTTTTTTTATTTTTTGTGATTTTTCACAAAATCAAAAACAGAACCATAGAGTTTCAAAAACTGACAAAAACAGAAATCTGGCAAGTTTATATACGGCAGAAAGAAATTTACTGCTAATTTTAGATAAACAAAATTACCGTCGATTTCACACAAAAAGGAACTTATGTAATATGTCTGAATTGATCCCTGAAATAGCTACTCATTAAATCAGAGCAGCTTATTTGTTTTTTATTATGCAAAATACATAATATAAATCCAAATAATTTACGCTGCTTTCGTTTTCAAATATATTTTGTGTTGATTAATCTAAATCGTGGATGAAAGTGCTTTTATACAACACCCGGAATCGAAATTAATTAATTTACTGTCGTAATTTGAGTAATTTTGTGATGAAATTAGGATAAATAACTGATTAAAGATATATTTTCAAACTTTCATTCAATTTTTAATTATTTTGATTTAATACAAAAGTGCTCATCGTCGTTCCGTTACAATCTTTTATTAAATTTTAAATGAATTACATTTTGATTTACTAAAAGTTTATATCAAAATAAAATTCAGAAGGTTTAAATTAAAGTATGTGTGTATTTAGTGCTTCGAAATATATCACATTTTAATAACCATTGCATATTAGATTTTTTATTAAATAACTACCGTTGAACAGCCGATCCAATTTTGGGTTTACGACTACTAATATTCAACTACGTTGCCTTGTAATTTTGAATCCAATCCAGAAGACAAGGGAACTCCTGGATCAAGTACTGGGAAAAAATTGCCTTTTGGGAGAATTTTTCGGCCTCCCACGGTTAACCTGACGGCAAGGGGGCCCTAACCCATGATCCGTCTAGCAATGAGAATATTCTACGTAACCACTGTGTCTGTGCAAGTCGGGTCGGGAATTCGTATCGACCAGCTATTGCTGGGATTCGGACCCGGTTCACTACCAGAGTACGTAGCCAAATTATTCAACAAAAATAAGCACCTTTTACGCACTTTTCAAGCACTCAAAAATATTTTTAAGCACTTTAAAAAAATATAATTAGGCAAGGTTGGAAAGTTTTTGACAATTGATGGTTTTATCTTGTTTTAACCGTCATGTCAAAAAAAAAATTTTTGGTACTGCTTTTGACAGTTGTCAAAAAACATTAAATTTTGAATCATGTGAAACGAATGGTGCTTTTATAGGCTAGGTACGGACAATAGGTTGAATTTATTGTGAAAACGTTGAATAGAACAATGTGAACTGTCTTTTTGCATAATACGAAGCGAAAATCAACATGGTAAAGGAAAAACCTCATCTTGTAAAAGGGAAAATTAAGCACTTTTTAAAAACATCCAATGAAAAAAGTACTTTTAAGTGCTTTTAAAAATCGAAAATAAGCACCTTCAAGCACTTTTTAAAAACGCTCCGCACCCTGACTTCAGTGGAAGGTGCTCTATCACTAGAGCCACCAAGATTCAGATTTTGCTTAGTAAGTTTTTTTTATTATAGATATTAAAATGAAATCAGTGGCAATACTTCTCATTCGTCTTTACGTTGTTAAATTGTAACCCATGCCGATATTAAACTAAACAACCATACTCCATAAACGAAAGGAAACAAGGGAAAAAGTAAATTAAAAAATCCAATATTAGAAAACAAACATTTTGTGTGTATGGTAATAGTTATTTATTCATTTTTTTTGTTTTTTTGTTAACAATTCATATATTATAATTTACATTTTGCTCTCAAACAGGAGAAACTAACCATATATTTAATGGAATGGGTCGATGATCGAAAAAGAAACCAGCACAAATACTTTTGAAAGAAACGCGAAAGTCCAGAAAAATATTACTTTACACGCCTCAAGTAAATATTAGGCATTGCAAAAGTTAGTGAGGAAAAAAAAATATTAAACTCCAAAGAGATGTGAAGACGGGTTTATATCTTTCCAAAGAGACGTATTAGACCCCTTGGTACACAAAAGGAGATTTTCAGCGAGATCTTTTGAAATGTTGATGTTTTTCCAATGTTATGCAAACGAAAGGTACCCTTCAAAAGGAAAGATACCAGTACTTTCAAAAGATCCAACTTTTTATGAGTAGTAGTTTGATAAGGATAAGTATAAAATATCATAAGAAGGCTAAACAAACATTTTATGTTCACAAAACTCCAGGGGAAAGAAAGAATGCAGTTAAAAACATTGGATTTGTAATTCACACACACATTCTGTCTGATTTTTAAACTCGAGCCAACATTTTCAGAGATGATACCATTATATTGAAGATTTGAATGTTTCTTTTTCCAAAAATTAATGCTAGAATAAGACTTCCACGACTCAACTATTGCTTTTAATCAACACGAATTTTATGAAACAAGTTCAGAGATTCATGAGATAAGTGCAGTACATATAATACATTCATCCATTTTTCATTATGAAAATTAGTTGAATGCAAAATGTAAGTAATAGTTAATCTAAGTAAAATTTGCAACGTATTCCGGAAAAGAATGTTTACAAATTCTACGGTAAACTTTTTAAGCAAAATAGCATGGTCCTTACAATTTATTTAGTAATTCCCCATTAAGAGTAGATAATTTGACCCGTTGCCTTTTTATTACTTTGAAGTTGCCTTTTATTACTTTATGTATCTTTTCTAAAGATACACAACGATTTTTTAGTTGCTAATTCTAACTGTTTAGCTATAGAGCTAGATGAGAATCTGGTGACCGACCATTAAATGACAAAAAGTCTAAAACAAGGGATATTTCGAAACAAATTCTTTACAAGTCCCAAGCAAGCATGTTACATTTCCTAAGATTGGGGAATATATTTTTTCCTGGTTTAATTTAAAAAAATTTCAAGGATTGTAAAAGCAGTCTGCTGGACTCTACTACCATATAAAGTAGTAGCACCACCCGGCTGCTTTACCACTGAATGATTCATGAGCAGGAAGACGCAATAGTAGATTAACTCATGAGCAGATCTCAAGAAAGATGAGGAGATATCCATTGTTCCTGGTCCATGAACGAAGATGTAAAGTATTTAGTAGTAATAAGAGTGCGTACTGAAATAATTAATTGAATAAAAAAAATTTGCACTTACAACGCCAATTAAATAAAAGGCAATAATTGAGCAGCTAAAAATTAATCTGCTAGGTACTTCATAATCATACCATACACACTCCATCCAATACTTTTCCAAAACGGCAGACTTTCACCTAATATTTTCTGCGACAAATAGAAAATTGCTTGTTCATATACCATTGATATATTGCTTAGGTAAGAAAGTGAAACAAACCATAAATTTTTATACTACACGATGTTAAATTTGATATAATTTAAGGCCCATTAAAAATTCGATCGCTTTTCGGAGAAAATACAAGCAAGCCTTTATTTCTAACAACAATTATTTTACCCACGTAAACCTAAAAGACAACGCTTTACTGTCCAACAAGAATAAACCAGTAGATTTCAGGAAGGTAAGGCACGCGCCTTGACCAGCTTCGACTTTCAAAGAGGGTCAATTTTTTTAAAAACATAATCACACCCTTTAAAACATATTTTTAACAACGTTTTCTTTTCTTTTTTTTCATACGTCAACTTAAGACAATTCTTTACAGTCGGACAACAACTAAACAAAATGATGCAACTCATCAAACTGCTGAAAGCTATTGAAGGCAATTTATAATCATGAACATTAAAATAAGTCTCCCCTCGTACTTCATGCAACAAATAGAAAGAAAAAAAATTACTTGCTCATAAAACCACTGATAATAATCAGGTGCGAAAACAATACAAGCCATAAATGGAACACCAAAACTTTTATACAACCAGGTGCTAAATTTGAGTTAATCTGAAATCGATTCAAAATTCGATCGTTTTAAAGGGCAATTTTAAGCAAGCCCTTTAAAATATATTTTTAATCGTGATTCTTTTCCGCACGTCAACAGTAACGACAACGCTTTACTGTCCGACATGAATCAGCCATTAGATTTCAAGAAGGAAGGTAAGGCACGCGCCTTGACCCACTTCCGACTTTTCAAGGCAGAGCCTCCTCATCTCGCGACACTAACGATACTGCATTACACGATCTATTTTAGGAGATCCTTCAGAAATCTTGAGGCTTCTTCAAAGGCAGAATGAAAGCAGCATTAATGCTTTATCGAACGGGTGCCAGCTCATAAGACAGTATTATGAATAAATCGATGTTGCCCTTTACGAGGCATTGCCGCTGTAAGTATCTGTTTTGAATAATTTAACTGGCAGAGAAATATAGGTTTTCATTTCTCGAACAACGCGTTCGATTGACTTCAAGAAGTTAACGATGAAAATTTAAGAAGGAAAATAAAGAATTTATTTTAGTGTTTCGCATTTCAGAACTAGTTTTATGGCGCTTATGTCAGATAAGGATTTTGATTGAACGAGAATGATTAATCGCCAAATTAATGTCTCTTTTAATGGATTTAAAAAGGAAAAAAAAAATTTTATTTATATAACATTTTTCTTTTTTTAAAACGAAAATAAATAAATAAATAAATAAATAATTTGTTAACAAATGCTTCACAGAGCTCGTATTTGTTTCATATCTTTTTGTGAATTCATTGCATTTTAATTTTTGTTCCATGATATTTAGAAAAACTAAATGAAGACCAACCTTTAATCCTGAAGACACTCAAAAAATGCTTGAAAGCATTAAGTACATAAAACATATTATAATCGTGACATTATTGAAATCGTTTCGAATAAAGTAAGTAATTGCTGTCATATCTTAATTATTATTAATTTTTTTTTTGAGAGAGAGATAACAAACATTAAATGTGAACATTGCAGTACATTGTGTTGTTGCTATTTAGTTCCAATATCTACAATAAGCCAAAATCAAAAACTAAGTAATTTTTAAAAACTTATTCCAAATGCGTCTAAAAATTTTGTTACAACTTTATATTGTAGTTCAAAATAAGGAAATTAAAAGTCTAAGTTAAGAATTTTAGAAGGTTTACCCATAACTATTGTTCCTTACAAACAAAATGTCCATTTTTTTAAAAAAGAAAAGAAACAGTTAAAGCAACTATAAAATGGCTGTCCGCAAGTTCTACAACAAGTCGAAAATTGTGCTCACAGTACTAAAAATAGCACACACCAAAAAAAGGGAAAACTCAATACAGTAGAAGAGGAGAATAAACAAAATACAAAATTCTAAAAGGATCTAGCTCATCTCATTTCCGGAAAATACGATTCAAAAATTTACCTACTCCTTTTACTACCACAAGCATGGTGAAGTAAAATCCCATTCAAATAAACCTATCTTAAGAAGAATTTTTTTTTTTTTTTATATATAGAACTGAATAAAATCCTGCAGGTGGCAAGTTCAAAGCCATGCTGAAACCTTTGCCAGTTAGATCTTACTCAACTGAATGAAATACAGGATGATGCAGTGTTGTGGGGAAGGTGGTGAAGCTCTCCAATGGGGAAACAATCACGTACCTGCCCAAGAACTCACACCCTCACATTTTGTTCTTTTTCCTGAAGCACACGCATCAGACATTCAAGGCATTGATCAACCCAGAGGAGTTCTCTTCCTCCCTTCTTTTCTCAAGAGTTTTTACTCAGTTCGAAGAATAGAAACTTTTTTTTTTCTTTCTCTCTTCCTTTCCTCGACAAAGTTTGCCACTTTTTTCCCCATTGGAAAACGTCCCTGAATAGTAATTGAAAGGAGAAAAGAATAGATCGCACTCGTATGAAAATGTTTTTAGCATTTAAATGTGGTCTAAATATCTGGAGAATTTCCACTTTCTTTTTTTCTTCCTGCTTACAATTAAGTTTGAAAAGGCTTTACTGGATTATCATTAAAAAGAATCAAATAAAAGGATTCTAGAGGGATTGTTGTGTTTTGGGCCATTATTTACTTTCTAAAATGTCGAACATTCTAAAAAAAAATCAATTAACCAAATATTTTTCTTTTAATTCAACGTCCACGGCATAAACGGCAGTTTTAAATTCGATGCAATACTTTAAATAAATCTTTCAATATCATCAAGCATTAGAAAAATGAAAAAGAAAGACAAATTAATATTCTACGCATTTAAAAAAAAGTATAAACTCAAATGAATTATTCAAAAAAAAAAAAAAAANAAAAAAAAAAAAAAAAAAAAAAAAAAAAAAAAAAAAAAAAAAAAAAAAAACAAATAAATTTAAAAATGACACCTAATTACACGATATTATCAAAAGTTGAATGTTAAACATTAACCATAAGTTCATCAACATTAATTCTTTTCAATATGCAATTACTTGGATGTCATATAGTTAGTCATCGAACGACATTTAAAAATAATCTTACTCATATCACTAACAGACATTTTGCTATATATATATATTAAGAATTGTACAAAAAGAATCCAAGTTAGCCATTAAAAGTTGTAATTCATAGAGAGATTGATGTCAAGTGTTAAACTTTATAATAATTTTTTAATTTGTTAATTATGCCATTTCTTGCTTAGTTAAAATTGAATATGGAATATTTGTCACTTATACTATGATTTGTATAGAACTTCGGTTAAATTTGAGAAAATTAATAGTTACTTCATTCTGGCAAACTGATTGCCAGTTTAATTATTATTTCATTTGAAAAACAAGATATTCGTAAGGATTAATACTGGTAATATTATTGCGAAGAGAATATAAGAAGCATTTTTCAACTGCTCTAAAGAGCAGTTGAAAAACGCTTTTTCAAAAATTGAAGAAGAAAAAAAATATAACTCCAACACCAAAATATTTCGAAGCAACAAAGTTTTTCATATGTTTCAACACAGCAACATTAAGCTATTAAACAAGATTGGAATAAACAAAATCAACGAACATACTGTACTGTTTAACCATATTTAATTCTATTGCTAGCACTTCATAGTTTATTTCATCATTTTCTTTTATTACATGCATAAGACGAATTAAGCTACCTTATTTTAGAGTGTTAAATATGTATCTTGTTGAGAAAGAAAACAATTAAAAAATTTATTCTTCTAAGTTAATAAGATGTTACAAAATTGAAGTGATCGTAATAAAATAAACGCATACAACGGAAACTCAAATTAATCCGTTACAAATTTCGGCACCAATATCTAACAATAACTCTCTCTCATCATATTATTACAGCTAAGAAAACTGAGCTCATCCTCAACACATAAAACAATAAATGCAATAAGATGTTGATGAAAGCGACAAAAATAAAACAAAATTGAGAAATGAAATACTTGACGGCCTGCACTTTTATCTTTCTTTGATTGCTAACAGCCAACTCAATTTATTTTTGTGTGATGATATCATGTAAAAGGTATCTATTTTCCAAGAAAATAAATTTCTTCCCCTTATTTCTTGCCCATCATCTCACAGGGAGGGGATAATATAAGTAAAAATATAAGCAAATAAACAAAAAAGTAAATAATAAAAGAATATGAGATATGATAAATGAAAACGAAATAATTTTTTTTAGAAAAAAACACTTATAAAAAAATTTTACTCTTTTAAATCAATAAGCTGACACAAAATCGAGGTAATCGCAACACTACAAACGCATGTTTAAAAGACAGAAACTCAAATTAATCAATCACAAATTTCGGCACCAATATCTAACAATAACTCTTCCCATCATATTATTGCAGCTAACAAAACTGAGCTCATTCTCAACACACAAACCAATAAAGAAGGCAATAAGATGTTGATGAAAACTAGTAAGCGTAGGCGTCAAAAATAAAACAAGGTTGAGAAATGAAATACTTGACGGCCTGCATTTTTATCCTTCTCTGAATTCTACCACCCAACTCAATTTATTTTTGTGTGATGATATCAGGTAAAAGATCTATTTTCCAAGAGAATAAATTTCTTCCCTTTATTGCTTTTCCATCATCTCGCAGGGAGGAGGAAAAAAATTTCGGTTTTTCTTTTGCAAAAACCGGATTTCTTTCTTTTCCCTTCAACACAAACAGATGTTTTCCAGCTGCATGGACCACTTTGCTCGTAACTTGACAGCTGAGAATACAGCTGCCACATGCTTCAAGATAAAAAAAAATAATAAAATCCTTTATTTGCAAACAGTTAGTTTGTTCATATTTTTTAACTTATGTCCCTCGGGGAGAGATGTAGTTTTTCCTGCGAATTTGCATATTCCGGACATAAAAATTTTAAACATAGCGTAACTGATGTTCAGTTTGCGTATATGAAGTTATGCGTGCTTCGTGAAGTGGATTATATCTCTGCATGTTGCTACAGATGGCACAAGTGAAAGTCTGGGATTTTTGGGGTCGGAAAATATCCTCAAATTTCGGAAAACTATTCTGCAAATACATTCGATATACAAAGTTCAATATAACTTTATTTGCATTGAAACATTCATAACCGTTCTACCACAGGTTATGAATAATTTAAGTCACTTGGTTAATAAAAGAAATTTAATATATGAAAAAGCGAAAAAAAAATCATAATTAAATTATTAAAAAAAAATACATTTATGGTAAATATATTTATGGTAGATTGTGATTATTGAGGGGGAAAATAAAATCTTTTTAAGCAATAATAATGGAAATTTTATATATAACCTTTTACAAAATAATACTAAGGCAAGAGATAAAAATACGCTTATGACAAATATATGTATTTCTATAATTCCTTGAGTTTTATTTCCTGTCAAAATGCATTTATAATTTTTTCCTTGGCAATAAGTACGAAATTTCTGAACATAAAATTTATTGCATCAATTTTTTAAGATACGTTTTGGTAACAGCTTTAATATTTAATATAATTATTTGTGTATGATTTCACCAATCTTTAATTGAATTTAATGGAGAAAAAAACGTGAGAAATAGTTAATCAATTCCTTAGATAAAAGTATTTAATTTATCAAACTACTAAACAATTGGATAAAAAAGAAGAAGAATGCTTTTCCTCAATTTAACACTTTCGCAGTAAAACAGAATTCTAACCAGAAACAAGTTTGACAACTATCTTACCACTATTCCATTTCACATGGTCAATTATATTCATAACTGCCAACAGAAAAAATGAAAAGAAAAAAACAAACATTTCAAGCTAACAATGGCCTTTAATATCTAAAATTATTTCAGAAACAGTGAAATTTAAGTATTTTTGTAGTTAAAAATTGCAACACATTAAAATTAATTTCAGTATTTTTCATGTATGACTGACACTAAATGGGCTTAATATAAAATGTTTAATTAGTAAAATATTTAATGCACTAAACATTTAATATTCAAAATGAGCAAGATAAGAAGTGTTTTTATTGTTTAATTTTGAATTCATTTTAAATAATTAGAGAAAGCTTAAAAATTTCTTTTAATATTTTTAAATACTTTTAGGAGGAATTTTCTTAAACTGGAAGAAAATGGAAAAATTCCGTAAAATTAAAAATTGTATTTTTATTTATTTTTTTAGACACATCTAAAGAAAAATATATAAAAAATAATAGTAATAGCTTACACTACTAAATGTCAAAGCTCTAACTATTATGCCAAATTAGTCTAGGAAGCACATTTCGTAATATGCAAAAAAAGAAAGGTTAAGTTTAAAAAAGAAAAAACTCATCATGGCCGACTTAAAATAAAAGGCAGAAATTACACTCGAATTCCAACTAAAAAAAAGAAAAAAAAGAAGGGTGTTATGAAATACAATGTGCTCGACTCTCATTATTAGCAGTGGTCGGAGAGGGCGTTATTTTATTATGGGTATAATATGGATCGGGGGTGCTGTTTGCGAAATCGGTTACTTCTCCATGGCGACCAGCTTCACCAATCCGGTGACTCCTGTATTATTTTCCAAAAAAGGAGAGTCATATTCCCTTTCGGTCGGCGAAACCTAGAGGCTTCCCCGGATCGATTCAGTCGTCTTTTATAACTGTAAAGAAGTTACATTTCTTTTGATCCCTCTGAGGGTTCGACTCTAGAGGAGGTACAAAATAAATCTTTTTCCTATCAATAAAATAAAAGCACCAGGCTAAAGCAATAAATAAAATCTGAGGATGTTGGAAAACTCTGGAATTTTGTTTAGTTACGTTTTCAGCTCTGGGGTCACTTTTTTTTTTCTTTTAAAATAACACAGAGATGAGTAGGACTTGGAAAGTGATTGGATTTAGGCTGTTTTTCGAAAGCTCAGCCGCCATGTGAAAGGATGTTTTTTTGGCGAATAATATGCTAATTTCATAACTGCTGTGAGTTTGCTGCATTTTACTCATGACTGATATCGCACGATTAGACTATCTTTAGCCAGAGTTGTCTATGCTTATTTTGAAAATGGAGCAAACGTCAATATTGAGCTAAGCCTCAGTTTCGTGAAAATGAAAAGCGTTTGTGAACTTATTTTTTAATATTTAAAAACTTACTGCAATGCTACATTACCTGAGCTGAAAAAATTTTTGCAAAAACTGATAACGCAGTGATTTTTATAATTTCCATTGAAAAAATGTCGCTAAATTAGATATTTTTTGTAAGGCACTTAAACTGAGACTCCTTTATTTTCCTTAGCGACAGAGCTTCGAAAAACAATGTTAAAAGCAATATTTGAAATGCGGATGCTCGAAGGAAACATCACGATACTGATCAAGAATTAGTATGTTTAAAATGGATAATGTTTCCCCGTAGCACAGTGCCAAAACAAACCAAATAATTAATTTCAAGCACAGAAATACATATTTTTCTAATTCAACACAACTCGTTCAGTAATACTATAATAATACCAATTTTTCAGGCATGGAATCTTAAATGATCAACATTCCTTCAACAAATAATACGTTCAAGACTTAAATACTAACCATAAACCAATACCCGACTTAATAACTAAAGTATATAGAGACAATTGTGAACGTATTAACCTATAAAAAATTATTTATTTTGAAAATATATGAAAAATGGCCCCCTTTTCATTATTTTATCATTATTAATCTTAGATAGGTTTTATATGCGACAGTACAGTTGCAGGCCTGGAGCTGAATCTAGTCTAGTTATGAATCTGTTTTTGGTTTTCGTTGAAATGAAAAGTAAAAAACAACTGCTATAAACGGTGAAAACGGCTAATAGGGAAACACATTTCATTATTAACATACTTTTTGGTTTAAAAAACGCAATTGGAAAATACTAATGCAACATTTTATAAATGCATCTTCTTTTCACAGCTACATTGATATTTGAAAAGCTATGTATTTCTCCTTTTTCGAAAAAAATATGCTATTTCTTTTTTTATTGACTTTATTTTAAATAATATCGCAATTGCAACCGAAACATTAAGTACATATAGAATTAGTGATTGGATCTAAATATAACTACAGGTTTCAAAACAGTTAAAGAAAAACCAGTCCCCTCGAAACCTGTTAACTCTTCCGCGGTACATTATGTGGGAATCGTTGCACTATATCATTAAGTTTTCCTCCAAGTAGGGCAAGTTTTCAGAAAAACCAATTATCTAAACAAATATTGACACTGAACCTTTAAAAAATTAAATATAATTCAATATTTACAAATTATTGAGTTGTTGAATGCACTAATATCTGGATAAAAATGATTAACATATTTTGATTTAATTAAAAGTCAACCCTGCAACTATATAAATTGTAACAAAATTAAATCACATAACAGAGCTTAATTCATTTTTATCTTAATTAATAATCTAAAAAGATAATTTTTAAGGAATCATTTAAGAGCATTAGCTTCTTTTGCAAAAAAATTAAAAACTTCATTCACGTATTTCGATATCGTTATCTTTATTACCCTGCCGGAATAGTAAATGTGTGTAGGCGTCAATTTATTACATGAGATAGCGAATTAATGTGTTACAATAAGAATGACAAGAAGTAAACAGAAAAATTGTATTTATCTCACGCTTAAGAGAAAATAATATCCGCATTTCAAACCAGGATATTAAAATAAAAAAAGTAATAAGAACAAAATCTTAAGCAATAAGAAAAGTATGTGCAAAGCATTATATAGTTTCAAAACAAGCTTTTTTTTGGAAGACTTTTTTTATTGTTCATGGACAATACTAACCTTTATTTTCGTTAGCAAAACAATCAGAGCATAAACTTCAAAAATATTTCGAAGAAGAAAAAAAATTAATTAATAAAAAATATTTTTTTTTTTTTTTTTTTTTTTTTTGGAAATACAGCTCAACTACAAAATAAAGTATGTTCAGTTTTTATTTCTAGCCAAAATAAACGAATTGAAAATCAATTACATATTATTATTCATTCTTGTACCAAGTTTCTTTTCCTATTTTACTTTACACTTTATATATATATCCACTATTCTTTAAATAGCAAAGAGCTAAATTATGTCGCTTTACTTAGAATGTACTGTCTAAAGTCGCTCTTATTAATGTCCTGTCTGACTAAAATTTTCGATCGAAATTTGCGGTTCCGGCAAGAATGCTTAACGACGAAAACTACTTTAAAATGCTTAACGACGAAAACTATTTGGAAACAAATCAATGACATTGATTACAAAATACGTAACATTTTCATTGCATACCTGGACGAGAAGTTTTATTGGTCTCTTCTGAAAATTTTTAGAAAGAAGATCAAACTGTTTTTTTTTAAAAAAAATCTAACTTTAGGATCACCAAATCTTTGGGTTGCACGTTAAAGAATATTACCTGATTAAAAAACTTCACTCGTTTCAAAATCGACAATAACATAATCGGCAAAATCGACACATCATGTTTCCAAGCGCTCCAAAAATAGGCGCCCATTTTCAAGAATTGTCAGATGTGAATGAGAAGAAATAAAACTGATTTAAAATGAAAAACCTAAAGTTGCCAACGAGAAATGGAAAAATAAAGGTGAGAAACAAAACTGGAAAAACTACAGTAGCCGAGAGAAAAAATATATGAAAATCAGAACTAGTTTTAAATCTAGAAACTATTCTAGTTTTGTTTCTCTCCTTTATTTTTCCATTTTTCGAGGGCAACTTCACGTTTTTTTAATTTCAAATCACTTTCGTTTCGATTCATTCACGTCTGGCAAGTCTTGAAAATGGGAGCCTATATTTGAAGGTCTTGAAACAATTCAACTGTTATTTGTCATTTATATATTTTTGAAGCGAATAAAGTTTTTAAACAGGCAAATACGTTAAAGATGAACTTATATTGAAAAGGAATAAACGTTAAACAATAAAAGACAATAATTAACTGTAGATGTTCAAAAACTGTTTTTTTATATCATATTCTTCCCGTCTTTCACTTTATCTTCGTCTTTAAATGGAATAAATTCCATCTCGGAGAACAGCAGTAACGGTAATACAATTATTTTGATTGAAAGTTCACCTAAGCGATCAGCCAGTAGAACTGTCGTTAATGCTTGACTGATTCCGAACATGACATTGAGACAGGCTTCGATGCCACTAATTAATTTATTAGATATGTCCATTGTTCCTTCAAAAATAAAAGGTTTATATGTCAATGAGAGAGAGAAATTGATGGTAATACTAGTATCATACTAAAGTATGTGGATAGTTCATTAAAAAAAATTCCACATATGAAGATGAACGCCAATTCAGCATGATGAGTTGGAAGAAAAATGTGATTTCAAAATAACAAGGGCTAAATGAATTTTCCTCGTGATGATTCTTATTTTTGAATATGATATTTTAAATCAATGTACTAATTTGGATTAAGGGAACTAACCGGTACAAATGGTTAATTTGGATTAAGGGTACTAACCGGTACATCGATGAGCTGCATCTTTAGTAATTTTCAGCAGAAAACACAGTCTAACGAAATACCTTTTTTCACTACACTGAAATTAGTTAGATAAACACGGAAACAATTCATTCAAGTATACTTACAAACAGGGTTTTTTTTGGTTTAAACCAGGTTTTTTCGGTTTAAACCAGGTTCTTTCCGACATTCCTTTTTCAACTAATATACATACTTGAAAAATGAAAATTACTTCCAAGAAAAATTAAAATAAATAACAAGCAATTATATCAAACCGCACTAAATTTTATTACAATTTTTATATTTAAATACAGGGTTGGGAAAAAAAACAGGAAAAGTTTAGAGAAAAACTTTTTTTTTACCATTGAAAAACAACTTTGGGATTTAGCACTCAGGATTCAACATTTTGAACAAAAAAACAAGTTTTGCAGCTTTTTCTAAGCCCAGTCTGTTACGCAATTTTGATTCTACAACTCCAAAAGCAGAAAAAATTCTCTCAATATTCGCTGTATTTGTAAGTTACAAATGAATTGAAATTTTCAATGGTTTAAAAGTCAACAGTTTTAATAGAAATATAAATTGTCACATTCTTTACTTTGCATATTTACCCCACGCTAAATTAACAGCATACATTACACACATTTAAGAAAAATTAAAACAATAAATAATTAAATAAAAATTCAGATAAATCTTTTAACTGGCGAGGGAAAAAATGAAGCAATTACTTTATCCAAATCAAAATAAAACAGTTTATGGCAGAGGTAATAACCACCCAATTATGAAATTAAGTACGTGATTAAACAGAAACAAAAAAAAAAAGTATCCTTGCTAATAGTCAAACTCCAATCATACAGGCAAGAAACGCCAAATAATTCAGGAGAGACTGCTATTGAACTAACTCCACTGTAATAAAACTAATCCACTTTGTTTCAGCAAAAGCAATACTCGTAATAACATCCCATTAATACTTATAACGAAAACATTGCNTTTTTTTTTTTTTTTTTTTGGTTTAAACCAGGTTTTTTTGGTTTAAACCAGGTTCTTTCCGACATTCCCTTTTCAACTAATATACATACTTAAAAAATGAAAATTACTTCCAAGAACAATTAAAATAAATAACAAGCAATTATATCAAACCGCATTAAATTTTATTACAATTTTTATATTCAAATATAGGATTAGGAAAAAAAAACAGGAAAAGTTTAGAGAAAAACTTTTTTTTACCATTAAAAAACAAGTTTAGGATTTAGCACTTAGGATTCAACATTTTGAACAAAAAAACAAGTTTTGCAGCTTTTTCTAAGCCTAGTCTGTTACGCAATTTTGATTGTACAACTCCAAAAGTAGAAAAAATTCTCTCAATATTCGCTGTATTTGTAAGTTACAAATGAATTCAAATTTTCAATGGTTTAAAAGTCAACAGTTTTAATAGAAATATAAATTATCACATTCTTTACTTTGCATATTTACCCCACGCTAAATTAACAGCATACATTACACACATTTAAGAAAAATTAAAACAATAAATAATTAAATAAAAATTCAGATAAATCTTTTAACTGGCGAGGGAAAAAATGAAGCAATTACTTTATCCAAATCAAAATAAAACAGTTTATGGCAGAGGTAATAACCACCCAATTATGAAAATAAGTACGTGATTAAACAGAAACAAAAAAAAAAGTATCCTTGCTCATAGTCAAACTCCAATCATACAGGCAAGAAACGCCAAATAATTCAGGAGAGACTGCTATTGAACTAACTCCACTGTAATAAAACTAATCCACTTTGTTTCAGCAAAAGCAATACTCGTAATAACATCCCATTAATACTTATAACGAAAACATTGCGCCAGGTATTATGACCAACGTGCAAAAGAACGGCGCTTTCATTTTCTGTTGATAGCTTTCTGCCTCATTACGAATAGTTTGAAGTTGGCGATGAAGAAAATGACCGTCACTTTTACGCCAATCTTGGTGACACATACAGAAAAAAAAAGTGGTAATTCTATTTTTTTTTCGGGTACCAAAGAATATAAAGAGCTTTCCAGGAGAGAGACTAATAATAATAACGAACAATACTTCGTATCGATCGTTAATCTTTAAGAAGGCTTTCTCAGTGGACTCCAGAAAATGCGGGCGGGAAGAAAACGGGAAAATGATTGGGAGCAGGATAAAACAGTAAAAATAAAAGCAGGAAAATTCCACGCTTTCCTTTTCTTCGTTTGATTTTTTTATTATTTCTTTGCGCCATATTCTTTCTCATCAGGAATTTTTGTAGCCACTTTGGAAGACCGTAACGCTAAAGACTTGCGGGTAAAGCGAATCAAAAAGGGAAGAACAAAGGAATTCCGGGGAAAGTGGATCCGAATGACTGAAGAGATATAAAACTAAGAAAGATTGGATTTGGCTGATCCAAAAATATGAACATAAAAAGGAATAGGAAAAATAAAAAAGAAAAAGGAATATGGATGCCTGAAAGAATATTCAAAAGCACTCGCAGGTAAATGGAGCACAGCTCAGAAGTAAGCCACAAACGCCGGCGGGGATTCTTCTTTTTCAAATGGAGGAGGGAGATTTAAACAGAAGAAAATTACAGAAATTCGATAGGACTCCGGTACACGAATAACGCATTTGCGGGACAACATCCTAGGAAATGTTTTCCTGGTTGTATCCAAACGATTTTATTTATTTGAAACTTTACAAAACGAAAAAAACGAATCCTAATATAAACATTCCAAAAAAAAAAAAAAAAAAAAAAAAAGTTTATATATTTTATTCCCAGCCAGGTTAATCATTATATGATTTCTCGCCTGCAAATCCTTTATAAAGAAATATAGAAAATCTGTGATAAAAATTTAAGGGTTTATCATTGACAGCTCTGAGTAGATTACCTTCTCAAGAAGTTTCGTCCAGGTTGATTTTTTAGTTTTGGCAATCTCTAAAACGAGTGGCCAAGGATTTGGCCCCGAAATATTTTCTCAGTAATGATGCTCTTTCTCATTCGAATTAAATGACTAGTCCAAGACTATGATTCAATTCGATAAATCAGGGGCAAAACTGAAAGAAAGTTATTTTTATCTCTTAAGAGAACGCCATTCACCACCATTTGTGTTTAAAATTAAAAATGTGAAAAGTGAGCAAAGTTGAACCTAAAGTAAACCATGAAGTCTCATATGCTGAAAAAAATGTTAAATATCAAAAAGCAAACCAATAATTGCAGGAAAAGTTCTCCAGTCCGCAATCCTGTAATCATTTGTTAGCATTTTGATATTTTGAAAGCATTTTTTCAGCATTTGAAACTTTATGGTTTACTGCAGGTTTACCTGAATTTACTTTTAATTTACTTTAAATTATTTATGAAGAAAGAGAATTAACTATAAAAGACTGCTCTCAACTGCACATCTGATTTAACATGGGTAGGAATTATTGCTAGAAAAGGAGTATTGACTGAGGTAAAATTGAGAAGTAGAATTGCTTCCTGAAGGAACTAAAACATTTCTAAAAAATGTAATACAATAACAAGTATCATAATAATCAAAACTATATCGCCAATTGGTGACTAATTTTTTCTAGGCTTACGATTTAAAGTTTGAAAGATTTGAATTTTAAACACCAATTTGTGAGCGTGTATCAGACTAGATTCCACTCACAAACAGGATTTCAGAGTTATTATTGATTTTAACAATTATCAATAACAGTAAACAAGCGCGTGATTACTGAGGTCGAGAGCGATACAATAATGTATTTCAACTATCTGGTGAACTATTGATTTCGGTTTCTATGCTTTAACACGAAGAGTCAAGTCTACTTAAACAAATAGAGTTAAGAGATTATTTAGATCGAGGATCGACGTTTAGTCAAATGGAAAACCCCAAACATTATCGTAACGATTCGAGTTCTAGCTATTTAGTGGAACAATTAAATTAGTTGATTGTTGCTAATACCAACCAGAACTAATAGAACCATTAAGTGAATGATTTCATTCACGACATATATTCTCAAGCAGTATAGAGTTTCTTTACATTAGCAATGAGGTCATCTCCATAGCAACGCATTTAAATATGCAGTATTAAGTTTAATAAATTGTAGTTAGACTTTAATGTATTATTAGAAACATCATAAAACTATTACAATATATCTTGATAATTTTTCATTTGACCTAGATTTTCATTTGATGAGCGAATAGGTCTAGAAAATGAAGGAATAAAGACAGACAGAATTTTAATATTAATATTATCATCCCCAACTAAAACTTTTTACTTAAAAATTATATGTATTGTATCGCTATTAATTTAAAAAAATCTAAATTTAAATAAATAAAAAAAGTAATTAATTTAAAAAGTTTCAAAGTGCAAATGTTATTTTAATAAATAAGAAAAGAAGATAAATCTTGAAAATACAGTATCTAGGTTTACAGAATTTAATGTTAATATTATGATCACAAAGTAAGAGAAATGATTACTAGCGATACTAATAAATACACATATTTTTTACTGAAAATTCAGATTTAAATAAAAAAAGAATTTTGTTTGAAGAGCAGGAGTTTTTCAATAAATGTGAAAAGTAATAAATTTAGAAAATGTTTAAATGGAAATCGACAGAACTTTCCAACATTTGAATTGAATTACAGATTAACAAGCATCATATCCAACCACCCAAATAAACTTCTATAATTTTTTTAATATAAAAACTAGAATTTAGTCCGATAACTAAACAGATTTTAAAAATTATGAGTAGATAGAAATCGACAGAAATCCAGATAGCAAATTAATGAAAATGAAAGCGTACTGATTCTGATATATTTTAATTTTTAAATTTTTATGTAAAATTTCTTAGCTTGAAAATAGAACATATTTATTTGCCACTCTTCTTATGCGTAATAAAATTTAAGTTGTGTATGAAAACTGGTAACACAGCCTTAAATAAAATTACAGCTTCAAATCGAATTTTTTCTCATATCTATTTTTACACAAAAAGCAGTATGTTTGTACATGGTTATTTCCAAAATGTTGGAGGGAGGGACAAACACTCTGTGACGCATTTGGATAAAAAGAGAAAAAAATTAAATCTTTTAAATTTAATAGCTCTAAAACTAATTCAGAATTTTAAATAAGGTCAAAGATTCTTTTATCTTATTATAAGAGAGGGGTTGTTCAAAATTATTATTTTACCGTGATAAGTTTTTCCTTTACATCGAAAATCCGAAAAAAAATATTAACTAATAAATTCCTCCAAAATTAAATCGAAATTTAAACTAAGTGTAGCATCTTGCTCGTTATTGCACATAAGAGCAAATGGCTACAAAAAGTCATAATTCTCTAGCTGATAGTTTTCGCTGATTGCGCTGAATTGCGTGGGTCCAGTATAAACAAATAAAATCTCTCATTTTGACATAGCTAAAAAACCAATGACCGCTACAATAATGCTGCCTTTTTAAAAGATTCTTAAACATATTTCTAAAATCATACAAATTTCAAGTATTATAATTCAAATTTATAATTATTGATTGTTAAGGAGACGATTAGAAGCGTATAGTACGTATCCAAACTAACATGTCAATTATTAAATAAAAGATCATAATATGTATAACAATTACAGATTAAGCTATGAAGAAAAATGTTCATCTTTAACCTGCATAAACTTCGCGCATAAATACATATTTCACAACACAAAAATAATATTCAATTCTCTAAAGTATACGCTCTTATTCTTATTCTTTTAATACTCATCCCCTGAAAAAAAGGAAAGTAATCCTATTCAAAAGTAATAGAGTGGATGCCAACCCTCATTATATAATACTCCTCAAATAAAATGGGGAGGGGAAATAAGTCATTCAACTTATTTTTTTTTTTTTTATGAAGATCAAATTTTGCTGTTGGCAAAGAACATTATTTTTCCCTTCTCTCCAATCAACTGAGCTTCCTCCCCTGCGAATATAATCTTTTGTAGCAGATTATCTTTCATCCTCTGTGCGATTCAATTCAATATGCACCATCAAGGATTAACATATCCAAACTGTACCAAAGTTTTGATAGCAGATAAGTAAAATGGGGAGATATAGAAAGCCAAAGAGTCGTCATTTGCAACGCTTTTAAAAGCGTTTCTAGGCTTAGATAACTACAAATAAGTAGGTAACAATTTACCTCTTGTGTGAATGCATTAATTAACTGCGAATTTCTATAAAAGTTAATTCAGTAAAGTGTTAATGAAACATAAAAAATAATGTCTAACAGTTTGAATTTACATCTGTCACGCATATCGTGTTTCCTATTTTTGCTGAACACCAACGACAGCGTTTGTAAGGATTACCTAAAATTGTCATATGTTTATGAACTGAAGTTTTAAACAGAAAACAGCACTAATTAAAAGTGGTAATGTTGTTTATCACGAACTTATTAAAAGGAGTGACTAACATTTGCAAATCATTAATTTTCACGTCTTGCTTGACAATTTATATTTACTTTAAAAAAAGGGGGGCAGCATATTTTGTAGATTTTCAAAATACATATCCTTTATGCTCCAAACATAAAAGTTAGTTTATCATGGATTTATCAATGTTTTCAGAAACAGAAATAAATAATTAAAAGAACTATTTTAATTTAATCAGTGCATTGTTCAACTATTTCAGTATGACACGCATGACCCCTGTGCACTGAAGACAAGAAAAAGATAGCAATACCAACATGAATTTAAGTATTATAAATTGTGCACAAGACGTTTATATAAACCTTTTAAACATTGAAATGTTTGGTTTCAGTCATAAAGAAATTTGCCTAATCTTATACTTTTGTTAATTTTAACACTGATCATAATATCAAACATAGACATATTTTTCAGAAACATATTTCCTAAACTTCAGAACGAAATGTTTAAACAAAGTTAGCGCCATTTGTCCAAGATTTTAGCTCCTTCATTAAACAAGTGCAAACAGTAAGACCATCATTGGAGTTCAGCAAGCAACACAAAGAAGTGCAACAGCCAGAACCAGGAACTCCTCCTCTATCGACTGCATGAAACAAAGAGACCCGCGTTTAGGAAAAGCATAAGAGGTTAATTTATTAAACACACGCGAATAAATTCTCATTTTAAGGGCCCATTCTAAATGAGATAAAAGCAGCATCCACCCTGCAAAGATTAACCAGTTATTGTCGGTGCGTTATTAACGACGCTAATTTATCCGCTAAGAGAGGAACAATTCCGCTTCCAGGCAACGAAATGTTGTTAAATTGAATGGGGTTTATCTTGGGAACACGGTTACGGTGAGAAGAGGAACAGCTTCTTGCACTGGCTTTTCTAATAGCATTCCAATTTTCCCATAAATGGATCCTGGAGGTAAAACCGTAAAAGTCAAAGGGAAAGTATTTATATCTTTAATGAATTACTTTTAGAAGAAGAAAAAAAATTAACAGCGAATATTTTTATTTTCAACGGTATTAAAATATAAAATTGATATTCTGTTTAATTTAACAAGACAGAAAGAAGGTTGATTTTAAATCAAATTAAAAAAAAAAAACTATCAGTTTAGTATTTTTAACATAACAAATGAATATAATAGAAATATAATTTCTCATTATTAGCAACAATTTAAGAGTTCATAGATTGGATTAAATTATTTTTTTGTCCTCTACATCAGCGATTCCTAATTTTTTTCGTGTATGGAACCCTAAAGGAGCTTCTTAAGGCGGAACCCCTGCATTATAAAAAAGTTTATTAGCAGCTGTGAATATAATAACAATAAAGGAAAAAACAGCTAATTATTGCGAAAATATTTAATCTAAAAAATAAGATATTTAAATATATAAATTTGTTCTTCGTGATAGTATATTATATATATGCTGAAAATGAATCAAATAAGTTGAGTTGTGGCTTTCAAAAAAAAAAAATATTTTTTTTAAGCTTTGAGAATAGTAATCAGAGAAACGTAATTAATTAATTCTTGAATTTAGTAATGTTATTTTGAATTGAAAATCTCGATGAGAAATACTTATATAATTTTTTTTATAAATGTACATCCTTTTCATAGTTTATTCAATATCTCATTATTGAAAAAAAAATTTCCCCCATTGGCATTTTGCATAAATAAGTTCATACAAATATTAAATATATTATGGATTATTGATTGGATATAAATATAATTATTACTAGATGAAAAAAATTCTAACTTTCGGAACCCTTGTAATCCTTTCAAGAAATTCAGGTTTTCCACGAAACACTTTTTGGGAAGCTATACTTTACATAATAAAAAACTTAAAACTTATTTTCGTACAGTTTGAAGAAATCAAATTAGAAAATAAAAGCCTGCAATTCTTATAATAAATCTCAGCAAATTAAAAGTTTCTTTCGTTTGTCAAAATGTTAAGACGCGAAAGAAATTGTTTTCCTTCAAAATTTGTTTTTAGGTTTGTTTTAGCAAATCACTTAAAACTCCAATTTCATTTATCCATCAATTGTTTTGGTCCTCACCACACTTTTTTTTCTCAGGATATCCACCTGAGACCTAGCATCCAAGATACTATACAACATTTGGTACAATTTTATCACTTAAAAAAATTATATTTTAAGAATTTTTTTTTTCCTTTTTTTTTTTATGCCTTTACAAAGCGATTGCTTACAGAAAAGTATCTTTCCGGCCCAATATATTGAACAACAATTGGTACAATTTAATCACTTACAAAAATAATATTTAAAGATTGTTTTTTCCTGTTGGTATGCCTTTACAAAGCGATTGTTTATGCAAAAATATCCGTCTGACATCCATCGTCCAACATATTGGAAAACATTTGGTACAATTTTATCACTAAAAATAATAATGTTAAGATTATTTTATTTTTGTATGCTATTACAGAGCGATTGTCTACGGAAAAATATAAGTAAATAGAAAAAAAGTACGAAATTCGATTCGTGTAACTTTCTTGACAATTTTATGGCATTTAAATATCGTATTATTTCAGGCCAGTGGATTTTGTTTCAGGACCAAAGTGTGAAGAAATATAATGTAAAAAATAGCCTAAAATTTGAAGAAGAAAAAAAGGTAAAAATTAAAAATTTTCTTTTTTATGCAAAAAGAACTGAAAAATTAAATTATGTTAAATTTGTTTTTTTAGGAAGTACATTTTTTTCCCGCATTTATGAGTATATTTTCTTCATAACTAAAAAAAAAAAAATTCCTAACTTAAAAAAAAACAAAACAAAAAAAAACTTATTTACAGTTATTATTTTAAGTTTAGATCTCAGGGGAAGTATAAAAATGAAATTGAAGTTTGAAGACTATCATTATAGTTATGCTATTGTTTGTCAATTATCCTACAGTATTTTATCTGCTTCTGTACTGTACTTTCAAATAGCGAACATATTAACAACCATTTTTAAAGACCCAAAACTCTTTCAAATAAATATAATGGGAGAAATCACATTGAATTGTTACTAACTGCATAAAATTCAACTTTATAACAACAAAAACAAAGTGAAATCAAACATGCGATTCAAACAAATACAATTTAATTAATTAAATAAATAAAGAGACAAGAACAAAAAAGGTGAAAATGCGATAACAAAAGGAAATGTAACTATTTGTTCTCAAAATATTTATTGATGAATAAAACAATGGGTCTTCAAGGCACACAAGAGCATGTGCAAAATATACAGAAAATTAAAACTAACGCAAAGATAAAAAGCATTAAGATAGCTATGAAGTAAACTAATTTACCAAAAGCAGAGAGAAAAATCGGAAGACACACAAACTAATGAAAATCAGATTTGTAGAAAAAGAATAAATTCGTATTTTCTATTGATACTTTCGCTAAATTAACTTAATAAATCATATGCAACTTTACTTAATAAACATACTTAAATTATATCATCGATTATTTAAAAACGATAACAAAAACGCATTTCTGGAATTTATAAAACAATGTTCCTTAACGAAACGTTTCAAAGTCGAACAAATAAAAATAAAGCTCAAATAATTATCTAATTACAAGATTTAATTTTAAAGTTTAAATAAATATTTTCAACAAAAAGAGTGAAAAACATAGTTGTTTTGATAATTTGAGAAAATATTTCCATACTAATTAAAATGAATAAAATTAAATTTTCATACTAATAAAAAGTTAATGATATAAGATAGCGCTAAGAGTTAATAGAATATCAATGAGACTTATTGTAATTAATTAAAAGCAAGTAGGTTTTGAAATCCTTCAAAAAAGTAATTTAAAAGAATGAAAAAAGTAAGTTTGTCTAGACAAAGTCGTTATCATATAATCAGTCACTAAAAAGTTAACTAAGAAACATTTATGAAAAACAAAACTAATAAGTTTTTTGTGATAATTATAAATTGACAAAACATTGCTTTTAGGCGAAGTATTATAAATGTGAGAAAAGAAAATAACTGAAAAAATAATGAAATAAATTTAATAACAATTGTTCTAAGTTGTAAACATTTATTGGTTAAGCAGCACTATATTTTTATGATGAAAAGATTAAAGCTTTTCAACTTAATTCTACTAAAATCTCCATGCTGTATTAACAAATGTCCTTCCAAAAAAAAAAAAATTTTTTTTATATATTTTACTAACAAAAAGTTCTTTGCTTTTGTAGAAAATATAAACTTCTTAAAAATAAGATGAATGGGTAGTAATCGCGGGAGTTATGGTCGCAGCGTGCAGGGGCCAAAGCTTCCCAGTAAGTTCTTAAAAATGTAAGAGAAAAAAAATTAAAAATTAAGTACAAAGATTTTAGTTTCCCTAAACACATACTATCTAAAAGAATTCCTGAAAATTAAAATAAATAATAGCTCAAGGAAGTAAAAGGAAGCCTTAAAAATGTCAGTCTTATGTTTCGGAAATAAGTAATTTCCAAGGACTTCATTTAACAAGTAATTTTCACATAAACCGCTGTAAACAATTAACTACAAAAAGTGAGGCGGGGAGGAAATAAAAAGACTTTTCAGACAAAATTAAACCATCAAACCACAGTAAACAAGGGCAATATGATATTCTTAAAAACACTAACACGAAATTATTTTTTAATAAAAAAAATTAAAGTGACATAATGAGTTTATTGATCGATAATCGAAAAAAAAAAACTACAAAATTTTAATTTTAAAAGCTTTGAGACACAATTTCATATAAAATTAAGAACACGAAAGAAAGTAAAAAAGAAAAAGAAAAAAATGAGGCTACAAAAGGTTTGAAAGAAAATACTTCTTCAGAAAAAAAGGAGTCAATTTTCAAGCTTGTATAAAAGAGTTTCTTTCAAATTCGTTGATGTGTTAAGAGTTATTTAAAATGAAAAGACGAGACAGCTACGCTTGGCTTTCGAGGAGGGAAAAGGTTTTTCAAAATTATTAAAGTTTTTTAAAGCATATAAGATTGCTTTTCATAAGTCAGTTTTTTCTTTTCAATACATATTTTCAAAACAATCTAATGGAATATGTAGGTTGCTGTTATTTTGAAGCTTGTGCAGGTATACAGCATTGAGTAAACTTTAAAATTTATTTACACATGAAATCTCAAACTAGTTTATATTTTTTTCAACAACAAAAAATTGTGCTAGGACTACATTTTTACGTAAACATTTTGTAGAAATTACGAAAAAGCTCATTTTTGATCTATATAAAACAGAAAGTATCAAACTGCAAACCAGCAAAAATATGAATTTCCATAAAAATTTAATTTACAAGTAATGCAAAAATGTATATAGTTTCACTTAACCCTTCGAAGCAGAATTATTATTATTTATATTTTCATGCTTTTTTAATTATTTTGTATAAATTTAGGACAAACTGAGAGAAAAATTGACATATTTAGCATTTTAATGATTAATGATTAAAATAATACAGCATAAAGCACCGATGCCTTTTTTTGCCTTAAATGTAAAATCATCCAAACACGACTCACTTCTAAACAATAATTTCTCAAATTTGCACTTATTTGAAATTATTTATATATAAGAGAAACAGTTATTTATCGTTGAAATATTTTTAATTTACAAAATCAATTATTGATACGTCTTTGAACATGAAAAAAAATTTTTTTTTCAAACAACTTTTTTTTGGATTTTATATTTAAGTACAAATATAATTCCGATAATTTAACATATTTTTTTAGTAACTATTAGGCTGTTTTTTTTTTTTTTTTAATAGTTGAAGATTACCAAGATATACTTTTGCTCGTAATTAGAGCATTAGAAAAATCATAGAAAAAAGGGACACCCGTGCTCTGTCTGCGCCAAGGGGTAAATAAAAAGCCAAGCAAGAAGGCATATTACTTTAGCCAATTAGAGAAATAGTTAGCAAAATTGGGTGTCAATAGTTGGCAAATGATCACAACACTAAGAGGAAAAAAAAACTATATAACTTAAGTGAAAAATAATATTAAATAATTTAACAAAAATTAAGAAATCAATAATAAAATCATACTGATGATCAGAAATAAAAATTTAAAATATGCCTCATTAAATTGATAGCTCACAAAAGTTTTGCTAGATATTAATACTAATTGCATCCATTACTACGATATTCAATTTTTTTAATTGATTCAAATAAATAGAAAAAGTAACTAGTAGCATATATTTTTTTAAAACATAATAAATAAAAAGATGCGCAATTATTAGAGACAAAAAACGTCGTGAAATTAACAGAAAAAAAAAAACAGCGATAATAAAAAAATAACCACCAAGAAACTAACTGCAAGGAAAGCGTTACAGAGGAGTCATTTCCCTCAAAATGAACAATTTTTTTTTAAAAAAAGTCAATGCTCTGATGATAAGTAATAAAACATTAACTTTCTACATCCAATTAGGTTTTTAATCCTGTATATTTTTTATGCACTATTTTATTCACGTATGCTCTATTTTAATGGGCACAACTTTTTCGCTTTAGATGACTCGTAACAGGAAGACAATCATTCTTTGACTGTTTTAACAACCCCTCATTACTAGGGGGAATTATTAGGGCAAAAGGGAGGCTAGGGTAACGAATCAGAGAAGGGCAAGGCCACGTCATTAATTTGTGTATAACCCGAATTTCCTTGGATGTTGTTGACAGTTGATGACACACAGTTCAAGGCATGTAACCATCAATGAATCAAGGGAAGAAAATAGAATAACAAAAAGGAGTGAAGGGACAGTGGCGAATCGATTGTATGGGATCCTGTATGACGTCATTCAAATCATGACATAAGAACTGGAGGGAAAAAATAAATATGGTCTTGATTAATTACAAAATTAAACGATTAATCAACTAGTAAGGTATTTAATCGTAATAATTTGCTTCTAAGGTGCTCGAGGATCTTTTTGAGATAAGCAGTTCCCAATATATTATATTATATTTATATTATATAGTTTTATACAATATAATATATACAATATGCTATAGTTATAGCTCCCAATATATAATAGTTAGTTAACGGAAAAGCAAACCGAAAGTAAACAAATAGGTTGCCAGAATTTTCATCAGGTTTGTCACTTTTGGCGAAAATCCCCAAAAGTGACAAACCTAATATTCTGTATTACAAATATTCTCCGTCTGTTTAGCTTCACGCCAAACACACTATTGGTGCCGCCAAATAACGTATTTTTTTATTTACATATAATCTACGGGGCATTTAATTCATCAAAGATAGTTAAAAGATCTTTTTAATTAATTTAAAAAGAGAGTTCTTATAAAAATAAACTGAACATCTTAGGAAGAAAAAAGTTTTAAACTGATTTCTATAAATGAGGTTCGCTTCATTATGTATCGTAATACGTATTTAAATATTCAAGTAAGCAAGCAATAATCTGTACAAAATTCTATTTCAATAGGAATTTTTTTAGGAAACTTACTCAATTTTAGGGAATTTTCCAAAATTTACAAAAACTAAGAGAATTTTAATTAAACCAGTAGATTAGGAAAAACTGACAAAATCCAGTAGAGTTGGCAGCTATGTATTCAAACTAATAATAAAATTATAAATAAAAGAAAAATAATAGTTAAAAATAATGTTTTTTGGAAGGTATGTTCAATTGTTTTTCAGTCAAGCATACATTAACTATTTTAAAAAACCTAAAGAGTATTTTGAAAAACAACGTTTTCCAAATCAGTATGAAAGAAAAATGAAATCAAACAAAAGAACAAGCACATAAGTAGCTTTGCGACGTAAAAATGCTATGACAAATAGTTTATACATAATTTAACTACAATTTTAACTAAAATAATGAACATCTCAGTTTACTATACATAGTTAACTAACTATACTCAGTTAAAAATAAGTGATTAAATGAAATTAAATATATGTGTTAACAGATAAAAAATAATGTAAATAAAAAAAAATTATTAAAAAAAAAAACGAAGTTTTGCTGTTAGTCACAAAAAGGAAGTTGCGTGGGTGTGTCACATTTATTCTCTATTAGAATAGAGTACATATTTATAAAAATGAAAAAAATAAAACTTTTGAATTAATTTAAGATATGAAAATAGTGAATTACTATCAAGAAATGTTTTTAAAAAAATTAAGTGAAGTTAAGGAAAGCATTTGAAAAATCTTCCGACAAAAACTGTCAACTTCGTACCCTCCCCTCCCCATCCTATTTTATAATTTAAGATTTTGCCTTTTTTCTCAGTAAGAAAAATACAGATATAGCAAATCACTTTTCAGAATGTCACTAAATTATTTGTAAAATCCAGAGAATTTCTTTACCTCGAAGATATATCTTCCATCAAATATATTTTCTCCTTTCTCACTTGATAAATATTTCGAGCTCTAGAAACTGAACTGACATCATTAAATTTTCACGTTTCAACAAAGAGAAAATGTTCAATAGAGCAAAAATTAATCAAAAGCAATTGCAAAGAATTTCAGTCCGAGGGTATAAGGTGGGGGAAAAAATTGTTAAACGGAACTCAAAGAAATTAACTATTGTTTTTCAGGGAGAATCAA
Source organism: Parasteatoda tepidariorum (assembly GCF_043381705.1). Taxonomy (NCBI): domain Eukaryota; kingdom Metazoa; phylum Arthropoda; class Arachnida; order Araneae; family Theridiidae; genus Parasteatoda; species Parasteatoda tepidariorum. Next base: position 30,144,856 of record NC_092208.1, on the reverse strand, counting down.
CGATGTTTTATTCTTACAGAAAAAGGGAAATTATAAGATATAGCTTTATTGCTAATTTTTGAAGTTTATTTTTCAAAGCCATTTTCTAAGAGAAAGGGATATATATTTAAAAACAAAATCTTTCTCAAAATTCAATTTCTCAAAATTGAATGCCAACATTTTTCTCTTTTAAATTAGTAAGACAAACTGAAATATTGGAATCTCAAACATTCATGAAAAGAAACAGTGATGGTATGAGAATTTCAGACCCAAACGTTATTTATTATTCGAGAATTCCAAAAAATATTTTTCTTTTGATAAAACAATTTAATATATTAAACTTGGTTACGTTTTTTTCATCTTTTTCAATAAAAGTGAAAAAGAGGTACAAAAGAAAATAGTACATATTTTAAAGCAATGTATAATATAAACGATAAGAGCTGAATAATAAATTTTCTCAAATACTTCCTTAAAAAGTGATTATTAAATTAATCAAACTACTGATAATATTTTAATATATCCTATTTATTATTTAAGAGTGTCTGTGCACTTACCACCTTCAACTTAACCAAACATCACCCCCCCCATCAAAAAAAAAATGAGCAAATTAGCGAGTAAAAAAAATTCGTCAAAATAATTTTTTAAAGTCAAGAGAAATTTTAGAGTATAATGCAGACAGATAAAGTTAAAGAACATGCGGCAAATACAAATTTTCGGCGCATAGTAGCTCAGGGAAAAGAGCGATTGCTTCCTAATGTTGTGACACAGGTTCGAATTCCAGAGATGACTGGTCAATACAAATTCCGCACCCGACAGGCATCAACCACAGTGCTGGCGTAAAATATCCTCAGTGGTAGACGGATCATGGGTTAGGTTAGTTCCCTTGCCATCAGGCTAACCGTGGGATGTTTTGTGGTTTTCCTTTCTACGTAACGCTATGTTTATTAAGAAATTATCTCTTCCAACACTTGATCTAGGGGTTACCTTGTCTTCGGGATTGGGTTCAAACCTACAAGGCTAAGCAGTTGAACATCGGTAGTCATAAACTCAAAATTGGGTCAGCTGTTCAATGACGGTTATAAAAATAAAATAAATCACAAATTTTAATTGATATTGCTTCAATGAAAATTCTCAAAAACTATTAATCTTATTTTCCTTTTGCTTTAACGATATCAAAAACAATAGAAATTTTGAATAATATGGGATCAAATAATTTCCCATATCTGTTTTTAATATTTATTCTTATAATGCTTCATGAGCTTTTTTATTTATTTTTTTAAATTCTATTTACATATTTATTTAAATGACGGAGAAAATATGTCAGCTTTCAAGACAGTTTATAACCAAATAAAACAGACTCAAGTACATCATCATATAGTGCTCTTATAAAGTAAACCTAGAGGAGAAAACAAAATATTCGAATATTCTAAAAAGCTTATCCTCTTAGTAAAATTGCTATAATTAAATTAGTCACTATCATAACTTAAATAAATAAATATGCATTTTCATTATTAAATAAAATCTCCTCTTCAAAAAAAAAAATAAATAAATAAAGTTAAGGATGATATTTCCGTGTTAAAACTTCATATAACATATTAAGTAAGCTGTGCTTAAAATGCTACGAAGTAAAAATATTTTTATATGAAAATTAGTTTGATTAATCTGCTTGAATATTTTCGTGACCAAGAATATAGGCTAGACAAATATAATTAAAGCCTCCAACATTTGTCATGCACAAAATAGTTAAAGAGCCTTAACAGTAAAGGCAACTATATTTATCTTCATTTTGTTACTTTTTAAGATCTTAAGACTTCTGCATTCCTTTTTAATCTTTCGTTACAGACCTCCAAGCTTAAAACGAAAACAAACTAGCAAAATAATGAGGTTTTTCTTTGCGCAGTAAGTGGCAAGTAGATATTTTTCGTCTTAATTACATTAACTAAATTTAGCTAATGAGTTTCTATTTACTTGGCGAGACTTTATCTTTCAAAACGCCTATAAAAATATAAAATCGCTAGTTGGTAAGAATTGCAGATAAGCCACTTTATTTTTTTCCCTCCGATTTCTATACTCTCCGTTCAAGAAAACAAGAGATTAAAAGTAAACAATTGCCCGAGTCATGTCATTATTATACGATTAATCGGCATAAATAAACTAAGTACACACAATTAAATTAGATATTCTTCGCACGAACCAACGAAGAATAAATCCTTAATATGTTCTCATGACACCATGACGTACATTTATTTTTCAAAAAAATGGTACGTTTCATTTAGAATTAAATGGATGAAGGTTCTGAGTTACATTTCAGTGAAATTGATTAAATTGGCTTCAAAATGTATAGGTTGACTGAATTGTGTTGAAATGGATCGTTTAGATACAAGATTCAAAGGGGGACACGCGGCATTAACACTATAGAGAACGTAGCTACCACTATAACCATTCAACTCCATTCAGTAGTATATAAAACATGTTAACTCTAGTTTATCTTGAGGTATTTTTAAAAAGATGGTTGACATCGTCTGTAGCCTACACATGCATTGGTAACCCGGACGTGATCTGAACACGCCTACCTCGACTGAAACCCCCATTTCAATTTGAACACACATAGTTCGACGGATGTCCAATGTGAACAGTTGATTTGCAATATGTGACTGCGACATTGTCCTCCTCGAGCTGTTGCCATTCATTCTCGATCACACACAAGGGGCTGTACACACTCGACTGCTTATAGCAACACAGGAACGACTACGACAGAGGTGGCGAACCTTTATACGCCAACGTGCAATTTTTTCTAAAAAAATTTTTAATGAGATCATAGACGTGCCGTCAAATAATTTTGACTTCGTGATTATTGGGAAAATAATAATACTAAATACTATCAACTCAAAACTCTTTATTTACATTGAAAAAAAATATACATTGTGCAATGTCTCAGTTATAACGCGTAATTCAACCAAAAGTAACATCCAGTGTGACTTCTGTTGTTGCGGATTAGATGACAAATAACATATATTAGGTTGTAAGATGTTAGTTTAAGCAGGACTGTTAATTTCTTTTGCTAGTTATTTGTGGTTTGCTTGTTTTTTATTGTTATTAATTGTTTTTTAGCATTAATTGTTAATTTTTTTATTAATAATTGTTTATTATTTCGTTTGTTTTTTGTGAATTTTAATTTAATTGTTACATATGCTTCATGTGTAAGAACATTTGTGTAATGAGAATTCATAGTGCAATAATAATTGTGATCGTGGCGTGCCCAAAATATTGCGTCGAGTGCCATAAATGGCACGCGTGCCATTGGTTCGCCATCCCTGGACTACGACAACAACTTTATCTTAATACAGCTTTCACAACCTACACGCACAGTCCAATGATCTTAATACAACTCTTCCGGACACTCGCAAAATGAATCGAATTCTATCACAGTTAGAATCCTGGTGGGTATGTAGTGTAGCGTAGCTACCACTACAACTATTCAATTCTCATTCACTGTTATATAAGACATGTTAGATGACGGTTGACATTGTAGGTAGTCTACACCTACAACACAAATCCGCTCGGCATTACTTGCAACGTCATTAATCGATGCATTTTTGATAATTATTTATAATACAACATAAAAATTGCGAATTTTCATTATGCAGATGGATATAAGTCAAGTTTATACCACAGCAGTTAGAAATATAGCTTATGCTTCGTCTTTATTTCTTGACCTCAAGCGATATTAATTGTGATCAGCGAAAGCGAAGTCTATAAATTCCTAAAATTCATTGATTTCACAATTGTTCAAGTCAAAACATGTGCCCTTTTGGCGTTTTAGTGTGATTTTGAAGGTTACCCCTCAACTTTCTGATGACAAATGCCATCTTAAGTTCGTCACTTACTACCTCTATCATTGAGATCCAAGGCAAAGTAAATGATTGTCAAATTAAGACTATAGTTAAGATATTTCCCAGAGAAATCTCAATTTTTTCAGTCACTTAAAGATTATTCTCACTGCATTCGAAAAATTTGCGTACAAAAGAGAACCTGATTGGCACCTTTTTCGAGGGTGAATAAATTTCAACCATGACGTACTAATATTTGTCGCCTAGATTTTAACAATCAGGCTTTCATTTAAATGTAAATTAAAAAACTTTTCAATAATGGTTTTTTAGAAACTACTGGTGAAAAAAGAAACTAAAGGGGTGGGCTTTAACTTATGTGTTCTTTTTCAATTTATTTTAGGAAGAAATTTTTTAAAAACTATGGGAGCCTTCCTACTGATCTTTCAAGAACGTTTGACCTAATGTTGCTGTAAAAAAGAAGTTAAAACATTTTTAATTAGGACCAAAGAGGATGGACATTATTTTTACCGTTTTGACTACCTACAAAACCTAGAGTTGAGTTAAATAAAGAGATTTAAGAAATTCAATGGACTACACTGTGTCTGTTATAAATTGAAAAACTACTTTTCTTTTTCCTTCTGGATTTCCTTAAAATGATATTGAATATTATTATGGGGTGGGGGGAAAGAGGAAGAGAGAAAAACTGATTGTATTCGAAGGATAAGTTAGGAGTTTCTGAGCAGAGAGAGTGTGTTAAAAATTTAAAGTTATCAATAAATGTTTCTGCTAAATTTAATCTTTACTTGTAATTTAGTTTTTTTTTTTTTCTTTTTTTTGGTATTTGAGAAAGGACTATGACTAGATTCTTAGAAAAGCAAATGTCTTGAAGAGCAATTAACAAAAAAGAAGTGTTATGTTTTTTGTACATGTTATGTTTTATGTTTTTTGTAACAACAGCAGCTGAAATCTTTAGAATTCATCAAAAAAAAAATACGATCACAGTATTTATTATCATTAAACATAAAATCCATCGATACTGTTCTACATGGGAAGTACATTTGCAAAGACTTATAAACCAACGAATAAAACCCGAAAGAAGATAGAAATGCTTTGAAAAAGTAAATAAAATAAGAAAAGAAAATTACTGCGATCCTAGCAGAAAGTAGAAAATATTTTTATACATTAAGACACCTGAATCCTCAGCGAACGGCCAGTGTTACTATCAGTGTTGTAGTAGAAATGCAGGGTGCTTTTAAGGATTTCGACCGACCTGCTATCAATCTTGGAGGATTAAGTATACGACGGAAACAGGAACGAAAGTTACCTTAAATTCTACAACTAAGAAACACGGTCAACAATAGAGAGCTCCAAGTCTTTCAGAAGACACTTCTAAAGAAATAAATTCCCTTCAAGATCAGAGAGGTAATTTTTCTTTTTTCTTTTCTTCAATTTTAATTTCTTTTTTTTTCTAGTAAAAAGATTTATCTTAATTTTTCAATTTTTTTTTCTTTCTGTTTAATGTTTGAGAGCCACTAGAAAGATTACCTGAGGGCTTTATCTTTCGTAACAATATTTGCTATTTTGTTACAGACAGTAAGAAAAATAGAGCTAATGTTATATATAGTGTGGAAAAAAGAATATTTTTTAAAATAAAGTTGAAATGTTTTGTTTCGATTGCAGCAAAGATTTAAATATATTATTATTTTTAGATCTGGTAATATATTCCAAGTTTTCCGAACAAACTAAAGTGATAATAGTGAGATACAGTGGGTGATCGGTTAACGAACAGATCGGTTAACGAACANGGTGAATCGATGATCGGTTAACGAACAATTCAGATAGCGAACATATTCTTGGAACGGATTATGTTCGTTAACCGATCACCCACAGTATTTACAACAGACAGTTCCTTGCTAGATGGATACTTTTATTTCATAACCGGCGTTGAACAACCGATCCAATTCTCAGTTTACGACTCCAAACGCTGTCCAACTTCTACGTCTTGTAATTGAGAACCAACTCAGAAGACAAGGGAACTCCTGGATCAAGCATTGGGACTAACTTGCCTTCTCGGAGAAATTTTTGATGGAACTAACCCGCATTTGCGTGACATGGAGAGGATAACCATCCACGGTTAGTCAGGCGGCAAAGGTATTTTAACACATGATCCGTCAACCACTGAGGATATTTTATACCATCACTGAGCTTGGTGCGAGCCGGGAGGCGATTTTCCAATCCAGCGGCGTTTAACGACCCGCTCTGTTGTGTGGCATTCATTTAAATAAAAACTTGATTCTTGATTTTTTTTTTTAAGTTTAGTTTTTTTAACTTTTTTTTTATGTTAAGGGAACAAATTTTAAAAGAAATAAAAACTCTCATTACAATTGCAACTACAATGAACTGAAAGGCTGGGATGGCCTAATTGGTAGGTTGATCCCCGCTGGCTGAAGACTTCCCGTGTAGTAAATGATGACTGGTGCAAGTTAAATTTTTCGTCAAAAAGTCAATAATGTTCTCATAACAAATTATACCTCTGAGGGTAATGAACTGGGGGATTGATCGCTCTCTAGTTCAGGTCAAAATTACGATCTGTGGATGAAATGAATGGATGTATGTATGATTGGATCCGCCCAATAAATGGGCTGTGATGAGTGTATGGCTGAAGTAGTATTCTTGGTTATAGATGGCGCCACTGAAAAACAAGAAACATACCCTCTGCCTTAAATTCGCTTGGTTTCAACAAGCAGGCTTGCTGATATTGGCAAATATCAGTAGGAACAACAACAGCCAAGAGAAAAATCTCCAAAAAAGAGAACGAGTCATTAAAGACCTCTGGATTGTAAATTAGCAGCCGGGAGCACATTCGTATCGACTAGACAACGCTGGGAGTCGGACTTTACTCATCTCATTGGGAGATGAGAAGGATGGGGTTCAGGTGGATACTTTGCTAATTTCTAGAATTTCGGTCTTAAAAATACTCGTGTTTAAAGAAAAAAAGAAAAAGAAATCAACGTTTTCTATGTCACTGTACTGTTACAGTTATGCATCTATTTATCAGCCAATTTTCTATTTTATAAATAAGTATACAATTATAAATTGTTTTTAAAAACTATTTATTGTAACATACATATCACAATACACACAAACAATTCGCTAAATAAACCTTTTTATCTATACTTGTGTTTGCAATAAAAATCCTCTTAAAAAAAAAATAAGCCTAAGTATAATTTGTCTAAATTAGCATACCGCTTAACTTTCTTGACACCACAATAAAAATAATTCACCCTTCTTCCAAAGCCTCAAATTAAGACCGAGAAAAGCTTTTGTTTTTTCTTAAAAAAGATGCAAAAGAAAAAGGTGAAACGCTCATACATCTCTAGGAAATCCAAAGAGAGAAATCAACGCAAATGTGATTGAAAATGATGAGGTAAAAAATCCCAAGAATCCAGATCCCGCCCATTTTAAGAGGAATCCCGCCCTGATGATACATCCTGGACGTTAAAACGGTACTTAAGAAAGACGCTAAAAGAATAGGCAGCATTCATGTCATAAATTTCAATTAGTATCTGAAAGCACTCATGAACATCGCATTAAAGCGGAAGGCATGCCCCATTACTTGAGATTCCTAGCCCCCCCCTGTCTTGCTTCAATCATTACGAATACCGGAAATAGCATCCCAAGAAACACGGTGATGTCTTGCTGAAGCCATTTTTTTTTCAGCATTTCATCTTCTGTGGAAGAAATTCATCACGAATTCAAATAGAATCTTTATCATTTAGAGAGCTTAAATAAAAAAATTTCTCAACAAGAAAAACCATTATTCCTTGTCATAAAAAGAAATAACAGCTTTTATACTTCTGAAATAATATATTCGCTATATGCAATCAGAATTCCGTTTGAAAGTACTTACCTTGAAATAAAAAAAAAATCTTTTTGAACAATTTATTCATTTAATTTTTAATCTGAAAGGAAATATGTGTGACAGTTTTTAATAAGATTTGATTTTTTGGGAAAAGATTTTAATTCAAAGAGAAGACACAGATTTAGTTTAAGTCATTTCAGTGAATGTAAGTACTAAGTGCTTTTATAGTGTAAGAGAGCTTCGAGTGCATTTGTAACTAACTTTGGAAGACAGTAAGCAAGCGAAAGCATAACTCGATTCCCTACAATCAACGCAAAAAATTTAAAACTAATTTACTGAAATCTACAAAAATGGCAATAAAACACACAAAAAAAAAAAAATCCAGGACATTTAAAAAATTTGGTGTAATTATTTTAATTGTTCGATACTGAATATTTTAAAATTAAAAAAAGGGATATATACATTAAGTATACATATAGAATTTTGAAACAACGTGCTGAAAGTTTTAGTAAATTGAAAAACTTTAGACTTTTAATAAAAAAAGAAAACGGTAGAATAAACTGATAGCAAACATATTTAATTGAATGGTAGATATAAAAAGTTGTTTTTAACACCCTAGTAAAAATAAATTTAATTTTATTAATCTCTACGCGATTGTATGAAAATTGCTTTAACATCATAATCAAATTGCTTTAACATTGCTCATAATCAAATAAACAAAAAATCTTCTCCATGTGCCAAAACTTAATTTAGAAAGAATGCTACACACACGAAAAAAAAAATTTTTTTTTAAAAAAGAGAGAAAGAACTTGCCTTCTGATTAGAGAAGAAATATAAAACATAAAACAAAGCCCCTTCAGAAATCAAATTAATTTTTTCTAGGGTATTTCTTCAATGGAGAGGATTTTATAGATCCAATCATTGAGATAGTGGTTTTGACATCAGATTAAGGATTTAAGAAAACTGATATCTCAATTATCAATAGATCCTAATACTTATCAGTAATTACTCGATTTTTTTTTCTTCTTGAATAAGAAATTGTTTTTTCCAGTAAGAAATGAAATAAGAAGTGCAAGAGTGCCAGCTTGTAATGATCAATTTGTGTTTTTGACATCAAGAAACTTGATCATCTCAAAAGCAATTACTTTTTTAATCTAAAAAGAAATTAAATACAACTAAGACATTTTATTCCAAGAAAAGAACCCAACAACAAGGAAAAATATTTATAAAAATCAATTTACGATTTAGAGCATACGATAGATATATAATACGATTAAGTCAAGTTTGACTCCAATATTAGTAAATTAGCATAAATTACAAAATTTAAAAAGGCAAAATTTAAGTATAAGTTCGTGTTCTCGAAAAGCAGATTTTGAAGCAGGAAGTATATTTTTCTTTAAGTGCTATTAAGAAAGTTATACCATTCAATGAATTAGTAGTTCAGTATTTATTAAATCTTATTTTAAAATTAGCTTTCGTGACAACAGCAAAGAGATCATTTTCTTTGAATAAGAAACAGTAAGAGTGCATGCGCTTACATCTTGTCACTACTCTTGAAATTCAGGCACTCTACCAACACATAAAGAACTATTAATAGACTTTTAAATACTCAGTAAGAATTCAGGCTTATGAAGTCTGAAGGCACTGTTGACATAAAATTTAAGATATATTTTGATTAAAATTAAAAATCAATGGAAAAAAATTAAGCAACTTCTTACGCAAATGGAATAATGCAGAGCGAAGTAGACGAGTGTTTCCCAATAAATTGCATTTTTCTTTTTTCAATATAACAGCAAAAACGCATTAACGTATATAGGAATTAATAATAAATGGGGAACATTATATACTGATCACAAATGAATCATGGACACGAAAAAGAGATCGGCATTTTCCCTTTTCATAAAGTTTTCCCCCTTTTAACATAATTTAAAATTAATAATCAACTATTACGTAAAGATGACGAAATTTTCTCAATTAAATTAAGTATTTTCTAAATAGCAACAATAAAGACCTTTCGACTAATTTACTATCCTAGTTAACTTTATACAGAAACTGGAATATAGAAAACCACCATTTAAAATCCTTCCTGAGAATAAAAAATTATAATATTAAATATACGCAAATGAATAATAAAAGTTTAAAGGGAATGACATAATGAACAAACATTTTATAAACTATTTCAACGACGTTACACAACTCATAAAAAAGCAAGAAAAGAAGTTCTTGATGGGAACCCCCAGCAACTAAACACTAGGTGAATATCAAGTCATTTCCGTTGTCTAATCACACCACTGTCACATGGAAAGCAAATTCATAGCCTTTTAATCTCAAGAATGCAATGACAACAGGCGAACACCATCCTAAGAGCGAATTTGAATGAGAATGCACACTGCACATGTCGTCTAGACCTCTCAAAGCCCCGAGGAAGATGCTCTTTAATTTACCACATTTCAGAAAGGGGCGTTTGTCGCCTTCTCTGGAATCTCGATTTATCACCCACATTTCCTTTAGAGCAACACCTACGAATGACATGGTGTGAGTCTGGCACATTTGAACGGTCTTTGGAATGAGAAATCGGGAAGATCTTGGGCCAAATAGTTTGTGCTCGAGGGTTATTTGTATAGAAGGAATGCTGAAGAGGCAAGCTTTCTGTTCGGAGGTTTAGAGATTAAATAGTTCCGTTTTGATAGATTTTAGAACACATGTTAGGTGATATTTCTCTGTTTCTAAAAATATACTATCTATTCATTTAGAAGTGAACAACGCAAGTAAAGTTTGCAATAGAAAGGAGATTTTACTCTCTGAAATAGAATTAAAAGGTTTTTCTGAGAAGAGAAAACAATAATTTGAAGTATCTTTTTCCGGAAAGAGAAATAGATGCTTCGAGAAATAATGCATTTTACAGATTCATTAGCCAAAAGAACTCTAGCAAAGCAACTCTCAAATGGTGTTCCGCGGAAGAGTTAGGGGTTCCTAGACTATTAAAAAGTTCTTTTTTTTCAAAACAAACTTATTTAAAACTCAATGCCAATGAGCGAGAAATGGCAAATTTTTTAAAAAATTTATACAACTAGGAAAAGGACGTGCATTTTTAAAAATATGCAATAGTATTTCACATTGCGCTCTTCAAATCAAAATAAAAGAGCTTAATTCGTTATTAAAGAAATATGTGTCCATAACAACCATTTTCTATGTTTATGTCGTTTATTTTTATTTAATATATTGTAGCAATACAAAAAACTAATTTTTAGCTAGATTCATCTACAAGACTGTATATTAAACTGCCGAAGATAAGACTGATAGCCCGATGATACAACAATTACATAATCTAGATTTTATGCGTTAATTTATATTATTTAATCAGTACAAAGATACTCTTCGTTCTTAAGATAAATTCCAAAAGCTGGGATAACAAACGTTTCAATATTTTATGTATATTACTTTTTAACTTTATATATAATACGATAATGGTACAACAATCACATAATCAGGGGTTTTATACGTTGTTGTATTATTTTATTTAATCAGTACAAAGGATTTCCTCTGTACGTATCATAAATTCCAAAAGCTAGGAGAACAAACGTTTCAATATTTAAAGGTAGATAAAAAGAGTAATAAATAAACATATCATGGAATTTGTAATGAAGGATTTGGATAAATGTTCTTTCAAAATCAGGAATTCGGAATTCAAATTTTAATAAGCTAATAACTTTTAAAAAAATGTTATGCAAAATAAAGTCTAGAAGAGAAACATTTAGGTGAAAATAATCAGCAAATTGTTAGAAAGATGATATAATAAACTGCGCCGATAAAATTCAAAAATCTTTCCTTGAAAAAAAATTCAAATCACTTGTAATATAACTAAGCATAAACGCTTAATAATGCACGGAATCAGGAAGACACTGATGATTAATATTTCTGTTCACCACAAGAAAATCGCAGAGTGAAAGAAAAAGAAAACTGATTAGACACAGCAGCAACAGAGAAATATTTAATTAACTGTGTCAAAACTTTACAAAAAGTTAGATAAGTCTCGAAACCATGACACAAAGAAGATGTTTAGATTTTTAAATTACATAAAGAATTTTTCACATTTTGAACAAGTTTCGAATCCTACCAACAACATTTTTATGGGACGTCATTTTAATTGGACTAAAATAAGTTCGCAAAAGACAGAAAACGACGGAATAATTTTCAAACTAAGTACACGCATGATAATCTCTCAAAATTAATCAAACTTAAATGGAAACTTCCTTAAAAACAAAGCAGTTTAAAAGTTAATAGACAAACATGGCGGCTTTAGTTAGGGTAAGCAGAAAACAAAAGTTTCATAAAACTTCGCCATCATCTCTTCAATTATGCAACAGAGGAAAGTCGTCCACCCATTTAAATACTAAAATTTAATAAAGACAAAATTTCAAAAGAAAAAAAATTTATTAATACTTGAAACTAAAAAATAAAAGCGGGACACTTGAAGTCATTAAACTTTGACAAATAATGAAGGTTCAGCAATGGAGTTAAGTGACAGAGAAAATAACGAGGCTTTATAACGTCAAGAGCTTACAAGTTTAGTATTTAATTACAAAATAAATTTATTTCCTTCGCATATAAAAAAAGAGCTAAACCATTTGGGTTATTTATTTTGAAAAGTTCTATTCTTAAGGCAAAAATTAATTTAAAACATAAATCGAAAACAAGTGAAAAGGGCTATAGTTGATTGCTATTTTGAAATGTAGCGAATTCGAATTATAATTTCAACTGAAACTGCTGTAAGAAAAGAAAAAATTTCTGACGAGTCAAATCAAGTTAAATTTTTATTAACTTTTTAGTTTCTTAACATTAATAGGAATTATAATGCATTAGTATACTTTTAGTAGAAGCTAAAAAGTTAAATATTTAAATAAAATAATGGGCGAACATAAATCACATAAATAATAAGGATATAACTACTTTTACGATACAAATTAGTTTAATTTTTTCAAGTGCCATGAATTTGTAAACATACTTTGTACTTGTAAACTTAGTAAATATTCAGACATGAAAACCAGTAGCAATGTTTTTTTCTTTCGCTTTTCCCTGTCAGCATTTTTCTTGTAAATTGTCCGTAGCGGTGGAAAGAAATTTTTGCAGTAATATTTTTCATAACAATTTTAAATGTTCATTAAATGGTCAGAGTTCATGATGAGTAATTGCCAACACCGAAACTAAATACTTTCAAATGATTAAGACACACAAAATTATTTTTTGAATAAAAATCTTTCGCTGGTGAAGTTGATGTAATAGACCAGCAGTTCCCAAATCGTGCGCCGCGGAACCATGGGGTTCTGTAAAAGGGTCACAGGTGTTCCAAGTGTTAAGAATTTTTCTTAAACGCTATAATTTTCAAAGCCCGTAATTAAATTTTTCAAACATACAATTAATAATCCATTATTTTTATGAATTATTTTTATTCAATTGAAATGCTTGTAACGAAAGAAGTTTCAAAACAATGTTACTTCTAACAAAAAAATAAGAAATGAATAATGAAAAGGATATACATTTGGGAAAAATTCTATTAGTTTTTCGCATCGATTAAAAATAACCTAATTTAAAAATGAGGATATGTTTGTCTGTTAACCATTCTCAAGGTTTATTTTAATCTTTTTCCGTTTTTATTTTAATAGAAACCATATTTCAGCGTGTGCAGACATTAATATCGATTTAAGAATTAGACTAGATGCCTCTTCAGACCTATGAATTCAAGAACATAGAATCTAATTTTGAGATTAACACTGATAAAACTATAGGATGAAAACTTTCACTAATTTATTAACTAAATATTTTCGATAAAATTTAGAATTTTAGAAAAAAGGTTTATTAAAATTAAAAATGTTTTCCTATCAGAAATAGATTTATTAGAATTAAATATTTTGAATCATTACATATTTTGAAAGCATTACATCGTTCATTTAATAATATATTCACAAACACTGATGAAATTTATTCATTAAGTCTCTAAGTTCCGCCAAAAGAAGGTCGATTATTCAGGGTTCCACAGCCAAAAAAAAAAAAATTTGGGAACCACTGTAATAGACTACATTGGAAATAATTATACAATTAAATACTATAATAGAATTCACCGGTAAAGAAACCAAAAACGGGTTTTGAAATAAAAACTTTATCTCAACACAAAGTTTAACTAAATGAAAAGGAGACAAATTCATTAGTTAAAATATTTCAATAGAAAAAAAGCAAGTTAAAAAATCCATATCCATCGTATACCTTCGGGATTTAAGAATGAAAAAGAATTTTAATAATCACTTGTGTTGCAATTCACAAACCATTGAAAAACTTTTTTTTTTTTATATATATTGACAATAAAATGATAACTGATTCTCAACGTCTTCTTAACACACAAGGGAACATAGCAGTGAATTGAAGGCTAGATTTTTTTTATTTTTATTTCCAACTTGATACTGCTGAAGAAAGTTGGTTTGTGTGCTCAGAATGATCTTCAATAAAAATGAAAAGCTTCAAGCAGAAAGAAAATCCATTCGAGGAAAGTATTTTGCTAAAATGTTGATGATCGAAAAACGTTTTCAGTACAAAAAGTTATAAAAGAAGTTTCTCATTTTTTCCCTCTCTTGAGTAAAGAACGTTTTTAGAATTTATTTGCCAGAAAATTAAATTCTATATTGCAAACGATAAAACAATAAGTGGTATGAAAGAGACATAAAATGCAAAATTAAAACTAATTAATTAGCCTGAGGAAGTGTATTATATTTGCATTCATATGTCATAACTAAATTAAATTACTCGAAATATATGAATGCATGCCTTCTACAGAATACTAGGGGCTATGTAGATTGCCTAGCTGGCCTTTTTAGAGCCAAGTATGAACCAAGTATATTCATTCCATCTACAAAAAATAAGCTATACATGGCACGTATTCGAACATCGTAATTTTCTTTTAGGTCAATGTCAAATTCTATGCTAATGTCTAAGTAATATCAAAATTCATACCAAAGTATAAAATGATATCTATACAAAAGTGTTAAAAGAAATTCTAAATATGAATAGTATAATATAATATGAATAGTATAATATAATATGAATAAAATCAGCTTAGATAAAGTAATTAAAGATTGCGAAAAACCTGCACAGAGTATATGTCACTGGCAAAGCACAAAATGCAGGCATTCTAAGGAATACATCATGTAATTAATTAATAGAGGAAGAAGATATTTCTAAAACAAGTAGCATCAGTACCGAGCCATTTGTTCAGACGCGTGTATTTTTACAGCTCTTAAGCTGTACCATTTGGTAAAATAAGACAGCTCAAGAGCATCAGATATATATGTAATTTTCGGCAACAAGACTTTTGATAACTACTAATATTCTGCAGGTATCATCAAGAATAATCATCTGTCAATAATCAAATTATTGCCATTTTTTTAATAATAATTATTTTAAAAATTAAATTTTTAAAAAATATGAATCTAAACTAGTTAAACGTCTATGTACAAATGCCTGCACAACGATACAAAAGTTTTAACAATATATAAAATTTTCATCGTGACTTTGACATACATTGTTACATAGGGAATTGATGCAAATAGTTCTGTTCCAAGTAAAAATTGTTCTGCAAAGAATTTAGATTGCTAAGCGAAGTACGTCGCAGTTTTGAGAACTTTCCGTTTGAGAAGTATAAAATGTAGGTATAGAATGTCTGTTGTTCAGTATTCCATTTAATCTGTGCAAGTTTGTCTTCAGGCGTCTTAAAAAATACAAAGGCAAAGAGTGATTAATCATTTCATATTTGAAGCCGTCTAATTTTATGCAGGTTGGTAATCTATAGAATTGGTATAAACAATGTATGTATACATACATTGTTTAAACCTAAATATTTTGTTTATACTCGTATATAATACGTTGTTTAAATATAAAGGCACAAATTACGTAGTTAACAAATAAAAACTTCCTGTAACCGAATCGAAATAAATCTTTTTATGTTTTTCAGTACATATATATATAAATTTTCGTTGAAATTGAATATGAATCTCAATAAATAATTAAAATATACATGCGCATACATAAACTGGCATAATAATCATCAATATGATTATACTATGAAGCAAACAATGTTTTCAATAATTCATCAATTAACAGGAAATTGTACAATTACTGAATCAGGTACAAAAGCTCCTTTAATTGCTTTCCGGTATTTGACTCATCGCATTAAAGTACGGGTGATTGCAACGCAATCAATAACGCCTAAATCACGGTAATTGCTTGCTGAAGTGGACAATGCACGGTACCAATACCATATTCCAAGCAATTTCTCTGCAGGATTTCTACACTACGGATTATTTCAATTGACGTGCTAGAAACTGTGAATGCCAGAGGATAGTTATCAGAAACGCTTCGTGCACACATTTACTTTGGCTTGTAATGAGAACGAAGGGTCAGTTCCTGTAATATAACAATTACTGTTCAATTTTATTTAATAGTCACAGTCCAAGCCGGAACATAATCATGAATGGTCAAAGGCTCTTGAAAAAATTAAATAAAAGGGAACTATTACTAAGATATATCGATACATCGTGAGTTTTACAGAAATGCTATATTTATCCTTTTTATAAATTCTAAAATATTTTTAATTCAAATTACACGATTATTTTTATTATTGTTCATTGATATTGCTGCTCCTGTCCAGGATTATTTGATTTTGCCTAACAAAAATTAAATAACTAAAAATAAAAGAAAAAAGAGAAAAAAAATCGTGCGAGCATTTTTATCTTATTCATTTTACTTTAAATAAAATTCACTTAAACCTTAATGCAACAAAACTTACTCTGTTAAAAATATCTGCATTTAAATTTAGTCCTTTCATTTCTGATCGTGGTGATTTTTTTCTCTTCAATTAAGAGGGGGGGGGGAGCTACGATTTGAATGTTTTGAATTCGAAGTAAAGATTAACATTTTATATTGTCAATAGCATCTAGATTTTAAAAAAATCCTAATTTCGATTTTTAATCTGTTAACTTTGCACAAAAAGAAGAAAAAAAATGAAAAATTCAACCTTATGAACAGTGTACGGATGGAATTAATATTTTCCTGCAATAAAAAATTATGTATAATAAACGTTTTTTCTTAAAAAAAGAATAAAAAAAAGGTAATAGCTCGAACACGTTGGAAATTTTCTATAACTAAAGAGCCAACAGAAACAACCCTAACCTTTTTAACTATAGAGCAAAATAAAGTATTTTATCCCCAACCTAAGTTTGTTTACGCACCCATAAATAATAGAGATAGAATTTAAATTCCGCAAAACTTACTTAAAAATATTTTAAGTTTCGCTATACCTTCATTTCTTGAAGGTTAAGATCCTAATTAGCCCAAGTTTTATAACCAAGATTTCACACTGTATCAACAGATTTCCAAGGACTAAACGGAAAATAAACGTTTAAAGTTAAGCCATACTCCCATTAATTACGAGGCAGAAATTTATTTCAGTGAAAAATTCAAAAAATAATTGAAGCAAGAATTTTAGCAGAATAATCAACACATGAATCAAAACCAAAAGGAGGAAAATAAAACATCTCGCTGCATATAATTAAATACCAAAGAATTCTATTCAATATTAATGGAACTTCAAATTAATGAATGAAAACCTTGGGAAAGTAATTTAAAACGGAGTTCACTCCCGAAATCTACATTTCCTGCTTGGTAACCAAATTAATTCCAATTTGCCGACCACTTCATGCAAATTAAAAGCTTCTTTACCTTTTTCTTTTTTTTTCATTTCCCATTCAAAGAGTGTACTTTTAGAAAACCAAAGTACCTTTGAGATTCGTGGCCCAAACTACAACACGCGAGCGAGAAATACACAATCCACTGTATCGCTTTATTCCTAACACATAGAATACAGATAAAAATCATGAATATTTCATACCAACATCTGAACACTTCTGTAATACTATTAACCTACAAGAAATCTCAGTACTACTGGGATTTGCAGCTATTTTTTAGAAAGCTTGTGTGAAATTTGAGCGGATAACTTAAAAGAGGAAGCCAGCAAAAATATTTTAGTAATAATTTTCGCTCGATTCGAAAGAAAAAAAAATTTGCTTCCAGGTTTTGTATAAAACAATTCAATTAGATAAATAAAATTGCTAACTAATTACACTTAAATTCTCGCCGCATCTTTAAATTAAATTCAGGTATCTGTTAACAAATTTGAACTTACTCCACAACTTAAGCTTTAAATTATGTTTAATGCAATGCACCCGCTAAACTGGGTTAATTTCGACAAGATAACAAAACATAGTTTTTGGAGCCCTGACAAGTTCCTGAGCGAATAAAGAAAGGACAAATCATTTCTTTAAAAACTTGGCAATTTTTCCCTGAAAGGCTAAGTCGCCCTATTCTATTTGTGATATTTCATTTTTTTAAACATAAATTGTTAAAACTTGCTTTCGATAAATAACTTTGCACTCGGCGAAGTGTCAAAAAATAGCATATTTTGTGTATANATGTGAGTGGGGTGGCATTAAGAGAAAGGCGTGCACAAGACAACAGAAGATGATGAATATATATATATAAAGTATCGAGACCACGGAAATAAAAAATATATCTTCAACATAATTTGAAGCAAAAACGAGTTGGAACTCTTTTCATAACTAAAGCTAATAATTTTTTTTTTAAGTCAATGTACGAAGATTCTTGCAAATTTTATCTACCTTAAAAAATGAGACTACTTTAGTTTAAAAAAAAATCATAATAATAACCAAATAATGTGTCGTAATGTTATAACTTATTAGCATCAAAGAAAAATAAATTACGGAAAGAACGATAAATCAAGAATTGAATTCGATGGGAGGACAACTCAGTCAGTTGTAATTGCTCAATATACAGTTCAAATCTAGACCCCATCAACATCTAATTAAGGCCACTCTTGCACTCAATCTCCAGAAACGATAGCCCCCTTCTTAAGAGAGTTATAGAAAGAAAAAATCTCGAGAGAAAACGTCAAAGATGAAGTACTATTAATTTCAGAGCAAACACTAGAAACTAGTAAAAATATACGGACTAGTAAGTAAACCTAAAAACAAAAATACAGAAGCCTGAAAAACCACTTTCTTTGGTTCGTCTTTATTTGTTTTCCTATCTATTTCTTTCCTTTTTCAAGGAAAAAAAAAATTTTTTTTTTCATTCGAGGGAGCAATGTATGATTAATGAAAAATGAGTAATGGAAAAGTGGAAAAAACTTATCTTCATTTTTATCTTCACCAAGTCAAAAAGCCATAATATGTCACTGATGAAACTAGGAAATAAAGATGCCAAAAAGTAATAGAAAATTTTTCTAATATAAGACTCATTTTTATACTACCTAGGAAAAGTTACTTAGCTTAATGATGCATAAGATCAAGTAAATTCTTTTCATGCAAAGATTTTTTTTTGTTCATAAAATAAAAACTAACGTTATTAAGCGAATAATTATAAACACTTTTCTCACACCTGTGTCTTAACTTTATTAACCTGACTGAACTATCAAGTTGTTTAAGATCAAGAAGGTACATAACTTTTTTTTTTCTTCCTTACATTTTTTGCTAATTAAATCCTATTTTTTACAAAAAAGACTTATATAGTTAATATCATAGAATAATGCAAATGTATTTTATAACCATCGATGTACAGCCGACCCAATTTTGAGTAAGCCAATGTATTTTATTTTATAACCGTCGTAGGACGGCCGTCCCAAATATTCGAGTTTACAGCTACTAATGTTCAACTCCGCAGCCTTGTAATTTTGTACCCAATCCAGAGGACAAGGGAACTCCTGGATCAAGTATTGGATGAAATTTGCCTTCGTGGAGGAGTTTTTGATTAAACTAACCCGCAATTGAATTGCATGGAGTTGAAACCCACGAAAACCTTCTATGGTTAGCCTGGCAGAAAAGGGACCTTAACCCATAATCCGTCGACCACTGAGGATATTCGGAATTCGTATCTACAAGCCATCACTGGGAATCAAACCCAGTTCACCTTATTGGAAGACGAACGCTCTATCCCCTAAGGTAACCACGACTCTCTACAAATGTATTGGAATTAGTAAAACATTTTGCTATTTTTTAGAGGGTAAAAAGAATCTTGAAGCATTAAAAAGTGGGACGACAATGAAGTTTATTAATTGCAATTAATCTAATAAAAATTTTAATATTTATGTTGTAATAAAATTTTTTATTAAGATACATTGAGAACAACAGTGTGAAAAAGGGAAAAACCATGCTCTTTTTTCAAAAATAGAATAAATTTTTCTCGCCACCAAAACAGTTTTGATGAATCTGTTGAATCACTTTTATTACATAACATTAAGCTTACAAATTGGTATAAACAATTATGCACGATAAAGTAAATAACTTGGCATCTAATTTAGCAGCAGCTACTCTAAAAAACTGCATGTTTATTGATTGCACATCTAAGAAACCTTTCGCAAATATGTTCACAAAATAAATAGCTTGGCATAATTTTAAACAACAGCGATTTTTTTAAATAATAGGCAACTATAATCAATTCAATAATGAAAATCAGAATTTCTCGCAAGAAAGAAATATCTACAGACTATCTGCTATACGCGCGAATTCAAGCTTTTAGAGTCTAAAATATTGCAAGGAAGAATCGTGGAGCTTTAACAAGCATCATTAATACCAAAAATATAAATAACTTCTGAATTCTAATTCTCTGTAAGCTACAATCCAAATTCCAAAAATGTGTTATAAATTTCAAAAGTTGAATAAATAAATGGTTTCAGCAGCGTTGCAACAAGAGGAATTTATAGTTCTTAAAATGAAATTCTTTATATTTTGAGAATTAATGCAATTAGTGTTAAACTTAGCTGTAGCTTTTAATCTTAATTAAGTTATTCTATTCAATTCATCGTCACATAATCTTCAACAAATATTAATTCATTACTAGATGAAGGTCTTCTTCAAACTTTTCTAAAAATTTCGTTCTTACTTTCCAATCCACACATGTGCTGTTTTTTTATTTTAGCAGACTAACGTGTTTAAGGAAGGGCTGGATTTTTAATGTCAAAAACAAGTTTTTTACGTAAAAATGACAAGACACTTCAAAAACTACGTAGGTATACGTAAAAATAAACTAAACCAACGCACGAATAAAAAAAACATATGCATATAAAACGAATTAAATCCCTTATGAGGAATGATTATAAACTTTTTTTTTAATTAAGTAGAAGATATGTTTGGAATGTAAAAAAGTTAATCAATCCGCTAAGAAAAGAATAAATGAAAAACCGAAACATACAAATTGCGTTTAATTTAAACCATAGTTGAAAACCATTTTATCCACTAATTAGCATTAAAAAGCACTTCCACTGTAATTAAAAGAATTTTTTCAACAAAGCATTCTTTATAAAAAGCATAATTATCACAACTTTAAAATGCATTTTTGAAAACTTTCGAGTGCGATAAGAATACGTCATTATCACCCATGGGATGAAGAAGAAGAAAATTAAAAAGTTAATTATTCCGAACAAAATTTTTAAAAAAATAATAAATAAATAAAAATAAATAAAAAGCGAAGTGAAAACTCAAGAACGAAAAATTTTTCTCTCGAAAAATCCCGTCAAGTCGCATTGACACTGTTCGGAAAAGATTAGCAAACAAAAACTCCAAAAGCGCTGAAAGCTTTTGCTGGGCGAAAAAGGTCCAAAACCGAAAAAACCAAAAAGCTGGAATAAAACAGAAAATTCCACACAGAACAAACGAAGAAAATGGGAAACAAGATAAAAAAAAAAGTATTCCTGGAGAAAGTCGAACAAATAAAGAGAATCTGGCAGCTTGGGATGGATGTGAGTGGGGTGGCATTAAGAGAAAGGCGTGCACAAGACAACAGAAGATGATGAAATAAGAAAAGATGAATTCCCCAAATAAGGTAGTGGAAATTTGTAGGGACAGACCAGGAAATAAAGGAATTACACCATTTCTTTTTTTTTCCACGGGGACGTTTCATATATTTATTAGCGGCTCGACTGCGGCTACTGGTCTTCTATTCAGGTTTCTTATTTAAGTAGTTAAGAGTGGTGATGGGACCCAATAACGAAAAGGGAATATTCTAAACATTTAAAAAAGAGTATGCAATAATGAATAAAACTGCATTTTTAATAAAAATTCCTTGAATTATTGTTCGCGGCTTATTGAAACATTATTGCACCGAGTACCTTTTAGGAACAGAATGTTATAAAATTGCATCCTAAGTTCAGAGGAATTATCATTTTTTTCTAGTATTTTTTTTATATTTATTTTGTAACAATTATTTTTAATAGCATATGCTGATTTTAGCCTTTAAGTTAAATAAGATTTTTTTTTGACAAGGTTACGATCGCGAATGTTGCATTTCATTTAAATGAAAATATGACAAAAACAAAAACGTATAATAGTAAAAACAGTTGAAGAAATGTATATTAAATAACTCTGCGATCAAAATAGAACAAATTAAAAATATCATTTATAAATGAATAATTTACAGGAAAAAACCATAATTTTTCTGTCCAATTAGAATCTTGCAACAAAAAATGAAAAATTATTTCACACCATTATCTATTTGCGTCATTTAGAGATTTGATACTTTCTGAAGTCATTCACTGACTCACAATTACAGTAGGTACAGTGCGAAAAATAAAAAAATGGACTTCCCAGAATACTTTTTGATCTAATGATCGGATTTAAAGCTTTAGGACAACATTTTAAAGGTTCGAAGGGACCTCAAATATACTAAGGGGAAAAAATCGTATTTTTTAAATTCGATTTATCAAGAACATTTTGAATGATTTCGCTCAAATTTTGTATTTTGCCAAGCAAAATTGCATTGTTTAAAATAATGCAAAAAAAAATTTATACTTTACAATTAAAATTTTTTGACTTAAAATTAAAAAAATAATAATAAAAAATATTTACTGAAAGTCAATTTTTTGCATGGAATTATCTTTGGATAAACATCCATTGATTTAATTTGACTTTTCCAAAGAATTGACTTCTTCCCCAACCATAAGCATTTAAGAAAACAAAATGGTCTTTTCAAAGACAAAAAAAATCAATACTAAGACAGTTAACTTCAGAAGTAAGCAACCCTTACATCAAACCAACAGGAAAGCATAAAATTTCTTCGGTCACTTAATTTAAGAACATAATCCTCAAACAGCCATAAAATCATGGAAACAATAAGCAATAAGAATGATATACATTCGCACGCCNGAAAAATAAAAAAATGGACTTCCCAGAATACTTTTTGATCTAATGATCGGATTTAAAGCTTTAGGACAACATTTTAAAGGTTCGAAGGGACCTCAAATATACTAAGGGGAAAAAATCGTATTTTTTAAATTCGATTTATCAAGAACATTTTGAATGATTTCGCTCAAATTTTGTATTTTGCCAAGCAAAATTGCATTGTTTAAAATAATGCAAAAAAATGTATACTTTACAATTAAATCTTTTTGACTTATATTAAATAAAATAAAAAAAATAATAATGAATATTTACTGAAAGTTAAATTTTTTGCATGGAATTATCTTTGGATAAACATCCATTGATTTAATTTGAATTTTCTAAAGAATTGACACCCCACCCCAACCGTAAGCATTTACGAAAACAAAATGGTATTTTCAAAGACAAAAAAAAATCAATACTAAGACAGTTCACTTCAGAAGTAAGCAACCCTTACATCAAACCAACAGGAAAGCATAAAATCTCTTCGGTCACTTAATTTAAGAACATAATCCTCAAACAGCCATAAAATCATGGAAACAATAAGCAGTAAGAATGATATACATTCGCACGCCTTTCAATATGTAATCACGTGATTCCTCCCCACAACATATCCCGAAAGTGAAAATCTAATTGGACTGCGATAGGAATTATGGCTTCTCTCATCAGATTTTCAGCAGCCATAAAAGGGATTCCATAAAGACAAAAGCTAGGTAAAAGCATTTGCCTTGGCACACTATAAACGTGTCGTCGCGCGCGGACCTTTCAGATTGGATCAATACTTTCGCCAGAGTATCGATTGGAAATCGACACAAACATTTTCCTCTCCGATAGACCACGTCCTTTTTCAGTCCGATATGTGTGTGTGTGTAGTCAAAGTCAAAGTATATAGTAATTTCCCTGAGTCAATAATGGAAAGGCTTGGACTGGAAATAGAGTTCCGATGGATACAAATTTTAGAAGAAATGGATGTGAACAATATTTCAAAGGAAGGTTTTTAAAATACCAAGTCCAAATACGCAAAACAAAATGCATCAATGGAGAGAAGTTGTGGACTCTTTAAGAAATATGTTATGCCTATTGAACTGTGCAGTTATGCTTAGAAATGAAAAATAAATCAATTTATTAGTTTATATTAAATTGTATTGACAATGCTTCCAATAGAATTCAGCCGTTGAGAGTCAATAACGGCTTAGACTGGAAATAGCGTTCGGATGGGTACAAATTTTAGTTAAAATTCATGTGAACAATATTTCGAAAGAAGTTTTTGAAAATACAAAAAGGGTTTAAAAAAATAAAAAAACGCTAAGCAAAATGCATCAATGGAAACATGTCATAAAATCCTTAAAAAATTATGTTACGCCAACTGAATTTAACAGTTAAAAATGAAAAATAGCTCAATGTATTTGTTTATAATAAACTTCATTAACATTGCCGCTAATAGATTTTAAAAACAAATATAACTGTGATCCCTAAATAAGATGCTGGCACCCAGAGATAAGAATTTTAGTTTGAAACAGACACCCTTCAAGGTCTTTCATTGACACACATAAACATCGAATAATGGTACTCAAGGTAAGACTACCAAACGGTGCTTAAAGTTATATCTATGCATAGACGACCAATGCAGGAAGACAGGACTGTTGTTCTTACACCTTTATCTATGTCAAAATGGCAGTTTTTGAAGGGAAAATAAAGAGCTATTATTATTCTATTTTAATAGTAATTTTAAAGTAGGAAAGAACATTATTTCACCTTTATTTACTGCAAATTTTGTTTCCTATTATGCTAATAAAAGACAAAATAACAAACAGTTCTCATTTCTATTTATTTTAAATTTAAACATTCTTCTAAAAAAAGTTATAAACTTGGTTAAAATTACTTTTATGCTAATTAGTTAATTACTTTAAAAAAAATTCTGCGAACATTTCAGTTAAAAGAGCAGGAAAGAATTAAATCGCCAAGCATTTCTACAACTATTAAGTGTCTGATATGATAGCTCTTTTCAGAAAAAATATGCAAAAACAAATTTGCATGAAAAAATTTCATCGTTAGAATTTTCAAAGAAATAAAATAGTATCGTTTTTCATTTAATATGATCAACTAAAACAAAAATGTCCTATACGTTTTCAAGAAATATCTACA
Source organism: Parasteatoda tepidariorum (assembly GCF_043381705.1). Lineage (NCBI taxonomy): Eukaryota > Metazoa > Arthropoda > Arachnida > Araneae > Theridiidae > Parasteatoda > Parasteatoda tepidariorum. The sequence continues at coordinate 30,119,771 of NC_092208.1, read as the reverse complement.
CAAAAATCGATAATTTAAAGATTAAATTGGACTGACTTTTCAGAAAATTTAAGTAAAGCTCAAAAGCGATGGGAAAAATAATGGAAAACAATAGCAATCGATCGCTGAAAAGGAAGATAATACTAGTACCAAATCAAATAAAATGGAAGATATAGATTCTACAATCCCATTACTATGGGACTTAAAATTCGAAGTAGTGCTTAAAAACAAATAAATATAAAAACGAGTAAAAGGATAAATAAATAAATACAATAAAATAAAGAAAACACTATAGATTGTTCTTCAATTCCAAGGAATAAAACTAAGCAGAAGAACACTAAAAAATAAAGAAAAGAAGTGGCACATAAGATACAAAATAAAAGTGTATTATGCTTCTGCCATGCATCTAAATACATTCTAAAGACAATAAATATGCCATTAAATTTGACGCTGCTGCCCCCTAACAGTAAATGCAAGGCAAAACTGCTGTCAAAGAGCTCCCTCCCCTCAATCTCGGTAAGTAATATTCCAAGTCAACTTTAGGGGTTTGGGCAGGAAAAAATGATTTAAGTGGGAGGGATTCGGAAAATGATCCTCATCCATCAATGTGAGAAAGTTTTCGGCCGGGGGTGCCTTAATTAGAATCGTTTGTTGTCACACTTTCAATAAACTTCACGAATTCAGGCTCAAAATTGAAATTTAGACAAAAGACCTCTGGAGTTGGAGGATGGATTGATAAATTCGAAGAGGTTTTTATTTTTATGCAACCTCTTTTGAAGATTAAACGTTTTGAAGTTAGGGGGAAAGAGGATTCTTCTGCGGTGAATGCCAGGAAAATCTATTTTAATATAAAATGGTAGAAGAATAGACGCTTCAGAAGCTGTGTTCTTTCACAGCACTTGCAATAATAAAGGAATAAAAATGCATAATAGTTTAAATAAATAATACATTCGTATGTATCATTTAATAGGAAGAACGAATAGATAATAGAACATTAATGCAAGTCATTAATTGGGAAAGCGAATAGAAGATAGTAGCATGAACTACAAAAGTTAAAAAACAGGAGACACGAAATAAATAATGTGTTATAGCAAATAAACAAATTTCCTAAAATTCATTTCGAAAGTTTAGGTAGCTGAAAGTAAAATGTACTTGACAATTAATAATTCATTCTCATGTATCATTTAAATGAAATTAACTGGTAACGGATTAAAAGATAATTTAAAAATCTAGTACTAATTACATTTATTTCAAGTAATTGTAACACGCATGTTGGATTTTTACGAATCACCAAAAACAAGAAAACTTTCCTTTCTAAACAATACATAAAAGGCCTGAGTGTATTATGTTTGGAAAGATTAAATGTAGAGCTTAAGGCACAAGACGTGGAAGTGTCTTCGCAGCGCCAAACTCAGTGTAGGACACAAATTTAGGTACTCAGGTTTTCAAAACTTAGCAGCACTAGGATTTATACTAAATAACTCAAATGGCGAGAGTCGATTTACTTAATATAAGGTATACTCACGAGAATCATACAATATTTAAACGACGTTATACAAGCAAATGAAAATATGCATGCAATAGGCTAATTGGAAAATCTGGTTCTTAGCAGACTGCCGACGTCACATTGCAATGCGCTTACAAGACTCACTGCAAGCAATAAGCCTTAAAACTGATGTCAGCAGTCAAATTTTTCAATTAGTCTACGATAGACCACTTATTGGATCAAAAATTTAAAAATACGTGTGTGACATGTTTTCAATTAAACCAAATTCCTCAACGTCACTCATAAGGGGTTAGGTGGCACAAAATTTTAAATCGTAGACAGCAAATCCTTTTTCTTTTTTTTTCTTTTCTACTGCGAATTTCAATTTCCCAAAAAACAAATACCCCGATTTGACAAACAGACATTTTTGGCTCGCAGATGGCAAAATGAAGAAGGCGCAAAAATAGTTCGAAAGAAATAATTCGAGAGATACATATACTAAAAACATGGATTGTTTGGTATTTTGCAAAACCAATATTACCAAACCATACCTCATCTTTTGAGAGTAGCCCAATAGCCTCAGGGTGTCAGGTTTGAGTTTTCTATCACAGAATGCATCTTTTGAAAATATTTTAGATGCATGTTTTAAAATTTTTGATCCGATTTGATCCTGGGGCTCTTGAGATATTTGACCGACTCCGTACTTTATGAACACCTTATATATCAAAGTCTGTAAAGGAACATATGCATAAAAGACGAACTGTTTAGTTAAACCCAAAGAGTAAAACTTCATTAAGGAGGGATGTTCGAATATTGACTGAATTTTTAATGAGAACGAACTTCTAGTCTTTCGAAAGAAGCTCCACTAATAGACTTTAGATTTTCCAATGGTAATGTTCGGAAAATAATTTATCCAGACATAATAAACGGATAACGATCTGCAATAATTAGAATTTAGAAAGTAAAGAGGAAAAAATCCTATAAAGTTAAAGATGATGCTAAATAAGTTAATCGATTTTTGTCGGTGGAACGGCGTAATTAATGTATAATTAAAAATTCAAAAACCTTACAACCATTGATATTGAAGTTAAATTATCGTTAACATTTTTCAGTTTGTAGATCAATATTTTTCATATTCAACAAGCTCGTCTGCTAGTTGGAAGCGATTAGTTATTAGTAAGTCTAAACCATAAAAATTACTTTCTAAAACGTAATTAAAATTTAGAGAGTAATGAAAATTAGTAATGTCTATAATGATGCCATTAATGTTAATATAAATATTTAAAAAAATGAAATATTAATTTCATTTTGCGACTTTAATTTCGGTAAGTCTTAGATCTTGCAATGATGTATTATACATTTTTACGGGACAATGAACGTAATCAAAATGAATTAACGTTCATACTAATTATCTTTAGAAAAGAATCGGGTTTCAAAAAAGAAAAATGAATCCAGTTTTATCATTTCATTTTGCAACTTCAATTACTTTTTTAGAGTCGGATCCTTCTGCGGTTTAAAAAATGCTTTCATCTCAACAAAAAAAAAGAACGAGAAAAATAATTTTTGAGGAAAAAAATTTTTAACTTTGAATTTTAAATGTCCGGATAAACGTTACTAACAAATTTCGGAATAATAATTGTTTGTTTTAATGTATGTATACATTATATCTAAAAAATACAATTGAAACCCATTCTAACAATTGCAAAAACAAACATTTCACGAAATCTTTCAAAATGTTCATTTTCTTCAGGAGAAGAAAAATTTTATCAAACTTCTGTAGAACTAATCAATCTTCATGGGAATTTATAAATATATGTCATCGACGAAAGCTTTTTCTACAATGAAATCTACAATGGTTCGCCAATCGTCAAAAAGTTGTTTTCTCTAACACATAAATATTTAATAGATTGGCCATCATCCAAAAATAGAACCGCCAGCAGATTTATTTTATGTTTTTGGACTCTTGCCCAAAGGTGATATTGTCAGCAAAACAATGAAGTCGGTGAATTGAAGGAAAAGTATAAGCTTAGAAGATATAAACCTACTGGTTAACGAGCATCTCAAAGCATTTAATTGACAAATTTGCATATTCAGTACCCGTTAATGAAAAAAATTGCTTTAGAAACTAGAAAAAGAATAACAAGGCTCATGAAACTACGTGAATTGTTCTAACAAATCTAAGGAAGAAATGTATTCAAAACAAACAATAGCGTAGGTTTTCAATAAGGAAGAATTCAAAATTCTTTTTTGCAAATTAAATGAGCCGAAATGTTGTTAAGAAGAGCTATACTATTTGTAAAGAATTTTAGTCAATATAAAATTTACATTTAGAGATAAAATACAATTTATGGTAATTTAAGTAATTATTAATTTTAACTTCAATAAATTCATCACCGTAAAAGTATTTTGTTTTCGATATATCACATCAATTCGATAAACTCAATTTAATAGGCATGTCTTTCAAATTTAATTTATGTTGAACTAAGTTAGCCAATAACAAACTTAGGTCAAATATTGGTTGTTCTTGCAAGCCATGGATACATTATTTTTATTATACTTTTTGGCGCCACTGAAAAACAAGAAACGCACGCTCTGTCTTATTTTCACCAAGCAGGCTTGCTGATATTGGCTAGTAGTAATTAGAAATAACAACATATTCTTTTTCACAAACACGACTTAAAGCTTTACTAATTTTTAACCCTTTGTGGGGCAAGAAAATTTTATGAGAAGTTTTAGTTTTAAAAAAAATTGGAATTTTTTTTTTCAAAATTTTAAGTGGTTAAAAAAAATAACGCCATTTAAAATAATAAAAACTATTACAATTGTAGAGGTTTTGTATTTTTATTGAACATAAACAAGGCAGTTTTTTATATCACCACCCCTGAAAGAGTTAAAACTCAATCAAATATATCATATTTGAAACAATATGAGAAACTCCACATGGATTTCGATAAATTTGGCTCTACGTGGCTCTACGGCATCCTTGCAATCCGTTAAGGTTCAGCAAGAAGAAGAAAAATAAATAAATACTTTTGAAAATAAGCAGATGTTTTTCAAATATAGAGTGAATATATTTCACAAAAGATTTTCATATTGGCACATTTTTAACGTGAATAAATAACGATTCGACTATGAAAATAACGAAACGAGCAACTATGAATTTAAAATTTTAGATACTGTTTATACAATTTTAGACAATTACAATTTTTGATTCAAAAGTGCCAAAAAATAAATAAATAAATATTAAAAAAAAAAATTGTGACACAGTTTTATATCTATCTTCGCCAAGTTCAATTATATTTTCAGAAATAGATGTGCATTATTCTAAAGATTCAGTACAAGTAATTAATTTATAAGCATTTAATCTGTAAGATTTTATCAATGGTAAAAGTGTATGAAGCGTTCAGCCATTTCTCGAAAATTATTTTTCACAATGACTTGCATTCTATGACACAAGAGTAAAAAGAAATGTAAGAATAATTTCTTTCTAGAGTGCCCCCTTCTTGTGATATATTTGCAATGCATACATTTTTCCCCAGTTGATTGTACGTCATTCAACAATACATAACGTGCAATTTAAAAAAAAAAATAAAATCTGAGCGTTAATGTGTGAAGGTTAAACGCTTTTTACTTTTATTTAGAATTTATTAATGTGAATTTGGGAACATTATAAAAGTGCCGCTTCAAATTATATAAGGTTCATAACTTTTTCTAAAAATTCTGAATAAAAATGAAACTACAATATTTCCACACTTTTCAGGCAAATGTTAACACAAATCGATTCTGACAACAATAAGAAGACACAAAAGCTCAGAAGTTTTACAAATCTCCTGAAATTCAGAGATAATAAATACAACAACCCACTGACTTCCTCCAAATGCAAATAAACCTATTGAATGACATCAGCATAGTCGCATTCCTAATATCAATAATAAAGCCAGAGAACCTTAAAATCGAACTTTATGCAAGGACGCTTCCTACTAATTTAACACAAACTGCACCTAATCCACAAACTAAAATAAACAATAGATTTAACTAGCATTCCCAGGCAGCGTGGGCATCTCAAGGCAGAGTTCCAGCTGAATTAGTTAAGCGCCAATAGGACTAATACCTTAAATCTAACTTATACGATGAAAGCAAGGAGACGAGGTAATAAATTTACTATTCTTGGAGGAACCAATCCTCAATCTAAGACTACTGCTAGTCGTTATCAGGTCTTTCCACTTCCTTTCCATTAGGAAACCCCCAAATGCGATCTAACTCAGAGAAGAGATTCATTTTCCTTAGCAAGAGAGAGACACGCCCGATTAGACGTCTGCCACCAGAGATATAAATATAAAACTAAATCTAATCCTGCCTACCACTCGGAGACCTAGAGTGGGAGGTAGGTATAGAGACCAAGCTAGTTCCATCATACCAAAGCTTTCATTGCAAAGTACACCAACGCAATCGAAAGAACGGGATTTTATTGCTCAACACAGCAAGAAGAAACTTCCCTTTCCGAACCTCCCTTGGGTGCCTTTCCGAAGCAATCTTCCTCTTTGCTCAGCAAGCTTGTTACAGAGGCTAGAGTGCATAACCAAACACGGGTTGAAAAAAAAAAATTCGGTATAAAAGTGAAAAAATAGCTTTAGATTTTTTTTTTTGTGGATGGATACTAAGCCGTTTTGAAATAGGTTTGATAACGCATGAGAGAAACATCTAAAGATCTTTTAACTGAAGTTCAGGTAAAATGCATCTGCAAAGACACTTTTTNTTTTTTTTTTTTTTTTTTTTTTTTTTTTTTTTTTTTTTTGTCGTTTTTTAAAAAACTGTCTATACTGCTTTCATGCATTACTTAAGTTTTATTCCAAATATAGAAGAATTTAATGTACAAATATAAAAATAAACTTATAAATATGAAGTTGCTGAAATATTATGATGGCTAGTTCGAAAAAAAAAAAATATTTCGGAAAGAGATAAGGATGAAAATTGGGTAAAATGCATCTGCAATGACCTTTTTTTTCCCTTCTTTTTTCCGTTTTTCAAAAAACTGTCTATACCGCTTTCATTTATTACTAAAAATTTTTCTAAAAATAGAAGAATTTAATGTACAAATATGTAAATAAATTTATAAACATTAAGTTGCTGAAGTTTGATGATGGTTAGTTCGGAAAAAAAAAAATATTTCGGAAAAAGATAATGGTGAAAATCAGGTAAAATGCATCTGCAAGGATCTATTTTTTTGAATTCGTTTTTTAGAAAACTGTATACCGCTTTCATGCAATACTTAAGTTTCATTCTAAATATAGAAGAATTTAATGTACAAAAATAATAATAAACTTATAAATATTAAGTTGCTGAAGTTTGATGATGGCTAGTTCGAAAGAAAAATATTTTGTAAAGAGACAAGAGTGTTTTATGAACAATAAATGTTCGACATTTACTCCAATACTGAAATACAAATCGAAAAAAAAAGGCAATTTTAGTATTGCAATGACTTTTATTGATCAAAACAACACACACATAAAAGTGGTAAACCTTTTCCTGTAAGAGTAAATTATGCATTTAAAGCTCATTGCCAGATAATTCATTTCCAATAGTTGTTTGAAAGTAACAAACTGAAAATTGCCTATATTGATAAACAATAAATGATTTACCTTCGTGCTTTCAGAATCGATATTCAGACATGGATTATTATTCAGACTTTTTATTAATTAAAAAAGTTTTTATGCGTGCTCTACTTATGGACAGTACAATGATTTCAAAATAATAAAAAGTGTTTTACCAAAACAGCAAACAAAATAAACCGACAACGACAAATGGTTCTCAGATAATTTCGAAAGCAAAAATGACTATACAAATGCATCATAAAAGCACACCCTTTTTATGTGAGATCCCACATACCTTTTATAAAAAATAATATTTTTAAAAACCACGTTTTTGTAATGGAGAATAATAATTAAAAAATAAAAATTTGGAAAACGAAAAATGTGGGGCACATGAAATACATAACAGTAATGTTATATTAGTGTGTGTATGTGTGCTCATGAGAATATGTGTATTCTCATGATATGTGAAACTCGAACTAGCCATCATGTGTATATGTGAATATGTGTATCTGTAATTGTATTTGAATGTGGATGTGCATGTGGAATATGTTTGTGTATATGGATATGCATGTGTATATGGATGTGTATGTGTATGAGTAAGAAAATGTGTATATGTATGCGTATATGTACTGTTATGTATTTCATGCGCCCCACGTTTTTCGTTTTTCAAATTTTTATTTTTTACTTATTCTCCACTACAAAAACGTGGTTTTTAAAAATATTACTTTCTTTTAAAAAAAATTTTTCGTACTCACTTCCAAAATCTCAATTTTTTTCACTCACTGTACACAATATTTTTCAATTGACACGTGACACTAATTTGAAATAATCGAATCGACAACAAAAGACAATCACGAAAATACTAATTTTTCTTTATTTTAATTTCATTTAAATTTTATTTTACTTTGTATGTCTTCTTTCTCTTCATTTTCATGCATTGTCATCCAATTCTGAACTATGTGCCGAATTTGAAGTCCGTAGCTAGTCGGGAAGTTAGTTTAAAATCGATTACAAAATTCCACCCGAACAGACATACACGAAGGCGAGTTAATATAAACGCGGTAAAAATGAGCTCAATGTATTTTAACATTTAGATAAAAATTTAATAAAAAAATATGTATAACTGAATAAAAATAAAATTTTGCGAAAATATAAATGATATTTGGTACAAATCTAAAATGTCATTTAAATTTTCAAAATTAGTTTATTATTTCATCTATTTCCTCTCAAATCTAAATGTAAAATAACTTTTTTTAAGTTAGGTAATAAGGAATATTTCTATTTTAAATGCATTAAAAAAATAAAAAATAAAAACATAATTAAAAAAGAAATGAAGAAAATGTGCTAAAATTTATCTCTGAGGAAAAATTATAATTTAATCATTATTAGGAAAATACACGTTGAAATTATTATAAACAAAATAAATGCTAGATAAGAAAATACAGAAATATCTATATTTAGCAATGAAGGCAAAGAAATCGATATGCGCTTTCTCCATTGGGAGCAAAGAGATGCATTACTAAATCCATAGCAAAGGCACTAAAAATTCCTCAAGAAAAGGGCAAAAGCAGTAACAAAATGTCTACGGCTTGACAATAGGTAGGAAAAATAAATAAAGCAATTTTCTGATACACAATAGCCAGACTTAGCCCCCCATGCCCTATAGTTATTTTCTCCAAAACGCAAGTGTTGGAAAAAAATAAATAAGTTTTTTTTTCTTTCCCGAACACCTATTTTTAGTGGAAATCGAATATGTCAAGAGTAGAACAAAGTTTGAAGCTTGTTTTCGATATCTTGACATAAAACATTGAAAACAACAGAGGCAGATCAATAAGTCTATACACAGTAGCAAAGACACCTAACAAGAATATTGTTTTAGATTATACTTTGGACGCATCGTAAAAATTGGCTTCAATCGTAAATACGCCAAATAAGTGTGACGACGCTGTAACAACAGGGATAAAGTAAGACACGCCTAAGCACAAAAAAAAAACTAAATAAATATACAGCCATGTCGTAAAAATGATAATTCAGTTACTGAAATGGATATAAATTGAGTTTTGATGGGGTAAAAAATTACTTGTTTACCAGGTGAAATTGATGTCCAATTTTTTTTTTAAAAAAAAATCTGGATAATGACATTATTATTTTGACAAATGAAGGAAACGATAACTAATTCAGAAAAAATATAAGTTAACAAAAAAAAAAAATATGGATAATTTTACAAATTTTTAAATTTCTGAAATTTAAATTTTTGTTTCACATTAAAGAAAATAGCATAGAAAGAATTACAACAATGTCTGAACAAAATGTATAAACATTATTACCATCCATTTGTTAACCGTAGTTTAGTTACGAAACAATTAATTTGCTATATCTTCATTTTTACCAATAACTTTTTAAATCTAAACGAGACTAACAGTTCAAGGAAACTTAATCTTGATCTATTTTTTTCTTCTTCTTCAAAAAACGCAAAGAAAAATTTAAATAATCTTATTTTCACTATGCCATTTGCATCACATTTTATTTTTTTATACAATACACCGATAGAAATATTTAATTTTTCTCATATCGTAAATAGGTATATAGAATTATTAACTACCGAAACCTCATACCATTAAAAAAAAATAATAATCACAAGAAGCAGAAGAGGTAAGATATTATTTGAATAAAAACTTCATTCCCTCCAAAATCATAAATAGGAATTAACAGTCAACATGTTTTAAGCACTCAAAGCCAAGCGCCCATTTTCAAGACTCACCAGAGATAAATGCTGATAATCGAAAGCGTGAAAGAAGACTAAATTTCTTTTCATTCTGGTCTGGCAAGTCTTTAAAATGGGCGTCTGGTTTTGAGCTCATGTCGACTGTTATTCTCTATTTATATATTTTTGAAGCGAATGAAGTTTTTAATCAAGTATTATCTCATATTTTTTACTATAAATAACTTCTAAGTCAAGCAATAACTTCTAGGGCAAGCAATACAACATTAGATTAAAAAAATAAATATGGAGTTATTGAAAATTTAGCAAATTCCTGTAATTTATTTCACGCCACTTTTTTTTTTTAACTACTCTGATAATAAGATACAGGGGGGGAAATGTTTTGACAAGACAATTTAAAAATCCATCACTAAACAAAACGCTTTTAAAACCTAAGTTTTTTCCCTCCCTCACTTACAATAGCCAGCAAACCATAAAAAATATCATTTTAAAAATAAAATTGCTTAATTATATTGTTTATATATTGTATTAATTATTTTGTATTGTACTTGCACTTATATTAATTATTTGTATTTTATACTTCCATCAAAAAGTGCTCGTAATAAATTGTTATTTTACGTACAATCATCTAGCAAAAACTGGAACTGTGAAAACATTTATAACAGCACTCAAAGAAATGTTTTTTTGAACATTTATGATATAACAGGTTAGATATTTAATATAATGAAGAGAGATTAAAAAATGTCTGCTAATCACCATTTTACGTCGGAAATGCATTTGTTTAAAAAAAATATATGGAACTATAATAAATATTTTATAATATTCTGAAAATTCTCCATTCCACGCTTGTTTTTTAAATGTTTTCTTATTTTAGAAATGAACCTTGTATTGTTTACCATATTTTAAGAAATGCTTAAAAATAAGTGCCTTACATTATGGTTATAATGTAAGGCATTTATTTGTAATGTAAGTTATTAATTACATTATAAATGCCTAACAAAAATTGCCACATATTTTTAAAAGGGGCCACTGTAAAAAATGCTATAACTAGCCAATGGTCAGTAGTAAAATTTTCTAATTTTATTTTATATTAGCGCGGAACGCCGACCGGTTTGTGTAGGGATGTTTCTTTCTCTCTCTGTGTTTCTATGTCCTTTCTCCTTTGTGTGTGATAACCCTATAAACGGGTAGTGGCTGTGTGAATGGCGTGGCAGAAGTCGAATTCCTGGCCATAGATGGCTCCACTAAAAAAACAGAAACAATCGCACCCCCACTGCCTAAAAAAACAGGCATACGACAAAAAAAAAAAAAATTAGAGCGGAACACTTGGCATTTTGTTGAATGTCTTTTTAATTCATGCTAATTCATTCATGCTTCATGCCAATTTCCTTCGCAATTAATTGCAACTGAATTGGAAATGTTACAGGTGACGATTGCTATGCACAATAATTTTATATTAACCATAAAAATAGCCTGCAATTATTTTTTTATTTTTTTAATTCTATGCATTAGATTATAGGCTTACTCGAAGTGTTCTCGATCCCTGACACTTTTTGCTTTACAAGCTAATACAAAAAATTCTTTAGTAATCTATTGCATTAGACAGGGTGCGTAGCCAGATTTTTCAATGAAAAATAAGTACCTTTTAAGCACTCAATACTCATACTTTTAATCACTTTTCGAAAAAAAAATCATAATTAGGATCTGTGCAGCAATAAAAAAAAATTCTATCGTTTAAAGTTCTTAATCTATGAACATAAAATCAATAAAATTCAAAAACATTATGAAAAACTTCACATAATCATGATAAAATAACTAGTTTCTGATAAATATTGTAGAGAAAATTGTGAAAAATCTTGCTTTTTTTATAATTTAGAACGAGAATCGGCACGGGAAAAAAAAATAATAATAATATATCTCCTTTTAAAAGATAGAAAATTAAGCACATTTTACAAACCCCGAATAAAAAAAAAAGCACTTTTAAGGGTCTTTAAAAACGTACATAATTCAAAAATAAGCACCTTTAAGGACTTATTAAAAACGCAACGCACCCTCTTAGAGGATAACTTGATATGTTGCCGTAGTCGATGCTCACACGATAACTTTACACGATGCCCAGTACTTTTACACGATAGCTTTACATTTTAACAACAGAAACATTCAAAGTCAAAAGACATATTTTCATTGTATAAAAAGTACACTTACCTTTCGACAGTATTCCAGGATTTCAAGTTTATCCTTTGTGCAAATAGCTTTTGGGTCTGAGTCAGTGACCCAACGTCGATTTTCGTCCAGATATTTGTTCAATAATTTTCCATGACCACATAATACGGCCACCATCGGTTGGAAATGATTTGGTCCCGAATCCACGCTATCGCTGGCATCCTCCTACAATAACAAAAAAAAAGTAAAAAATTGTTACATACTACTTATTGATGAAAAAGTAAATTTATAAACCATATACTTTAATAAATTAATTAAAATTTACCACTTAAGAGATTGAAACTAGTTAAATTTACCATTTTGACCACTTGATAATAGATCATTATTTATGACCATGTGTAAGGAGTTTCAAATCTATAAATACTACATAAATGATTGCAAATCCTAAAATTGTGGTTTATGCATTGTTTTGAGCAATTTAATAAAAGTCCAGATTATTTTGTACTTTTTAAAAATCACTAAAACTTTTTACTCGGGACACTCTGTAATTAAAATTACAACAAATTATCGGCATCTAATAAAATTATATACATTTATGATTTAAATTTAACAATTTAAAATTTTTATTTCATATGTTTTAAAGTCATTTTCTAAAATCTCAACTGCAGTTAAACGCACTTTCCTTTTGAGACAATTAAAGGGTATATATAAAACAAATCATATTTTCTTATGTTATATCTAGAATTTTTGGTTAATTAAAACGGGAAAAAACTAACACTAACTGCTCGAGGTAAAAACTTATGCATTTATTAGTAAAAAATAAAGCTTTAACCTATTTTTTAAAAGAAAAGCTGTTGGGAAAATTTTTAATTCAGAAACTAAATATTTAATGTGAATAAAATATTCCACGAACTTTAATCTCATTAACCGTAGAGACCAAATTATATCAAAAACGTTCAAACTGATGAAAATGTATCTTTATATATTCATGAGGAAAAAAAAGATCCTTAGCAAGATAATTCTTTGCCTGAATATTTTATAGGAGGCTTGATGCCAAATATATTTCAAGTCTCTTCATATCTATTTAACTCTTGACTTCTGATAAAAAAAAATTATAAGTCCTAGTATGAGATAAAAACTGCCAACCCTTTTTCATTCCTAAAAATCTCGGGACAAAAAAGACCACGCCCGAAAAAAAAAATCCCATTCATCTTTTAGAAGCATCAGTTATGCCATGCGCAGCTTGACAAGGGATTTGAGAGAAGGATAGAGAAAAATCTCAGACCCAAAATAATTCTATTCTTCTATAAAATAAAAATGATTCTTTTGACAGCAATATCCTTCTGAATCCCCCACAACTACCCTGGGATTCATGAAAGCAAATATATAAGTTATGCAAAATGGCGGTGGGAGGTTGGAACACCAGCTGGTACAGATCTCCAGTTAGTGATAATTCCGACATTTTAAGTGACAGTAAGCTTGGTGTGTTGCAAAAGAGCGACACTGACTTTTTTGAAAATATGGCATTTCAATATGTTTAGTCAACACGGAAGGCTAGGTACTAGTGAGTTTTATTGCTACGGCACACGAGTTGAAATGGCATAAATAAGATTTTTCGTAAACATCTGTCATGAAACAGAAAATGGAAACTGCAATCAAACGTAAAAGTGTAAAGTTTACCACCGAAAAAAATGTTAAATTAAGTTTTGGTATTGAATTTATATGAAGGTTGGTATTTCAATCAAGTTTTTTAAAACTGTCCAAAAAAAATTGAGCTTATTCACACCTAAGAATTAAACATATCATATTGAAGAATTAACTCAGTGGCAATTAAGAAAATTAGTAAGGATTTTTAAAATTCGATAATTAAAGGGTTATTTACAAATTTGGCTTTCGAAATATGAACACTTAAGAATGCAGGCTGCAAAATTATTTTTAAACGATTCAAAGTAAGAGCAAATAGATATTCCTCATGAGTTAATCCAGACATTAAATGAGTTTTATCTACAATATAGTCAAATAGCTATCACAAACATCTCAACGACCAAGAAAGCATTTGGTCTGAAAGATGTTGTTACTAAATATTAACTTCTTTATTTATTCAATAATAAATTTTTTTATAATATATTTAAGCGCAAATAAAAATATATAAAGTTTTTTTTTAACTTGAATTTTCGGTAATTATTTTGTCAGAAAAGATTTTTTTTTTAAGAAAATGCATCAAAATTGAGTACTACTACAATTCTAAAACCTTACCCGTGAATGTGTTAAAACTCTTAAAACAGAAAAAGATATTTGTTTCTTTAAATAAGCAATATAACGGACTCTCATGGCAAGTGTCGAACCGGACGCAAAGCCTAATTTTTCACCAATTAATTGAATGATATCATTCATTGTTCCTTAAAATTTCGTTTTGGATGTTCTCTGCATGATTCTCTGAAAGAAAGATTTTTTTTTTTAATTAATTAGATAAGAATAATTTTCAATTAATTTTTAAAAAACACATTTTACTTATTTCCTCAAAAAGGTTTTGCTTAAGTAAATTATGAAGACAATAAACTTCGATACTCGTTAATAAGGTCGTAAAATACTAGATCTTTCTTTGGGAATAAACATAAAACTTTAATTCATAAAACTAAAATTTAAAATACATTATTAACAATTATGTAAGAGCAATAACTAAAAAGGAATGAAACGCCGTATGTCCCATAATAGTCATTGTGGGAAAATGAACAAACCAACAACATACACGGACTAATGTCGCCAAAAAATGAGAGAAAATTCAGAACAGGAGCTTTATCCATCCTCGAAAAACTCAAATAAAGAGGATAAAACTTCTTGAGATTAATGATCAGTGCCAGCCGAGCACAAAACATGATTAAAATTTAAATATGCTTCATTATTCACGTCGTAAAAATGCGTCGCGTTGCATCATAACATACACAAAAAGGAAGAGTAATGAACGTTGGGAATGATGATCCCCACCCTATTAATCAAACGCCACTAGATCAATATTATTATATGCATGGGAATTGCTAGCCTGTAACAATTATGTCAATGAAATGAGAAGAGTTTTCGAAGACAAATCGATGAAGATATTTGGTCCAAGACAGATGAATCGTAGTTCTGGAAGAAAATAGGAAACCCCAATGGACATAATCTGTTTTGATTTCGTTAAGTGTTTAGAAATGGAAGAAACAATTCATTTGAGAATAGCTAATATTCGTGCTGTTTGAAATAAAAATTTATTCATGAGAGATAAAAGAAAACGTTTATTTACACTACAATTAAAATTATGTCAATAAAATGGGATAAGTTTTCGAGAGACTAATCGATGAAGATATTTGATCTAAGACAGATGAATCGTAGTTCCGGAAGAAAATAGGAAACCCAAATGGACATTATCTGCTTTGATTTTGTTAGTGTTAAGAAACGGATGAAGCAATTCATTTGAAAATAACTAATATTCGTGATGTTTGAAACAAATTTATTCATGAGGGGTTTAAAAAAAAGCGTTTATTTTCACCACATTTAAAATTAAAACTTCCTTATTTGCGTTTAAAAACTGCATTCCGTTGCACAATGACATAAGCAAAAAGAAAGAGTAAAAGAAGATTGGAATGGTGATTTCCACTAATTAAGATATCTGACTGGGTTTGACACAATTTTTTTTATAAAGTCTTAATTAAAATTTTAATTTTGGTAAGCAGGGGACCTAAAATTATAAACCAAAAAAATTAAAAATTTATAAATATTTTTAAAAAAATAATAAATAAGAGCAAATTTAAGTTTGAAAACTGTTTTGAACAAAAACTGTATTTTGAACAAAAATCTTAATAATCATAATATTAAATATGGACATTTGTTCACATATTAAATATGGACTACACATTTTGTTCAATATATATTGATTTTTTTTAAAGAAAAATTCGAATTATTCTAACTTAAAGCTTGATAAAAATAACTTCACACTTAGACATAAGCTTTTAGTTCAAAACCTAGCTAACATTATACGAAATCTGCATACAAAATGTTTTAAAGAATGCGATTATAAACTTTTTTTTTTTTTTGTAATGTGTGTTAGTGCTAAGTAATTTCATAAAATCAATGTTTCTCAGAGAACGCATTTAAAATCCAAGAAATATTACTGTTTTGGGACGTTAATTGCTAATTGTACGATTTTAAACTATCAATCTAATTAAAAACATAGTTTCTTTTTTTTCACCTAAGAACAGAAGAAAAAAAGCTTACACATCGGAGAATATGTTTCAAAATTTAAGATATCGATTTAGGAAAGAGTAGCAAAAATTTCAAAAACTTATTTTGGTTTGTCTTATTCTTTTAAGCTTCTTCTGTCATTTTTTGATGGAGTAGCGTCCATCTGTGTTCACATCATTTTTTTATTTTTTATTTCCCGTTCGATTTGGTGAGGATATAAAAATTCCGGGAGCGTGCATCTCAAAAACAGTTTGCAGAAACATTTCCTTTTGCTCCAGATTTGATTTATTTCCGCATTTGGGGGTGGCGGAAAAGGAAGAGCATGGACTATTTTAAGGGGAGAAAAAAAAGGAATTTCAATTTTTGGAATTTTTTTCTCTTTTTCCAAGAAAAGTCCACCTTTTCTATTTTTATTGTTTTTTTGTTCCATGCAAAGTCTGCATATCAGGAAAAAAAACGTCTTCCAGGCAAGTTTATTCCATATTCCTTAGCAATAGTTTTTGCGCAATTTCCGCCCAAAAAATATTTTTATTCGAGCCAAATTTTTCTTTTTGTGATTATTTTGTTTGAAGACTCCACATCTTCAAAATGTAATAGAATATACAAGTGATTCAAAAAATATTCTTTCCGCTGAAAACTAAACGTAGATATAAACACGGTGACATAAAAAAATGGACTGCGGCGTCACCGAAAAGAAAAGTGAGAACACGGAAAAAAAAGGAAAAAAGAAAAAAAAAACTGCAAGGAGTTTTTGGATTTTATTAGACTCCTTTTTTATGAATAATGTAGCTTAATTTATACTTTAAAAAATTTTTTAAAGGAGAAAATAATAGAGAGTATAAAGAAAGGGTATTAAATTCAGCTTTTACGGAAAATGAATGGGCGAGTTTATTTTGCTTTGTATCATTTTCAATTTCATTTTCAATTGACATTAGCATGTCTTTTATAGGTTTAATATTAAATAAATTATTTTAAAACAAAAGCATGCAAGCAAGTTCACTATGATTAAACGTCGTACTACCTTTTGTATGCTCTATTTAAAATTACCCCCAAATGGTCCTTTTTTGATAAATTTCATATCCTTATAAGTAATATAAATAAGTTCAGTATTCAATCTTAAATCAATCGTTAAAAAAAAAAATCCGTTTGTGTATTCTGAGTGGGATAAAATTCAATTCTAAAGTGATAAAATTCTGTATCGGATAAAAGAGATGTGGTCAATATGTTTTATTTTTATTTATTTATTTTAATTATTATTATTTTGTGTGGATTATAAAAAATACCAAACGAAAGTTGCAATGACTGCACCAGACAATTTACATTCATATATATACATAAGTTGTAGAGTCTAAAAATAAATGGGGAAAAAAGGAACACACGGCCTATGTGCCCCAGGTTTTTTGACTCTGGGGTGCAGGAGCCGATGTTTCAGATGGATAGTCAGCCGAATGTGAATCCCCAGTGTTTAGTACCTAAGCATGTTTTGTGTATCTACGTAAAAAACTTCCCTCTCCATTTGTTAGGAGCAGAGGCGATGACTATGGTTACGAGGTGTAACTATTTCAAGTTGGGTCAATATTTATTACAGGTTTTGGCTCGGGTTTGCGACAGAAAGGGAATCGGGGCAGAGAGAAGATTCCTTCTTTGAAAAATGCAATTTCTTGTTTCCATAGTAGTAGAAGACCTTACACTTTGTGGTGATGGGAGTTCTTTCCAAAGATAAACTATACTCATTTTATTGACCCACTCACTGAAGGGATGAAAGGTTGAATCAACCTTGCCTAGTCCGAAAATAGAACCAAGAACCTGTGGCATGGGAAAGCGGAGCATTACCACTCCACCACCGGCCATCTGAAAACATATTAAATTGCAAAATTTGCAGACATTTTGACACATAATGTCAATATTTTTTTTAAACCACTACCAAGGGAATTAACTGATTTAATTTGAATATTTAAAAACTAATTTCGGAAAACTAGTGTCTTCTTCCCCTACCAAAATAAAGTGATATTACATTTCCCTCCTTTGATGACAACCTTATTATGACCTTTACTAAGACCTTAAGGTGAATACAAAAAGGGTCATTTTTCTAGCACTTTTTAGATATTAATAAATTGAAAATAATAGTTTCCAAATAATCTTCCACTCTATCAAATTCGCAACTTTAGAATAGAAACACATTATTAAAATTTATAGCACACTTATTATTAGACAAAAACAAAGGTTTTTAAAAACTACCTTACAAAATGAGACAGAACAAAGCAGTTGTTCTAGTTTTCTGGTCTTAGTTATTCACTATAACTGCAAAAGCAATCCAGAAATGCTACTTAGTTTTATAAAACAATTCGACGATTGCATTCTGGCTGATTCAAAATCTTTTTCCTCTTCCATAAATGTAACAGAACATAATAACCCCGCGGCCTAATAAAAACAACTCACTTCGCTTAACACGGAAGACCCCTCTTGCACATATAGTGCAGCATTTGTATCGATTGCTTTTTCATCCCACCAGGGATTTCGCGAGGACCCACCTTCCGGGAAAACAGGAGTTCTGGATTCATCCAAACTTTCTGGAACAGATCGCTGCGTGGGCACTTTGATCTATGGTAAAGTTCTTATTAAAGAAACAAAACGAAAAATAAGTCTATAATAAGGTGTACCTTCAGATTTCGAATCTGGTATATTCCAGGAATCACGATAGGGGGGATCCAGGATAATCACGATAGAATTCTTGCGTGAGATCGAATCTAGTCGCAACTGCTGGAGAATTTAGCTGAGCAAAATATGTTTTCCGTTTGCAATAACTGGTATTATTCCCGGAAAGAATTTAATCTTATGTATCTCTTTATCACATTTATCTGTATTTTTTTTGTTTCACAATTTAGAAAAAAAGGGAGATTTTCTTATTTAAAAAAAGAAAGCTAAATGAAAAACGTTTAAATAAAAAGATGACTGATATGTAAAATAATATATTCTCTGAACTGAGTCTATGGGTGTGTTCTGGATAGAATTTAATTAAGCAAAATATGTTTTTTGTTTGCAATAACTGCTATTATTCTCGGAAAGAATTTAATCTTATGTATCTCTTTATTACATTTATCTGTATTTTTTTGTTTCACAATTTAGAAAAAAAGGGAGATTTCTTATTTTAAAAAAAGAAAGCTAAATGAAAAACGTTTAAATAAAAAGATAACTGATATGTAAAATAATATATTCTCTAAACTGAGTTTATGGGTGTGTTCTGGATAGAATTTAATTAAGCAAAATATGTTTTTTGTTTGCAATAACTGATAGTATTCCAGGAAAAAAATTTATATTAAGAATCTCTTTATAACGTTTATATGTATTTTTTTGTTTCACAATTTAATAGAGAGAAAAAATTTTTTATATGTTAAATGAAAAACCAAATGAAATTAAATGAAAGCTAAATGAAAATAAATAAAAATATGAGTGACGTGTAAAGTAATTATATTCTCTGAATTGACTAGACGGGTGAATTCTGAAGAATTTAACTGAGGAAAAAATGTTTTCCGTTTGCAATATTCCAGGAAATAATTTAATCTTATGTATCTCTTTATAACATTTATCTGCTTTTTCTTTTTTATAAGGTAGAAGAACAAACATTTCTAAAACTCTATACAAAAAACAAGGAACGCTCAATGAAAAATATTTAAATAGAAAAAAGAGAGTAATATGTAAATTAACTATATTCTCTGAAGTCATTCTATTGGGGTCTGCAAATAAAAAAAACACCAAAAACCATACTGAAAAGATAATTAGAATATTCCAATATTTTCTTAATATATTTGCAAACTAAACTTACAAATTAAAGCAAAAAATAACTATTTTTTTAAAAAAAGCAAACGTTTTTAAAAATTGCTTAGAATTTTTTATTTATTTATTTCGGAAACCACAACCATTTTGTTCGAACAATAAAATAAAAATTAGAATATTTGTCGATCCATTATTTAATTTCTTTTCTGGGTCACAGGACACTGACACCAAGCGTTTTACATTTAGATTCTTATTTATTTTTATCTAATTCAAAATATCATAAACAATTTGATCCGGCAATTTTAAGATAATTTGTTTCTAAACAGTTTTATTTTAACAAATAAATGCAAAAAAAATTTTCATAAAAACATTTCTTTTTTTTTACTCGTTAAATGCGAGAAAGAAAAAAACAATTCTCAAATGATTTGATACAAGCTTAGATCCCAGAAGAGTTCTCCAAAATGACAATATTTTATTGCAAATAAACAATTTAAAACCTTTTTATTTAGAATCTCTAGGGAAAACTTTTATCAACATTAATAATAATAGATTGCATAATACAAACTTACTTTAAAAGTGGGATTTTTTTAAATTTGAAATGTACTTTCATTGTAAAGTTTAACAAGAAAGAGAATTGTAGATTTGTTAAACTTGAAACCTAAACAACATTAATGCCCATAGAAAGATGGGAGAATTAGTAGTAAATGTAATAACTGCAGTAATTCGGGAATCTTTTAAAAGAAAAATTTAACACATTTCTGCAAGAATTTATATAATCTTACTAACATTTGCCATTTAGAGAAATTTAAATGATAAATGCTAGATATCGAAAAATGATACAATGAAAAGATTCGTTGCATTTTATTTATAGTTAATAGCATTTTTTTAAAAAATAGATGCTAATATAAAATGAATATAACCAACTGTTTTGAATCTTTCAATATTAAAATTAATTAAATTAATAAATAAATCACGAGGAAAGAAAACTTAATGATATAAATAAATTAAATAAAATTGATAAAGTGAAACCTCTCGGAAGCGTGTCACTCTCTGTTCCTAAGTAAAAAGGGGTCGTTAATAAAGGTTGGTCGTTCTAAGGGGGTTACCTCCATTGACTTCAAAATGTTATCGAAGGTACATGATTGGTAGCAAGCCATTTTAATTTTACTCAGTGGCATTTTCTTGAAGCGGAAATGTCACTTGTGTTTGGAGTCTTGAAAACTGGATCGATTAATAAAATTTAGCTTTAAATTCATAGCGTGAATGTCAATAAAATTTAGCGAAACATACTTCATTGTTATTTTTATTTAACGCGAAATACCGATGCAATTTTTCGTAAATGCCCATTTTTTTCATTAATCATTAGTTATAATAAAATACATTTCTTAATTTTTTTTCTTCACAAGCGTTTTAATTAACACGTTTCCGCCGGCTATTCACACCCAGGCGTGAAAGCGGGCGGAAAAGAGAAAATACTGGTAGAAGAACTATTTCAATATTAGATAATATTCGGGAGGAGTTAATCTGTTCTCAACAATAACAATTCACTATAAAGAAATTTTTCATGGCGAAGAAGCAATTCAATATAAAAATTGCATCCGTTAAAAAACAATTGGTAGTTATGGATTTTTATTATTTCCAGAAAAAAACAAAAGAATGAAATTTATTTGTTACCATTTTTTACTCCAGTGGTACGCGCCGGCCGATGAGACAATCTAGCGAGGGCCACCGGTGGCCCGCGCCGGCTTGAACGTGTTAAATAATTTTATAAAAATAACAGAAATGTTAAATATATAATGGATAATTAATTCATTATAAATTTAATGGCAGGTTTCGAAAATCGTAACCGATTAGAAATGTCCTAACTTCTGTGACATAGAATCCTAGGGTTCCGCGGAACACCATTTAGGAACCGCTTCTTTAGACATTGAATTAAAGTAATAACTTAGCAAAAGAAGAAAAAAAAATCGCCATAATTGGTAAAGACGGCACGACACTTATTCGGCTGCCAAGAAAATCGCCACGCATCTCACTGCAGCCAAAATATTTTTAAAAGTCACCCAATGGGCAACATTCCAAGTCAGAAGGAAATCCACTGCCAGACAAGATAACAAATAAAGAGCCTACCAACATATATACAATCATTCCTGGCGTCAACTAGTCTGGAAACGGCCGAAAAGAATGTAGGGCATTTCTAGACTGAAAAGGTATAAAAAAGCTACAAATGAGAATGGAGAATCACCAGGCAGTAGCCAGAGCTCAAACCATCAATAAAAATAAAAGGCGATCAATATTGTCTTTCCGGAAATGAAGAAGCCAAGATAATTAAACCGACTACATTCCATTTACATGCAGAAAAACCATAGGGAAAGTTTATAGAACGGAATTCTGAAGAGAAAAAAATTTAGTCAAATAAATTTAGCTTATTAATATGGAATTCTCTCATTCGAAATAATTCATGCATGCACGAATTATTTAGCAAGACTTCAAATAACTGCGCAAAATTCAAACTTAAGTATCAGTGTTGAAATTCTTGTGCTTCAAAATGAAGCTACTAATTAAATGTTATAAAAAAAATTTTTTTGAAAGTTTCTCATGTGTACGGCTAGGATTTGCTCGACACGGCAAAATCTTAGATATAAACTTTTAAAAAATAAATTTATGCAAAAAAAAAAAAAACTAAAGTCGACGAGAGGGTAAATATGTACCGTCATCTACAGCATGACAGGTGCATAAGATGAGGAAAAAAACGTAGTAATAGTTTTTTGACAACAGTGTTTATAAGTTTTTCCCACGTACAAAGACTCAAAGACTGAGTCGTAATTTCCAATAACCAACCCTGAATAAAAATGCGATCTGCTTAAAAAACGTTAAAAAAAGAAAAGAAAAATAACAGGTTAATAGTTTAAATGGGAGATTTAAAAGAGAGTAAAAATAAATAAAAGCAAATAAAATACATGTTTAAATTAAAACGTGTGACGTCATTTTGACACAACTTATAACAGATATTTGCATTTACTATGCCACAGGAATAACAGACCAACCTATCTTCGATATATTCAAAACATTACACAATTACTTTTTCAGTTAATAGTTAAATTCCAAGCAATTTTGAGGTGATTAGTATTCTAAGTTATAAAATATCAAACCCAATTTAAAAACTAAACTGTTAAAAGCAAATAACTATTCATAAATAAATTCTTTCATTAAAATTACATTGAAAGGGCCTTTCAAGCAATAAATTCTCAAAAGTAATTAAAATTAAACACATAGGAGTAAATATTCCTCTAAAATTTGCATTTATTAAAATTACATGAAAAAAGATTTAGTAGTATTCAAAGTAATAAATTCTCAAACTGAATTTTAAAATAAAATGCGCAAAAGTAAATATACTATAGAAATTCATATTCATTAAATTTTTAGCAAATAAGGATATTTCTTACGGTAAACAAACTGTTAGGATATTTCGTATTGTACTGCCCCAATTAGTAAAACTGATTTATTATCAAAGATATTACGTTTAAAATTTAATTACAAATAAAGTTTAGTTTGAATAATAACCAGTAATCATACAATCAAATACAAATAAATGTAGCGTTTTATATACACAGTATTTTTTTGTGACAACAGAATACATTTTACTAAAATTCCAATTTAATTAGAAAATTGATGTAAACAAATTATATTAGAAAAGTAAAAAATAAATAATTTATTCCAAGAAATTATTTAAGAACATTAGTTCACCGAGATTAAAGGGCTGTTTCAAGTCGTTGACAAAAAAATTAATAACAAAGCAATCATTCAATTTATATTAATGAGATCGAATTAAATTCATATAAATTCCAGACTAACGTTTTTTAATAAAAAAAGATCGTACATAGTAAATAAAATTATCTCAAAGAAATTAATTTTTTTAAATATTTTTCTTGCTAAAACTTCATTAAGAATCTTGGCTTACGATTAAAAAGGAGAAAATAAAAATAATCAAACAGACATTAATTAGTTTCTAGGAAATCGATTACATATGCTATGTTGTTGATAAAGAGGAAGAAAAAAATATTGTTTGAAATTAGATAAAATCCCTGGGGTACTCATTACGTCGAATATTAAAAAATAAGATCATATTAAACAAAATTAAAAAAAAAAAAAAACTTTAAACTGCTTGAATTAGTTTATCAATAAATAATACGGGTATAAATAAAGATATAAAAATTTAAAAATCAGGAAAAATTTAATATTTAAGAAATACTTTGCCAAAAGCATGATTTAACAAAGCATAATATTCCAAGCAATAAAATGTATCATTTATTTAAATGCATTCATGCAAAGAAATGCATTAAATAATAAATCACACAATGTTTTCTTTTTCTTTAAGATATTGAATAAATTTAAGGATTTAAAAGCTAGTGAAATTTGCCATAGTTTATTTTATGCCCCGCAGCTATCCACCTCTTACTTCTTTCAATTGTTTCTTATATTTCTTATCTGAAACATTGCAAACAAAATTTATTTAATAATAAAAAAAATAGTAAAAAAAACATTTTAATCTTTAACTAGCAGCAGATTAATTTTATTACAGCATTTGTCTCAATGTAGCGTTTGTAGACACAAAAATCAGACATATTGCGCATAACTAAATCTAATTAGAGTTAGTTACAGGGTTGGCAAGTTTTTGACACATGACGGTTTTTACCGGTTTATAGCATGGTTTTTACCGTCATGTCAAAAAACCCTTTGTCAAAAACTGTCAAAAACCCATAGTTTTGGTAAAACTGTAATTTTATTTGAGTTTAACTGTTTATAATTTAAAATTAATTCATTTTTAGGCAATAAAGTTAGAAAAAAAGTTGTTATAAGATATTTAAGAACAGATTCTTGCATTTTCCCAACAAGATTATATCAAAACATACTATTTGAAGTAAAATATTAGGATACTAAACAAAATGTTCAACATTTCCAAGCATCATTTTGTTTGGCATATTGCATTACTGAAGAATGTCAAGTCATTCTTGACTTAGAGTTTGTTCGTAGTTACAAATTTTGAAAGTTTTGTTTAGCTTATTTCTAATATTTAAGAAATGCCAAATTTTAAAACCTTTTTAGTTCTTGAATTTAGTAATAGTTCCAAGCTTTTTTGTTTGTTTATTTATTTCTAACAATTAAGAAGTGCAAAATTTTTAATCCTTTGCAAATCAAGCTATAATGATAAAAGTAAGTGTCACTATTTTCAATAAGTATATTACAATATTTCTATATGAATGTATATTCTTCTATAAGAATACATGTATATAGTTGCAAAATCAATAGCAATCATTTACAACATTCATTTATAAAGGCAATTATGTGAAAATATATTGTCCGCTATATGCCATAAATTAAAGAAAACAGTAGGTTTTTGACGGTTTTTACCGGTAAAAACACGGTTTTTACCACTGTCATGTCAAAAACTAGTTTTTGACGGCAAAAACCCAACCCTGGTTAGTTATATATAGAGTGTAATGACACGAGTACAGGAAGTAACTATACTGCACCAAGCCGTACTCAATACAATAAAATTTAACAAAATTATAAACATTGATTAAAAAACGAAAGGGAAGGGAATAAAAAAAGAAAAAGAAAAATATGGTGCCACAGGGAGATTGTTTATCTGTCCAACTCCTGCAGTGGAAGAATATTATTACAGTATGTAACCTTGAAAACATAACCTTAGATTATTACGTAATCAAGAAAATATTAACACACAAAGTAGGAAAGGTCACTAGGTATCTTAAAGTCGTGGAATTGGTACTTAAATACTAAAAATAAATGAACCCTTCGTAAGAATAAAGCACATGAAAAGTTATTTCGAAAAAAATTTGAATCTTAAAAATCTTCAAGTTTCGAAACTGCATGAAAGATCATAGTGCTAATCAACACACCGTTCTACAACGAGTTCACACATTGGAGAACCTATGACTGGATTTTATATTACGACTGACCAATTGTTAACTAGAGTGTCGTTCTCTACGAAAAATATGATTAAGGGAACACCCAAAATCATAAAAAAATAAATCAAAGCTAAAAATTTTGATCTGAAATTTAAAAGCTAAATTGGTATGAGTAAAATTACTTATCGTAGGGTAATGCTAGGATGGATGGCCATAGTTTTTTTAAAATATAAGTAAAAAATACCAAGAAATGCAAGAAATGTTTATGCATATTTTAAACTCTCATAAAAATATTT
Organism: Parasteatoda tepidariorum; assembly: GCF_043381705.1. Lineage (NCBI taxonomy): Eukaryota > Metazoa > Arthropoda > Arachnida > Araneae > Theridiidae > Parasteatoda > Parasteatoda tepidariorum. Next base: position 30,093,615 of record NC_092208.1, on the reverse strand, counting down.
TGAGCAAAAAATAATGAAATGTTCAGAACTAATTCTGGAGAAAAAAAAAAATTTTGAAATAAACTAACATGCGGCCATATCTCCTTAATGTGGGAACCCTACGATCTTTGATATGTCTTTAAATTGGTGATGAGATGGCCATCGAATTTATAGCGTAACTCTACTATAGTACTCATCTACTTTTTATGCAGCAATTCCAACAATTATTGGACTTAGAAGGTCCAGCTAGTTAAAAAAATATATAGCCTATCCATTAAAAAACAGCAGAATCCTTAATTCAAGCAAAAATATTTAACTCCTAAATAAATTAAACATAAACATTTTACATACTTTATGTTGTCACGAAAAGCAATGCTTTGCCCAAATTGATAAACACATTGCTGCTATATATTGAAAAATATAGGAGATATTTAAACTGATCATCTCTCATCTATGGCTATCCATCCTAGAATTACCCTATATGATCTACCACTATATTAACAGCTGAATAACCATATGTGCTTACGTTAGAAATAAACATAGCCGCAAACCCTCCCTATACACAACATTAAATACTTTTCAAAAATATCACATTCATTAGCAAATGTACAAATTGGCGCTAACGGATGGTATTTTCCAAAGAAAAAAAAAGTAATCTCTATCTCAGTTAATTGGCCTGAAAATTCAGGTTAAAAACGTGAAATACAACAGAGAACACTTTCAATTAAAGAGGGATTACATCTCAGCACAGGCTTAACTCATTCCTAGGGGACTAATGTTAGTTCAACACAAACTAACTTGTTACTTATCAAGGCAATAAACACTGTATATTATTATTTTAGAGCAGCATATATTTTTTCCTTATAAGATCACGAATACAACAGCTTTATTTCTCACATTACGACGAATTCAAAAGGGCAAATCAATACGCCTCTGGTGTAAAACTTTGATTTATCTCTAGGTTTATACACATGTATGAAAGCAGACGTGGAAAATGATAAGTGGTAATTTGAAGCATCGTGATCAAAAGCTTCAGAAATGAAGGCATTTGTTATCTACACGAAACATATACGTCTTCAAAAAAGGTTCAGAAAACTAAGCATATTAAACGCGCTTAAGAGCACCCGTTGATGTCTTTTTATTCGTTAAGTATCGCAACTTGATTAACCCCTAGGGGACGGGTGATTCATAAAAGCATTCGTACAAAATCAGAATGTAAATAAATAAAAAAAGGTAGCTTAAATGTAGGCGTTGCTAATTTGAAAGTCTTACTTTGCTTTTACTTTAATTATTGTTAGTTTAATCATCTATATAATCAATGTTAGTTCAAAGTATAACAAAATAATTTTATTTTGAACTAAAGTAGTGGCTGAATTAAATAAATCAAACAATTATAACCAAAAATAAACTGCTAAAAAACTACTTTGGTTACCAGTTTTATCTTTTTACCCTGATTGATACGGTTTTATGCTGGCAAGTATTTGTGACAGTCGGCGCGAAAGGGTTAAAGAAAAAAGTTGTGTTTTAAACAAGAAGTACACAAAATATTTTCCCTTTCGTCTTACTTTATTATTATTATTATTTTATTATTATTTTATTTATTTATTTTTTGTTCTTAAAAGAAAAAAAAAGAAAGTAAAAAAAGCTCTCGCGATAATATACATTGATCTACAAAATAAACTTGTTAAGTTTTAAAAATTAGCAAATTAAAATTCTAGGGTTGGAAGAATTCTGAACAATAATTTTTCGAATAACTTTCATGGATTAAAAGAAAAATATATTAAAAAGCATTAGAAGTCTTATTGGGAAACCGTTCAGTAAGTCACCGCTTTTCGCTTCTTAACTCCGAGGAGACAGACTTCAGCAATCTTGACCAGACATTTCAAAAGGCATTTGCCGTTACAGTGCGTTTGGTAACGGAAATATTGTTTACTTTTTCTGAATAATTCAGGTTGAAATTTTACATATAATCGGCTCTCGCGTTTCGTGGAAGCAGACAGTCACACTGATTCAGAGACAGTTCAAATGCTAATCCATTACAAAGAGAAAAAAAAGGAAAAAAATCAGATATGAAGAAAAAAAAAAGCGGAAACAGACGATGGAGAAGAAGTGGAAAATGAAAAAGAAGACTGAAAGTAGTGAAATGTAAAGTGATGCATCCCCCCCCCTCTAACTTCAGGTTGCCGATTTGGGGGAGAGGGAATGGGGGTTGAAACTGAACAATTTTAGAAACTAAAGGCAAGAGTTCGACGATGTGGCATTGCCCATCACCCTCTTTTACTTCCCAAACTAGATGTACCCATCAACCTGAAACTGGGTGTGCTTCTAGCCGGTACCGTGGATATAACCCAGGTACTTCAATATGTCAGCATGACTAGTAACAACTAAGCCATCGCAGCACACAGTGAAATAATAGTATTTCGTATCTAAATGCCGTTTCCTTTGTGTTACAACAGTAATGAAACGAAAAATTTTATTTGAAAAGAAGCTTTTAATTTTCACTTTAATTTGAAAATCAGCGAAAATAGGCGATAAACAACAACACAAAATACAATTATTCAATGTAGCAGAAGAATTTCATTTCTTTCTAACAATAGGTTCACTTTCCTAAAGAACGACACCCTAACAAATTTAATTTTTATTCTCTTATCATTTAAACCAACACACTCACTCCAAAAGAAATCACCAATCTAAATATTGGTTTAAGAGAAGAATGTGGCTCCTCCCTAAAGTTGGCAATTTTCCGAGAAAAAAAGGAAAAACGCAATATGAAGGCATTCCTATAGGAGGAAAATGAGTTCTAACCTCAATTGAAAGAAAAGGAGTGTGCAAGACACGAGGCGGGGGTGGGGGAGTGTTCTACCACTCCCTTACATTTTCTGCTATCAGTGAAAATGGTATGAAAGTGCGCATTCCACATTCTTTGCGGGTAAGTTTTATAGAGGAGAAAGAAGAAAAATAGAAACTGAAATTCGAGAAAATAATAACCGTAGTATCTTGCAGATATCAGATAAAGCGAGGAAGAGATATCTTTTCGAAAGTCTTTCCAATAAATGTTATTACAACTCTAGAAGGACTCAAAAATTCTGTAATGATTGAATTTATTCGATAAGAGTTGCAATATAACAAGGCTGGATATTAGAACAGACTGGTTTTGGCAAAATACTCTGCAGTTCAAGAGTGAAAGCATTTATCGATTTTATCTTATTTCGATATTTATATCAAAGATACATTTTCTTCCATACCGTATTTCTAAATAAAGTAAGCAACTAAGCTTGATTTAAAAATAAATTTTAAAAAAAATTATGATACTTAAAATTTGTTACAAGAGTTTTCATGAAGTGACTGATTTCTTGTGATAGCACAAAGAATTACAAAATTTGAAAAATAATTCAGAAGTTTTAAGAAAAAGAAACAAACTGATATTAATAGATAGAAATTTTATATCATAAACACATTCAGAGAGAAAGAATCTATCCGATATTGGAATAAATTTATTGAATAGATATAAGGAACTCTTGAAATGTGATCTTAACTTACGGTCTATTGCGTTAAAGGGTCTTTCAAATATTACTAACAATCCCTTCCTTTTTTCTTATTTTTTCAAAAAACGTAATTTTTTCTCAAAATTTAAAAAAATTTGCAATTCACAAGGAATTTTTCAGATAAAGGAATTTTCAGAATTCAAAATATTACGTTAGAAGTTTCTGTAATATTTACACGGTATCAAATTTAAGTAATTGCGAAACTTTGATTGGACATAATAACCGGAAATATATATCTTTTCGGAGATTACATTAGAAGTTTCTGTAATATTTACACGGTATCAAATTCAAGTAATTGCGAAACTTTGATTGGACATAATAACCGGAAATACATATCTTTTCGGAGATAAATATACAAGGTAGTCCAAAACTTAAGAAACGAACAACATTTTTCAGAATCTCAAGAAATAATTCAAAAAATAAAACGAAATTGTTCTTCTTTCAAATCCCCATTTCTAACCTAGCTAGACAAGGTCCATGAGTTAGTTCACCTTCAAAAAGTCTAAAACAGTGGCGTAGCGAGCTTAACTCGCGCCCGGGGCACAATNACCTTCAAAAAGTCTAAAACAAGTAAGGGTCTTTCTACAAGGTCTTGTTTTAAAAAACCGAGGCAGTCCAGTAGATGTTCAGGAGATGTCTGAGCCGAAGAGCACTTGGTACAGAGGGCAAAACACTTTTCTCCTCCAGAGTACCTCATTGATTGATACGTAGGTAGGTCAAACGAAATTGTACATATGATAACAAAAAAGGTGGTGGTTTAAGATCATGAACACCACAGCAAGCAAGTCAGAAAATTATGATCCAGAACCTTATCAGATATGCAAATCACACAACGAACTCTACTGCAGTTCACGAGATTGAAAAATGTTATGAGGGCCGGTGTTTTAAGATCATGAGCACCACAGCAAGCTAGTCAGAAAATGATGATCCAGCCCCTTGTCAGATATGCAAATCACACAACGAACTCTACTGCAGTTTACGAGGTTGAAAAATGTTATGAGACAATAAATTTCACATTAAAGCAGTTTTCAAAGACAGGACGGACCTGGAAAGGGGATGGCGAGTTCCGATCGCTCTGAGAAGAGTATCCCAGGCATGCTTGATGGGACTGAGAACATTAGATCTGGCTGGCCACTTGGCCACTCCATCTTCTGAATATCTTCAGATTCAAGGTAATCCTCGACAAGACCGGCTGTGTGTGGATACGTAATCTAATCCATAAAAATTAACAGGGGATCGAAGGCGCCCCACCCCATACATACGAAAAAATCTAATATTACTTCAGTTTAATAAGTTTATTTTTTATTTCTTAACACTTTCAAAAAATGCATTAAAAAGGAAGAAAAGGCATAACACCAGTAATGCTGAACACTACAATACGACACAGACCCTGGAATAAAATTCAAATCGGTACCTAAAAGAGTTTTTTTCCCCCTGCACGTTAAACAACCTCGAAAAAGAAATAAAATGAAAAACTAGTATAGTACACTAGAGTATATTTTTCACCATCATAAATTCTGATAAATATGGAGTTAGGGCTTACGGCGGTACTCATGGAAATAAGTATTTAATAAAATACATATTCAGTATCAAAAATTCAGCTCCACATCCTGAGATTTAACGCCAGAAAGACCACGGATGAAAAGGCACGACGGCGGAAGACATAAAATTCTTTTTCGGAGCTCTTAAATTTTTAAAATCCAACAGACCCAATGGAATACTTTATCAAACAAAAGTTTCTTCAGCGAAAGGCAGAGGGAAAAAAAACATGAAACCATTGCGCAGCTTTTGACATATACAAAAACAAACACAACGAAAAAGTCCTATAAAACATACCTATTGAAAAAGAAATGGTAAAATAAATAAAAAACCGAGAAGACTTTTGTTAAAGAATTTATTTTTACTTTAGGTCGAAATAAAATGTAAGAAAATGTTTTATGAACATGTTTAAATAAAGAGTAGATATCACATATTCATATTACTTAGGTTTTGTACAGATTAACTAGGATGATCCGTTAAAACACTAAAAATTGTTTCATTTCTCCAAGTACCTAGGTAATCTGCTCATAGCACATTACCTAATCTGTACATTACCTACTTCTAATCAAACGTGAATTATGTAAATTAAATCTAAAATGAGTTTCGCAGTCTTTTTAATTACTTTTTCAATTTTGCTTCAAAAAAAGGAAAAAATTATAAGAACAGTTAAGTTAAATAATTTTTCAAAAAAATTAATTTATATGATCATTTTTGGCATGCTACAGTTGGCTTGTCGGCTGCAACAAACGGTCGCCATTTTAGCACGCCCGATATACATATACATTCTCTTTCAAAATCCAATGATCTAAAAAATAATAACGCGTAGTCGCTGAAAAGAGTTAGGCAAGCGTGAGGAGTCAATTTACAGCTTCGCTTCGAAATAGCCAGGACTGAATAAAGAGGTACGAAAATTAAAAATACAATAGCAAGTGCCAGGATTTTACACAGGTATTCTACTGTTTTCTTTTATGGCAGTATGCTGAACAAAGGAAAGAGATACATTTCAACCAGTTCGCAAATTTAAACAGAGTAATCTAAAGCTCTTTAATCTAAGAGTTTTTGCTTTTTATTTTAAAGGTTCTTTTACACTCTAGTTAACATATTCAGCCTTTGTTCCAAGGATAAACTTTATTTTAACCGTGCAAAGCCCTCGCGCAACATTTTAACTTAAGCTTTGTTTTATGTCGTTTAAAGATGGAAAAAATTATAAAGTCTATGTTTCGTATTGCTGTACAACAAGAGGAAAAACAACATTTGCAAAACAACTCTTAATGCAATTAATCTTTAAAATTTTGCTCGATACGCATTTATTGAAGTAGAACTAAAAACAAAGACGAATAGTTTGGAAACATTTTTACAAATAAATTGACTGATCAAATTTCGGTCATAATATACAATAATTTTATCAAAATAAGTTAAATGTCAAGTATTAAACATAAAATAAGTTTGATATATATTGTATAGCAAACAAAATATAGAAGGGAATATAATGGAATACATTGACATATGGAATAGTTGCAGATTCAAATATCAAACTTAAATAGTTTTTTTTTCCCCCACAACTGACTGATTATTTGTATGAGTGGGTTTATGGTCTAGACGCAAATTTTTTGTAGCCTGTGATGTTACAAACTGTCTTCGGAATTTTGAGCCTTTTAAGAAATTTCCAGACAGTAATTCTTTACAGTTTGAATTGTCCTGGTTAAACAAATAAATATACATTTAGAATTTAGACATAAATAAATGAAATTGAATATATATTTCGAAATATGTATCAGATGAATTTATAAATATTAAACTCCTCAGATCTGATTTTTTTTTTAAATAAATCTTAGAATTATTTTAAGAATCCAGAATTTTTTTAAAAAAGGATCTTTAATAACGAATACTATACACGAGGGAAAACATCAGGTCTTTACAGCAGCTTAAGACAAATTTTCGAAGCTCCTATTTATAAATATGCTATTTTCATAACTGTCGTTAGTTTGCAACAGTTGCTCTTAACTGCTAGGTCAAGTTTAGCCTATCTTAGCCAGCGTCCTCTATGCTTATTCTGAAAATAGCACAAAACGAAAATGTGGAGAAAAGTCAGTTTTGAGAAAAAGCAACGCGCCTCTAATTTTTTGAGAGTTAAAAACTTATTCTAATGCTGTATTATATGAGCTCATAAAAATTTTGCAAAAGAAAAAAAAGGGAAGAATAATCATCGAAGTGAAATATTATCACCGAATTGGTGATTGTTTTTTTCTTTTTTTTTAAATTAACAACTTTTAAAATATTTAAGTTATTTGTTCGTTATAAAAGAGTTTCGAAAAACCATGTATGGACTGCATAGGTAAGTGGTCTTTGAGTATATAACAAGTAATTCAACAACTCCGAATATTTTGTTATGTTAAAAAAAATCGATTTTATTCACAAGACTACAAATTATATCCTATAGCAAAAAAGGGATAAAGAATAATAAAAACAAACAAATCAGTTTATAAAATCTGTGCAACAAATAAAAGTTGGTGCATTGAGAATTTAATAAATACCAGCTTTATAATGTAAAGGAAAAATAAAAAGATTACACTAAGCTTATCATTTTGATAAAAAACTGTTTTATAAGTTAACAAACAATTGCACTTATCTGTTTACCTTAAAGCTTGATTTTCAGAACAAAAGCAAATAAATTTAGGGAAAAATCTTTTTTTCTTAAATATGATGATAACACCTGAGTCGCCTCGTTCATTCAGATGCGCACAATCGAACATAATTATCCTTGACCCAAAAAAGCGAATCCATAGAAGAAGAAAAAAATCAATTTATTGCATTGAAAAAGAAAAAAAACTTTGGTTTATTTAAGGACACTAAAACATATTCCTTAACAGTGATTGATATCTAAATGATTTTTTTTAAAAATATTACGTAAGTATCTAACCATAAGAATGATTTCAAACTGTGCTTACATAAAATTTGAATCTCTAAGAAAAAATAGTACATATAAAATAATAATTAAGGACAATAAATGGTTATACAATGCATCTGGTTACAATTTAGAGAGGTTAAAAATGAGCTTATTTTGGCCCCACGAAACATGATTAGGTTATGTTTGGTATTTTATATATTGTTGTAATTTACTTCTAGTGATATCTATGAAAAACCACTTTTAAACATTTATTATAACATACATTTTTGATAGATAAATTGGCCTGATTCAATTGTTAGAATGAAAAGAAATTATGACACTTCAAAATTATGACAATTCATAATTAAGCAAATCATTACAAGTTATAAATTTCTTGCTTGTTTTTATTTATGGAAAGAAAAAAAAAACTTTATTTCAAATGATAAAACTGCTTATCAGCTTATCCTCAAATATATAAATATAAATGAAAACTTTCAAAGAACTCCTAAAAAAATTATTTTATTTTTGAAATACTTTAAGTAGCTTCGTTAAAATTGTCAGTTCAACTATTTCATTTATTAAAATAGGAGAACATAAACTTAATTTTTTTCTCGTGAAACCTGTCACTATGCCAAAACAAATTAAATGCATAATTTTATTAAATAACCACGCATGAATTAAAATCATATAATAAATAAAACTTTCATAAAACGCAATTTTAAATACTCTCAAATTCTGTCAGGTTGAACAAAAAATAAATTCCTATGAAATCGTCCAGAGAATCTCGAGCATGAAGGGGAGAGGATTTATAAAAAGGAAATTAAAAATTACTACAGCAAGAGAAAATAACTCTTTTTTTTATGCAGGAAAAAAATTTTCAAGGGAGAGAAAAACTGACTTAACTGAAACAAATTTGTATGAATAAATTGCTTTTGGATGTTACTGGATATAAGATTAAATTGCATTGCGTTTTAAATTATGCGAAATAACTCATCAGCTAAATACATTACTGCACGTCTCGTCTTTGTACCTTTTCTTTCGCTCCTACCATTGGTTCTAGAAAATATTTAATGGCTTTTCGCAGACCATTGCACTTTTCCAAAGAATCTAATCTGGAGTACTTAATCGTCGGCGAAATATTTTAAAACTAGCGAACTTGAAATTTTAAAATGAAGTAATGTTACTCGATAATATTGCCAAACTGTAAAAGAAATCTATTATTTGTTTAAAAAAAAAATTTTTAATATGCATTGCTATTTTTGACTTTAAACTTGCTCTCTGAATTTGCAAATTCGAAATTAAACTTTTCTTTGAATCAATTTATTGAAGGTAAGAACGTAACAATTTTTCAATTTTCGCAGATTGATGCAAATTTAGCAAAATTTTTAAAAATGTTCGTTTTTGGGCAGTTGGAGAACAGGTTGAGAGAAAAAATTAACAAGATATCGGAATAATTTTGAACAAAATTGTTTGCTTTGTACAAACAACTGAAAACTGAAGCGGTTTGAAGAATAGAAACAGCAATTTTATCTTTAATATCTTTATTTCTTTTTTATTTATTTACTTATTTATTTTTATTTTCCACTATTTAAAGTAGTTAAACACAGTACTGGCTTTCTCGAAGCAACTCTTTTAATGTCTAATTTAGAAGCAATGCGCAAAAAATAAAAATAAATAATAATTCTTTTTCTTACATAATAAGCGATTCAAGATGATGTTAAAGGTGAAAAACATTCATAGAAATCAATCGAGGCAAAAGTGTAAGATGCTACGGTTTCCCAAAATTTTTATGACCGTTTTGCATTAAGAGATTTAACTAAAAATGAAACCAGGATCACCAAGGCTCTTCGTTTATTGGACTGAGATATCAGATGGCAGTCTTATTAATTTCTATTTATTAGAATTAAGAGTGTTTAAACTCTCAGTACTGGTTAGAGAGAACCTTGTTGCAGGTTACCTAAATAAACAAAAATGCAATCCAAGATCTATTATTATTTAATTACCATCGATAAATATATCGCCTACCCTAAATAATTTGGAGAAAAACGTTAACTTCTATAAATCTGTCATTTTAAACCAAATTTAGAACACTTCGAAATTCCTACCACGAATAAAATCCGCACCAAGAATTTATTGGGTGAAATAAACCTCCGCATTTGCGTTTCAAACAGAGAGAAATCTTGAAAATCTTTCACTCTTAGCCCAATGGCAACGAGATTAAAAGTAATTACACTGAGCTACCCTAGCCCATTTATTAATTTTAAAAAATAAATCAAAAAATTGTATGAAGAATTTTTTTTATACATAAATTAAAAAATTGACTTTTTTCCCCACTGGATTCAAAAACAAAGCCAATTCTGTCATTGATTTTCAAATGAAAATCCAACTCCTTTATTAGATTTAAAGGGCAAATCCAAATCTTTTAATTGAAGACATGTATTAAAAGATTTGAAAAAGGTACTATTTTAATGATAGAAACTTAAACGATATGAAAATGTGCACCTGCCTTATTCTGTTACTATCGAAATTTCTAAATTAGTCTCTACATTTTAAACATCGACGTCAGGACAAATGTTCAGACAACACAGAAAGGGGACTACGCATACTTGCAATACTAACTAACAATGATATCTGAGAGGTGACCATAGGCAGTTCTAAACATTTAGTCAACAGCTAATTAAAATCACACAGTAGAAACAAGCAACGATTCCAAGTTTGCAATCAGATAATGAGAGCAACCACTCAAATCCTTAACATAATGAGAATCTGAGTTTCCGAAAGGTAAAAGCGAACAAGTCGGATTCGCCTACGCAATTTTCTATTCATTTCCGTTTAGCCTAGTAACATTTTGAAGCATCACATGTACGGGAATGGACAGCCGCTGTCTGCATACGAACGCAGAATTAGATTAAAACGTGTTTGGCTTATGAAGATTCGTGTATGGAAGCAATCCAAGTCCAAACTCATCTGAACTATGTTAAAATAAATAAAATACAGACAATACAAATTTTTTACATTGACCAGAATCGTATCATCTATTGCAGCTTTAAACCGAATTAGATTATATTTATTACGTGAAGCCAAATACGAATCACATCATCATTGGAGGATTTTGACAGATAAAATGTAATTTTTTTTACGTAGGACAGAATACGAATCACACCATCTATCTCTACGAGGATTTGAACGCATCCAATATACATTTTTTCCGTCAAGCCGAATCACGTCATCAATAGCAGGATTTAGCCGAATAAAATACGGATCTTTTACGGAGAATCGACTATGAATCACACCATCTGCAATGCAAAATGAAAAGTTCAATTCCTATTACGAATTTGAATGATTCTAAATGGTAAATTGAATCCCAATACATTTACAGAAAGATTAACAGAGGAAATAAAAGTTTCAAAAATATCGCTTTAGATTTTATGAGAACAATACATAATTGTTTTAAAATAAAAAATCTGGTTTGTTGCCAAGTTCCAAGAAAAAGAAACTGTGCTTTGATTTACAAATAGTACCAAAATTAAGGGTATAATGTAATGTTGGAAATTTTGACTTTTTTTGTAGGTATATTTTAAAATGTATCCCGTAGAAATTACTACAGCACAAGGCTCTCTGTTATCATTAGGTGGGCCCAGCATGCGGACCAATTTAAAAAATAAAATCTGATCAATTGCTTGAAAAAAATATTCAAATCTTTTTTCTTTATTTTCCCCTTCATTTTTTTTTTGATAAATATACAAAAACAAATGGGTCATGCTAGAATAAATAAAGCAGAAAACAACAAACATTTTGTTATTTTCTACTTTAAGAGCATAGATATTTCCCAAAAAGTATAGGGATTAATAAAACTAACGAATAATTTAAATTTCTTTCAATGTCTTTTTTCATTTGGGTAAACAAAAAATCTTTTCAGTCTCCCCAAATTTTTTGAAAATCGACTGGACAAACACCTGAAATATATCGAATTATTCCAATAGCGACATTAACGTAATTAAGTAAAACATAACAAATTTATTTAAATCCATTTTCTTTATTACATATACATACATTTCAATTTGCCATTTAATATCCACAATATTTTGAATTAAACAAAACAAACTGATTAAAATTTTCAATTATTTTTTTTATCCCAATACTTTCAGCTCGAAGAAAAATGTACATTAAGAAAATGAAATGGATACTATTTAAATCCATAATTTCGGAAAGGAAGTTAAAGTTAATATTTTATTTTGCTTAAGTTTTGATAAATTAATCATACTGAACTAATTTATAAACGAGAGCGGAAAAGCATTAATTTACCTCCCTAAATATGTTGAACAGTTTGATATAAGATTGTTATTCTCTAAAACACAATAATAAATTAGATTTCATTGCAAACATATGTAAACATAATTAAAAATTTATCAACTACGCCTAACACAGGGATGCCAAAAAATATAATAATAATAATAACTAATTAATGGCTTCAATTTAAACACTTTGATAAACAATTGTATTTGAAATTGAATCAACAACTACCGAAAGTTTTCAACATTTTATAAATCTTACACAAACTATTAATCATAGCTTCATACCTGACAGAGCCTACACGAAGTTCTGGTCAAGACGTATCGAAAAATTAATGCTGAGTGTTAGATTAGTAGATATAGAATTGTTTTCAAAATAAACAATGAAAAAAGTTAATATTTGAAAAACATTTCTGACCAGGTCTTGACTGCATGTTTGAGAAACACATAATCCAAGGGTTGAAAATAATTTCTCCGGAAAAAAAAAACCAAACTAAAAATGATGAACACAATAAGCATTATAAAAATAACTTAAATTGAAACAAACTGAATGCAATATAGTAGCAACTAGTTAAAAGTTTTTATATCTATTTTCAAAAAAAAATAATTAAATAATATCACATAAAAAAAAAATCTGTATTAGAGTGTTTGGTTGAATTTTAATACTTAAAAGTAATTTGATTATAAATAAATATATATTAATATATATATATTTTTTAATATTTCATTTTAATTTCTAAAAAGTTCATTATTTATTATTCAATTATTGCTTTTTAGTTATCACATATTGATGTATAAAATAACTTGGAAATTAATACTATTATTTAATCTAGATTACAAACATAACCTGTTGAAAAAACTGTTTTCTGTCTACCATTATCACTTTTTTAACCAATAAATTTGATCTTTGTCTGAGGTATTCGTTCTTAAAACTACTATATATACGTTCAATTCAATTTACGAAGTTTCTAAAAATGAATCAGAATTTCATTCAAAGTAATTTCGTAAACTTTTTTTTTAAAAAAATATACACAAGAACGAAATTTTTTATTTTTGTCAATCATTAAAGTTTTGATTGACTATTCCTTAACTACGTGCATAAATAAAGCCTTAGATTTTTCTTACCTTACCCCCCCCCCCTTCGCCTTACACCACACAGGTTTCATAAAACCAACTTGAATAAATAAAATAAGAAAAATTTAAGCAAGGTGAATGAAGGTAAGAGAAATAAAATTTTTAAAATAAGTTGCTGATTAGTATTTACTAATATAAACAGCAAAAAATAAAAAAACATGTTGAGCTAGACACTTTTCATTAGAGCAGACGCGTCATTAAAAATACATTAACAACTTAGGGGTGTAGAGTTGTGGAAGGAGAAAATTCTATTCCAATAAATGGAAAAAAAAGTTAAAAAAAACGTTCTTTCAAATAATCCATGGAATGGAATTTCTAGAAAAATAGGTGGTCTAAGCGGCGACGTTACCTGAACGATTTTTTTTTTCTTTCCTTATCTAAAAAGTAAACAGGGAAAAGAAAAAAATACGGTACAACATAAATAAATTCGATAAATTTATCAAACAAAGTCGGAGTAATAACCTTGAACAATAGAATTTACCTAAGATAAAAACAGTTGAAAGTAAACTTATTCTATTTTGTAAAGATTCCATTGAGCACAGATTTAAAAGAATCTTACTTACAATTTAAACTGTAATAAAATTTATTTTAATATATATTTTGACTAAGGCATATTCCTAGCATTATTTAGATATAATTTTTTTAAATTCATTTATTTATTTTTTTTACAATAAAACTAAACATGATTTAAAGTAAAAGTTTTTTTTAATTTTATTTATTAATTTTTATTTTTCTGTAAAACATTCTTCGTAAATTATAATAATGTGAATGCAAGTCTTGCAAACGAATTGAAAAATAAAAATAATAAGTTAACTAACAAGGTGCTTTTTTTAGATATTCCCCATCGAATTTTCAAATTTTAGAAACTGGTAACCATAAATTTCATTTTTTTTTTCAGTAACACTTTATTCTTAAATATAAAATATAATACAAAACACATTTTAATATACGTGCCATGAGTTAAGAATAACATTTCACTTTAAATAATAAAAATTATTATTTAACAATATTATTAATTAATATAATTAATATTATTATTAATATTAATTATAATTAATATTATTAATTATTATAACATAGAANTTTTTAGATATTCCCCATCGAATTTTCAAATTTTAGAAACTGGTAACCATAAATTTCATTTTTTTTTTCAGTAACACTTTATTCTTAAATATAAAATATAATACAAAACACATTTTAATATACGTGCCATGGGTTAAGAATAACATTTTACTTTAAATAATTTTTAAAAGAACACATTTAATTTATTTATTTGGAAAAAAATATGGACATTTTGGGTATTTCAAACATAAATATATTTACTTTCTCCGATTTTTTTTAGTATTTTAGTATAATTATCTGACATTTCCCCAAATTGCGATTAATAAAATCTCCTGTTAATAAAAGAAAATGAGAAAGTAGTAATAAAAAGTTAACACAGTTTTAACGCAGCTTTTAAAACTATACACTTTACAGTCCCACCGCAAAACCAACACCCACCCTCTAACTTCTTATATTGTATTGCTACTATATTGTATAGCTTCATATATTTATACTATACAATTATATAAGTGTAAAAGAAATGAAACATTGTAATAAGAACAAAATATATTTCTTTTCCTTTTCCCAATTTTATAATGTCCTTTGTGTATTTATATTGCATATTAGCATAGTTTATTGAAAAACAACAATAAAAAAACATATCAAATTAATGAAACGATATAATTTTCTGCAAAGATTTAAATAATTTAATATTATAATTAACAAAATTAAGAAAAACAAAATTTCACAAATTAGTTTTTGTGCTTAACTCGACAAGATAAATCGAGACAATTCCACTAAAGCTAAACATTATCTGTTACAAGGAAACGCATAGGGATATTTAACAGTTTCTAATTAACAATTTAATTAAAGATCTCTAACACCAATGAACCAATAGAGAAAAGAGGTACAGGAGAGGGAATTTAAAGGGAGGAATCCGCGCCATGTAGTATAATTAAGATAAATAAACCAATTTAAACCAATTGCTGCATGTAATTAGATTTCGCTTGATGTTATTCCTTTGCTCAGACTAGCGTGAAAGTTTAGTTAAAAAGGATTAGTGCAATGAGAGATAGTGCCTCTTAGGTAACTCTAGGCAAACTATAGAATTTATTCAAACTATAGAATTTATTCAACACTATTTTTTAGAAAGATTACGTTAAAATATTTTGTTATAATTAAAACCGATTACATAACTTGTAACGGTCTAGAATTTGAAAGAAAAAAAAAGCTGAACTGTTAGTCTAACTAATTTTAAAGAATGACTTAATTCATTTTATAATTATAATAACTAATATTAAAATTAATATATGCAATCAAAACTTCAAGGTTTATCAAGTCTTGTAATATGTTATATCTAATTAAACTCAGATCCGAGACAACCCAAGGAGGGCCAAAGCATCACCTCCTAGTTCTCGAAGGTGATGGCTAAAGCCTAACTTGGAACACTAAGGTCAAGAGAAACGCCTCTTATGTTACATTTACGAGATGCGTACGCAGGCCTCATATTCTAGGAAGTTATATTATTGTGATTAGTGTTTAAATTTTAGCGTTTACGAGTAATTTTACCCTTTATAAGAGTTGTTTGTAATTTATAAACTCTAAAAGATGGTATGTCTTAAATAAATTTAGGAAAACTAACACCACAAACTAATATCACTTTGATCACTTGATAGGTGAACCGAGGTGGATCAAGAGGGATAGAGCCTTCTGTTTCCGGCGCACAACGACCACAATGCTGACGTAAAACATCCTCACTCAAGAGGTTCATGGATCATGAGTTAGAATCCTTTTGCCGTCCGGCTAACGGCAGTTTTCGAGTTAGTTCCCTCAAAAAGTCTTCAGAGACGGTTACTTTGTCCCTGTGCTTGATCCAGGAATTCCCTTGTCTTCTGAATTGTTTTCAAAATTACACAGTACGGACATTGATAGTCGTAAACAACTCTGAATTAGGTTAGCTGATATATAGGTGTCGTGCTTACGTGAGGGATCAGGTAAGGTAAAACTCTACACCCTTAGGGGTCAACTACAAAATAAAGCAAGTGTTGTTGGTTTCCAAAAATCAGTGGTTTACTCATGTTAAAAACCAAAAAGTCAATCTTACAAAATAATTTAGAGTTGTAGATTCAGCGTTAAGCAGAAAAAGTATAGGCGATAGAGCACGTTTCCTCATTTTAAAGCTTAAATGAGCAACTTTCTCATCGAGAAAATTCTAACAAGATCGGAAGTCAATTTCCATGTCAGTCAACTCAACTTAAGATAAAAACTGCAAGAATTCAACTTTTCTATGCAAAATCTAGGGAAAGAAGCCAAAACACCTTGCAATAACCAATAACAGTTTTCCAATATTTCAACTTTTTTCCGATATTAACGGAAGAGGCTGGGGAAAAATGAAGCCGAACTCAGAGATAAGGGACTTGGCGATCAAAAAGCGGCGATTTTTTTTAAATATTTTATTTTATTTTTGAAAATTATAGATCCAGACTGCAAATATTGATGAGCTGCTTTGAAATCAGGAGATATGTTGGTATATAACTAGAGGTTAAAAATAAAAGCATTGTTATGTGGGTGGGACTGATTTTTTTTTTCTTTTGCAAACGCAATTTTGTACACGCAATTTCAGGTCGATTTATCGATTAAGTCCCACAGAAGCTATTATTAAATTCCCTTGAAGAATTTTCCAGTCTCCAATTTCGTTTAAATATGATCAAATCATTAGTATAGCTTTATGCTACTAGTTAAGCTATTTGCCAAAATTTTAATGAATGCAAATTATTACGAACGCTTGAAAATTGTGATTATAATAATATATTAACTGATAGTTCTTAATAATAGTTTTGATAAAGGCGTGTGCAGGGGCATAGCGAGTGAGGGGGGCAGTTTGCCCCTGCTAAGTTATAGAGGAATCGGCAAAAAACTTATTGATTTTTTTTTTCTGACGGCTTTTGTTTCTAAAAAACTTTTTTTTTAATTAGCAAGAAAGGTGATAGAAAAAATATTGTGCCTACGGATGAATTTTTTTAAAACTTTTCTGTTACATTACATTAAAAATCAAAAGTTGGCCTATTAATAGGTAAATCGATATTTTTTTAATCGGATTTTGTTAATGAAAAAAAAAATATTTTTTTTTTTTCATATAACTTGCTGGCTGGCTGAAGGAAATATTTTACCATTATTATTTTTTTCTGCTACCTAGGTCTATATTGTAAATTAATTTTTTTCTTCCTTTTTTTACTATGGAAAATTATGTATCATAACGTTTTTTGCCTCCACTTTTGATTGGATTGATGAAAATTAAGATGAGGAAATTTAGGAAAATAAGTTGAGCAGTTCTGCTGAATAAATTAATGAAATCAAATTTATTCAACAGAATTGCTGAATAAATTTGATTTTGCGTTTTTACGAATTTAGTTTTTAGGAAGGGATCAATTTTTCGTAGCCGTAACTTAACTACGCAGTAACTAAAAACAGCATTTCCTTTCTCACTTCTACAACTTGAATTCTTCAAATGACATTGATTTCTGATTTATTGAGAATACAACGTATATTTTTAACCAAAAATTTAATGTTTATTTATTGATGTTTATTTTACGTTATTTTTAAATTATTTTTAAGTTCTAAGTGATTACAAGAGAAAAACTCAGGAGTTTAAAAAAAAAAAAGATATTTTTTTTCATTGATAGTAGTAATATATGGCTAAAAAGAATTATTAAAAAATTAAAATTTCAGAAGTTTTTAAATTGATCATTAGTTGGGTTTGAAGCGAATTCGAATCGCGAATTTAATAATTTTATATCCCCCCTCCCCCAATAAAAATCTATCGTTCGCTGCAGCCCTGGGCGTGTGTACTAATTACACGCAAGAAATGGCGAAATTAAAAAAAAATTTTCTCCTTTCTCTCTCAAGTTCTTATACCAACGACGCTAAAGTTCTTTCACAAAAAAAATTATAACAAACTATGAATGACATAAGGTTTAATTAAAATAAATTATCAGCCACAAAAATTTTACCGAAGCAACAATATTTATTTCCAGGACTTAGAAATAAAATTTATGATGTCTGTGATGCCTAACTTATCATTGACAGAACATAATTAAAAACAGATTACAAGTTTCGGCGAAGTCACCGTTGTTCGAAAAAGCTTTAATTTAAACAATAGACAAAGCATCTTTCCCTTCTAACGAAGTTTAGTTTAATATTCGTATGCGGATAAAAATATACAAGAAACCGTATTTAATTTTAAAACACTAATATATTTAAGCAATAATATTAAAATGGCTATTAAACGCCGTTACAATAACAAGAGCGTAATTACGTTAGATTTAAAACATAATTTAAGAAATGTTGTACGCAGAGTTACCACTCGTACCTTTAAAAAAAATCTGTTTTTCCTGTACATATTATACACAATTTATTAAGAGGAAACATACATTCACTGTACTGTACTCATATGTGAGCTATATTAGGATAACGTTACTAGTTTTCATAGCTGAAAAAATATAGAGAAATAAGAAACAGCAACAATAATTGTATAGTAAATGAAACAGCATAGCTGTGATATCATTTTTAAATATCCCATAGATCCCTATAGATTTAAATATCCCTTCGAGAGGTCTACATTTTTTAAAAGACACAAATAAGAAATAAAATTCATTAATTTAAGTAGTTTTTAAGAAAAAATTAAAAATCCCTTGTTATTTTAGACGTTTAAATTACCTGTATCTTCCAGGTTTTCCTGTTCTCCCTGTGGAGTAGCAACCCTGTGTACAGTAGGATTTTTTTCTTCTTAATAATACAGAGTATAATTTTGAATTTTGATACAGGAGATTCGCCGGAAGCTGAGAAGTATGCGTTACTTCGGTACAGTAAAACCATACATCGAGTACAGTAAAACCATACATCGAGTACAGTAAAACCATACAACCATTCGGTACGTCTTCTCACACTCAGGGTTACGAATATCCCCTGTGCCACCCTCGCCCGAGCGAGGGTGGCACAGGGGATAGGACGTTCGCCTTCCAATTGGGACAACCGGGTCCGAATCCCAGTGATGGCTGGTCGATACGAATTCCGCACCCGGCTCGAGTAAAATATCCTCAGTGGTAGACGGATCATGGGTGGGTTAAGAGTCCCCTTGCCGTCAGGCTAACCTTTAAAGGTCTTCGCAATTATTCTCTCCATGTAATTTAAATACAGGTTGGTTCCATAAAAAAGTCCTCAACTAAGGTAAATTTCAAGCCATTATTGATCCAGGAGCTCCCTTGTCTACTGGATTGTGTTCAAAATTACAAGACTACGGAATTGAACTTTAGTAGTCGCAATCCCAAAAAATTGGATCGGCTGTTCAACGACGGTTATAAAATAAAAATATTGCTCGAGATACGATCAAATCTGGGTATTATATTTATTTTTACCCCTTGGCAAACAATAATTAACTCTCCATAAAGGGTTAGAAGGTGTGATTATGAGTTTATTACTGTTCCAACATCAATAAAAAATATACATATAAATAGAACACGATTTATGCTTATTTTACAACATGAAAGAAACAATGATTGGTATTTTTGCAATGAGCAGACCGGCCTGTGTAGGGGTTAGGGAACTGCCCTTGCATCAGAAAGATTCTGGGTTCGAATCCCGGACAAGGCATGGATCTTCTTTCCTTCTCTGTACTATCAGTCCTCACTGAGGGAGCAACGTTGGCCCACCTAATATGGTGCCCCTGAAAGAGAGGCCAACAAATCTGCCCTGTAAATGCCTGAATTGACGAAAAATGTTAACGCAGGTGAGCATTGGGGGAAAATAATTGCATTGAAAAAATATGTCCTTAATTCTTCAACGAAAAAAAAAAATTTTTCCTAACCAATTAAAAAAAATTTTTATTTATTTTGACGCACAGTTCCTTAAGATTTTGCGTTTTTTTTTTTTTTTAAATCAGACTAGCAATTAATAAAAAATCGATTTAAAATGCCTTTTTTCCGTTCTTTTTTTTTTTTTTTTTTTTTTTTTTTTTTTTTTTTTTTTTTTTTTTTTTTTTTTTTTTTTTTTTTTTTTTTGAAAGCTAAGCGTAGCTAAAAGCTAAACATTTCTTAAAAATTTAATTTATTATTATTAATTTTACTTTACCTTATAAGAAAAATTTTTTTAGAAGAAGAATTGTACTACATTGGATTCCATAAGAATGATTTGTTCCACAGTTAATTCACTACAGACAAATGAAGTTATTTAATCTGCATTTCTTTTTTGCTATAAAGTAAAACCGAATCTCTAATAAATTGCAACTACAACGTCCTTCGCCTTGTTTAACTAGTTTCATAGAAATATGTAATTAAAGCAAATGTAAACATTTCAGTAATTCTCTCCGAAGAGATTTAAATACACATCTTCTATTTACATCATGAATGAAAGGTGAAATGAATAAAACATGATGAAAACATTGTTTAGATACGTCACAACTTTAAACTAGATGAGATCAACCCACGAGAGCAGGTGAATACTGATTATTGAAAGATGGGGGTCGGCTTCTCTGATGAGTAGAGGAACGGGTAGCAATTATTTCTTTTGGTGCCATCCTAATCGAAATTTTAGGCTCTTTTCAGTTAACAGGTGCGAGTAAATGCTAAAATATTCTTAAAATTTTATTTTAATTTCATTGAATTTTTATTATTGATTTTTTTATTAATTAATTATTGATTTATTTTTAGTTTACTTGGGCCCTGCTAACCGAAAAATGCCAAATTTTCTTTTTAAATCGTATGAAAATTTCGTTTAAGCGTGATAAACAATTTTTTTTATTTCAATTTTTTTTTACTTAGATTTTTTTAGGTTAAAAATTGCATCTGCCAAAGTGAGTTTCGGTGAATGTTCAGCCAGAGTGCTGCTATCTTTCAAAATATTAGGGTAAAATTAAAGAAAAAAATCAGACGCTTGAAACTAGATCTTTAAAAAAATGATGCTTAATCATAAAGAGCTCATTCGTAAGGCAAGTAAATAAAAAAAAAATTTGTGCACTAATTTGATAATTTAAAAATATTTTTCAATTTTTTTTGAATTTTAGTAACTTTAATTTCTCTTTACTCCAGGTGGCGCATGATCAGGTCAATAGCTTGACGTTCCACCAACCGCTTTCCTTGCACTCCTCCAACTGATCCATCCCAGGATGTTTCTATCCCTTATTATTATTTGTCTTAGTTTCAGCCGGCCTCTTTTCCCTTTTCCATTCGGCGCCTATGCCGTTAAAGCTGTTCTAGTTCGGTTTCTTGGAGAGATACTTAGTATGTGTCGTATCCAAAACCATTTTCAATTTATCATTGCTACTGTGATGGGTTTAGTTTCTGTTTTATTATAGAGTTCACTTTGATTTTATTTCGCCAGAATAGCGTTAAAATTCGTCTGAGGCATTTAGTTTGAAATGTATCGAATTTGTTTTCCTGCTGCTTCCCGAGTTTCAATCACTAGCCATGACTTGTGGCCATCACACAACCTTCCTATTTTACTAGGACTCAGGAGCCAAGATATTCCATCATATGGCAAACTTTTTACGTATTAGTACCAACACAGATTTTTACAGCATTTACAAATAAATGTTACGAATTAACACAAAAAATATTTTTCAAAAAAAAAAAAGATTACAAGTTCTTAACATGCAAAGTTTTTTAACTAACAATTTGATCTGATTGAAATTTAAATGTTTATCAAACAAAATATGAGTAAAGGACAAATTTTAAAAAGCAAACAGGAATGTTTTAAATATATTATAGCGAAATACCAACTAACATAAGGAAGCCACACAATAAGCAGGCTCAATAATTTCCTAAAGCGGAAAAATTGGGAATAAAACTAACAGAAAATTCATAACCGATTGTAATAAAGCGTTTTTAATTATTAAAAATATAAAAACTGCTAAATAAGAAAATTTTTAAAACATTTTACGTTTAATGAAATACATTAATTGCATTCCTAAAATTTAAAAAATAATAATAAAGTAAAAAACATTCTTACCTAATCCAAATATAATTTTAATTTTTTAACAAAAATATCTCGATACTTTTTCCCTAAAAGTTGAAAAAAAAGCAAGAAAATATATGTTTTTTATCACTAACATAAATATAAACTAGGTTGTCTGCAGGCAGTCTACGAAATCACTTATATTTTTGATTTAATTTCTCCTAAAGAAATTAAATTGAATAGCAAAAAACATAAAAGAATTAAGACAGCAAAAAAATGACTGAGGAAAAATAAAAACTGCAGTTAGCAGTGAAATTGTTACACACCCAACGAAAATGCATTTTTGTTGAAAAGCAAAAGGATACGAAAAAAAAAATTAATTGAATTAACTTCAGTGCGAAACAGGGTATGGTAGAAATTGTTTTTGCCGTTTAGTTAAGATTGCTTTCAGCAAGCATGGGAGCAATTGAGATTTTTTTATTTTATTGAGTGCAAATAGCAAAAAGTTTAATTCAGAAAACATGGTGTTATAAAGAAAAGAAGGATTTGTATCAGACAATACTAAAGATAAGTGAAAAACTAACATATGAGTAAAAAAAAGAAAAGAAAGAAAGAAATGCAAGGAGTTAACAAAATAATAATTTTAGCATTACCATTTGCTCCTTGAGATTATTTTTTTATATCGCAAAAACATTAATGGGAAAATTCAATTGCATTTGCCCCTAAATAAAAATTTATTTCATTCAGTTCGGGAAAGCTTATACAATTTTTTTCAAACACTTCATAAAATAAAAGAAATGAAAACAGGAAATGGCAAAGATTGTAGGGAAAGAGTAAAACTTATAACATATGATTCACAATAACGCAACACGAAGAAAAATTTAATTATCGTAAAAAATAAATTAGAGCTTAAATTTAAATTTAATCGCTATCGATGACATTATTATACATTCTATTACTATTATATAAATTATTTTAATAGCTATTTTTCTAATTATTTATTAAACAATATGATTTGTTGAGGTAAACTGGATGATATAAAAAAAGCTTTTAGTACTAAGAGAAGAAAACAGCCTATCTCTCCTTCGCTCAAAATTTTAATTTAAATTTTATTGCAATTTTAGAGTTTCCTGATCGAAAAATCATCTAATTATTTAATTTCATACTGTTTAGCGCGATTCAAGCTAATATAAAGTCTCTAGCTTAAAAAATAATAATAATAATATTTAATTTAAAAATTTCTAGTTTTAAATTTATTATTATTTTTATAACCCTCATATAAGTTTCCAAGTCTTAATAAATTTGTCACTTTATAACGAATTTTTAAAATTAAGAATTATTTGTTCAATAGCGACCAACAAAAAATTGTTGCCAACAAATAAAAAAAAATTTAAAAAAGTTTTTTTAAAAAAAGTTTTTTTTTTAAGCAAAAAAATTGTTTCTGTGAAAAGGTTAAGATTAAGATTCCCGATAAAAGTATATGATCTCAGTTATATTGAAGCCTCTTTTATGTTACAGAATGACTTTTACCTTAATTAATTAAACTCATATTTGATTCAATAGAGCTATAAGCTAACAACTCACTGATATTATAAAGGATATCTCAATACTTCCGCATAAAAGCGAATTCGGCAGTTCACCCTAAGCATAGGCACCGCCTGAGGTTAAATAATCAGGCATCAACAGTGTAAAATGGTTGCAGAAAGAATTAGAAATCTTTAATTTTTAATTAAAAATTATTAAAATATCGTCTATTTATTTATTTTTCTAATTTCGAAAGGAAAAAAAAAATCGAAATGCGGGCTTCATTATTTGTTCACAAAAGTACTAATTTAGCTTCATGTTGAATGATTTATTTTAAATACCTACTTTATAACCACAATACTATATGCAGACATATACACATGCACACACAAATTCTTTATTTTATTTTAATGTATAAACTAACAGAGTTTAATTGTAGTGCTTGATTATTTTATTTTATAACCGTTGTTGAACAGCAGACCCCATTTTGGGTTTCCGACTATTAATGTTCAACTCCGTGGCCTTGTAATTTTGAGCCAAGTCCAAAAGACAAAGGAACTCCTGGGTGAAGTATTGAGAGAAATTTGCCTTCATGGAGGACTTTTTTTATGAAACTAACCCGCATTTGCGTTACATGGAGAGGTAAACCACGAAAACCTCCCATGGTTAGACTGACGGATATTTCACGTCAGCACTGTGGTTATAGTGTATGATAAGAAAAAGGAAGGAAAGAAGAAAATCGTATCTGATTTTCTTTAACATCTATAAATACTAGTACATGGAGAGAAAAAAACTTTAAGCGTGTCAAACAATACAAACTAAGGTAAACAACGTTAAAGAGCACTCTTTAACGTTGTTTACCTTAGTTTGTATTTTAGCACAAAGGTCGCCCACTTGTGTATTTGTGTCAAACAATAGATAGAAAAACAAAATTTTTCATAATAATACAAACATACCGGCAATGCAATTCTAATATTTTAAAAATAATAATAAATGGCAAAATCAATAATAAATTCATTAGGCATTTAAAAGCTACAGGTAAGTAGTCATTAAGGAAAATACTGAAGCTTGCAGATTACAAATCATTCCAACAATTTACTCGACAAAGGTCACTCGTCTGGATGATGGCAAATGATTGTGGGCGCCGTGATGTCTAGCTCAACTTAGATAGTTCCGAAATGACCACTAATCGTTAAGAAAGTTAGAACAGAACACGAGAACTTTGATGACTTGGCATTGCTATTGATCACTTCCATTCTCCCACAATAAATCACAATTCCCGTCACAGAAGTGCACTTCGTTTTTCTAGTTTTATTGTTTTTCACCTAACACACGCACAATTGCAATTATATTACAGAATATGATTCAAGATGACGATTTTAATAACAATTTGGAAAAATTGGATACTGAAAGTATAGACTTATTAATTAAATAAAGGCAGAGAATATTTTAAAAGGCAAACAATGGTTAACAGAAAGAAGAAAAAACCTTCTTGACTTCTACAATATGGGCATCCTTATCTATATAATTTTAATCACCGTAATTAAAATATTCAATTGTTATGATTTAAGACTTATTCAAGGAGTGTAGATAATTAATAATCCAGGGTCTTACATTATTATTTTGTGTGTGTTATGATTTTCTAGGTAGCACCACCACAGAATAATTTCATTTGTTTGGGACATCAGGAAAGATAGAACCCAACTATGAAACTTGAATACTTTCAAAGTAAATTTCATTTAATAAACATGTATATCTATGCATATTCATCGTAATTAATAAATAGGAAAAAAATAAAATGTAATAGAAATGTTACTAACTTAAAAGACGAAATTATGATTATGAGTATTTCTAACATGTTCTTAGTTTTAGCTTCTTGCATCGGCGCGTACCGAAAGAGTGCAGCTTTGAAAACTTTGAAAGATGCAAAGCAATGTTTTCAAATTTTGAAAGGAAAAAAACGTTCAGATTCCTCGTTTTCACTCAAAAAATGGCATTTGATGTTTCTAAAAAACACTGACTGCAAGGTGGTCTCATGCCAAATATGTGCTGGTTGGAGTCCCGCTTCCCGCATGGATGTGATTTAGGTATCTTTGTTCTATCTGTCCTTCTTACGCTGTTAAGGTGATGTTTATCTACCAATATGGTGCCCACGAAAAAGAGATCAACAATACCGCCCGTTTAGTACCACAATGGTATAGATAGGTATATGTAGTCAATGTGGTGGACATAGGTAATAAAACCAAATAAAATGAAAGCGAAAATAATTTGAACATTAAATGTAGTATAAATAAATAATTTAAGCTATTTAAAAAGCCAGTTGGCTCTTGTTTAAAATTAAACCTCTCTAATAGATAAAATATGCACAAAAGCATACTATTGCCACACAGATGAGAAAATAAAAGAGATGAATCATGAAGTAGTTTTACTTTACAATTAACCATAGCATATCAAACCATGTATTTTAGATCACCAAAATTACGTGAATCATACATTAATTAAAATATACAGATATATGATAGAAACCGAATTGAACTAAACCGTAGCCATTAATCATCAAAAATAGCATATTGGCAATGAATACAGAAAAGCATTTACAGCAAACAGTTAGAAATAACGAGTGTCAATACAAATAGATACAAATAAACTTTAAACCACTTCGGGGACAACAAACACGAAATAAACCTAAATGAAACAACAATTAAAATAATGCTTGGGAGATGACCAAATTACGCACCGCTACGATATTTATGTAATAGAAAATAATAATATTAATAAAGAAAGAAAGAAAATAAGAATTAAGTGTATATTTCTCCTGGTTTTAAAAGTTCTGTAAATTAAAATAATTAGTTTTGCTCCAAAGCTCACTCAAAACCCAACGACGCCCTCAAATCAACAATTGGAGCGTAATTGAGGTTTGTTAAAAAATATATCAAACTCCACCCTTTTTTGTAACCAGAAGATTGGAAGAACTTCCGAAAATGAAAAATTATACTGTTTGAAAAAATAAAATGCATACATTTCATCTACATATTGTTAAAAAGCATTGAGCTGATGTTAATGGATTAAATTTGCTATGACCATTATTTATAGTCAATTTTTATCTACTTCCTTGAAAGCAGCATTTAACTGTATAACAGGATTTCGTCCGGAAGAAACAAATTTCTAGAAGAAAGTGATTAAAAAAGAAAAGCATGACAAATTTGCAAGAAACTGGACAAGAAACAAATTGACCAATACAGTCAATTGTTTAGCATTAAATATAATAAGAATATTAGATAAATAATCCCAAGAAACAAGAAGCAGTCAGATCTACCAAACATTAAGTTGCCAACAAAACATGGAAAGTTTCATGCTCCCTCTAGTTTTCCTCATTCACATCTGGCAAATCTTAGAAATGGGCGCCTATTTTTAAACGCTTGAAACATGTCTACTTTCATTATTATTTCCATAGTTTTTGAAGCCAATGAAATTTTGAATCAAACATATTATGTTTGATTAAACATACATGTTTAAATTAACAAGTAAAATTTATTATGGTACTAAAAAGCTAAAAGTTTTAACTTTTACTTAATTACTATTACTTACTTCTATTACTTTAGTGGTGTACAAAATTTTGAAATTTATACATATTATTTCAGAGTTAGTTTAAATATTCATTATTAACAATACTTGAAAATTTGCATGCTATTTGTTATATGAATTCAATACGCGAAACTTAGTAGAGTACAAATTTAGTAAGTGGTTTGTTAATTCATTTATATTAAAAAAAAGTAAATTATAATATTGCTACAGTTCTTTTTATGTCGTATAACTATAAAAATTAGGTTTTATAATCATTTACATAAAATGTTGTAGGAAGTAAACAACTGTAGTAGTTTTTTAACTTCATTTACCTTATTATCATTCACATCGTATCATCATTTACATCTAATCTTTACACATTGCTTTACATATTATTATCACTTACATCTCATTAAATTATTTTTCTTTACAATCGTTGATTTTTAGTCTTCATTCACAACAAAATTATACATTAACAGCTTGGAAATAAATGTAAACTAGTTTAAATAAAATTAAAAAGCTATTATTCATTATTTCTTTTCAAAAAAGAGTTTCTTCCGCTTCGGAAGGAAGAAACCCATGTTTTTCGGAACGATTTTTTCCACCGGGGAGGAATCTTGCCACCCCTGTCATTTACAAATTCCTACAAATAAATAAATAACTACATCTAGCACTTAGTTCAATACAAATCTATGCATTAAATACAAATGATTACATCATACAGAAACTGCTCATCGATTCGCCAAGTCGGTGATAAATCATTCAGACAGATTCGTAGCAGAAAAAGGAAAACCACATCAGTGATTCTCTTTCTAGAGTAAACACGAACACAGAAAAGAGCAAACTAATATGTGGTATTAATGTTTGTGGTTATTTCCTATGCTGGAGAAAGAATTGCCGGAGGTGTGTTTTTAGGGTCAAGCAGAAATAAAGAAACATTCTCTCTGCGCGAGGTCAAATAAATAATCCCGTTGGTCAAGAAAGCATTTTAATTTCTTTCTTGCCTTTTTTGGTTCCTATCGAATTAGATAACATTATCAATAAAACATACAAAAGAAAAACATTCTTTTTTTTCTGATTTTAAGAAACGCTTATTAATATTAAATGCGCTTTTCCTTCGAATTGTTACTTCAAAAGCAAACTTCTCACGGGAAAAAAATAAATACTAATAAAAAGTAATTGTTTATAACTGCCTGTGGTACATTTTAAATTGGAATGCCATAAACAGATATTTAATGAACAGCACGATATAAATCAATATTTTCACATTCTAAACACTTCATAAAATTACAAGTGTTTAAATTCGAAAGTAATTCTGTAAATGCATTCAATAATTCATTATAATAAAATTCATAATAAATAATTCATCATATGAATTAAAAAGCAAAAAAGACAAAATTTACTAAAAGAAATGTCATTTAATGTGTATCTTTTAGAAATTTTATGTTGATTACGCAGTTAATGTACTGGTAAAAGTGCGATTCTCTGGCTGGCACAAATCTCAGCAAACTAAGTTCCCAGTCCCATTCAACTTTTTCGTTATTAGATAAAACTGACTAAAACTTGGCAAACTCAACATTTTAAAAACATATCGGTTCATATAAAAAAAAAAAAAAACATTATCTGATTTAACTTTAAAAACTTAAAACAACTAAAAAAAACATTATCTGACTTTCAAAAAATAAACGCACGTAATAAATAACGCTCCCGTAAGTAATATCAAACTGTGAAAGTTATAAAATAGGTTTACGCATATTTCTGGGCTATTTGTACCAGAGATTTAGAAATACCTGTACATATTCTCTTTAAGTTAAGGTAAAAAATAAAAAGGTCGATAATGTCCTCATAACAATTATTTTAAGATAACATTGTTTTTATAAAACCTTTTACTCATAATGCTCTATAATCACAGCCAACAAATGATAGTCTCTACTCTCAGTACGACGAGAAACACAACTTTAAATACATCTTTTAAAACCATTGCCATTAATGAAGTGAAAACAATATATATTAGGAGAATTATCGACGTCTATTACGATATGTGAAGATGAAATGAAAAGTATTAAAGGTGAATAAAACAAATAAAAGAATGATTGAAAACAAAGAAATTTTATAAAAAGCAACAAAAAATTTTTTTTCAATTATATATTCTTCAGAAAACGATTTTAGACGTTAATTAGGAACGATTTCAGTTGTAAAAAGAGTAAATAATGAACGAAAAGAGAGAAGCCACTAATTTTTCTTCTTTTAGGTATACAATTTTAATAAAATTTAAAGAGAGAAATAAAAATTTGCTAAGAAAAATAACACTATCATTAAAACAATTACCTTACTTAGGCGTAATGTGTCACGAACTTAATGAAGGAAAAGTTAAATTATAGATGCAATTCGCCATATTTAACCTTTTTTTTGTCTTTTGATTTGTCAATAAAGAATTTAAGTTTATACTTTCTTCTACAAACTATTTTTTTAAAAATTTAATTTTAAAATAGTAATAAAATACAATTGAAAGTATTAATTACCAATATTTATTATTATTCTAAATTCACCAG
Source organism: Parasteatoda tepidariorum (assembly GCF_043381705.1). Classification (NCBI taxonomy): domain Eukaryota; kingdom Metazoa; phylum Arthropoda; class Arachnida; order Araneae; family Theridiidae; genus Parasteatoda; species Parasteatoda tepidariorum. Next base: position 30,063,611 of record NC_092208.1, on the reverse strand, counting down.
AATTTGTAATTAAAATTACTATATTTAATGATTATGATAGAAAATAACTACTTTGAAACTTATCCTAACTTAACTATCAATCAATCATACTGAATATCTTTATAAATTCTGGAAAAACTTATCAATCCTATGAATATCTATAGTTCTTTTTTTTTTTTTTTTTTTAAATATTTACTTTCTCTATTTTATACTGCTTGTGAGAATTGAATCCAGTCACTTGATTGTAACCATTTAAGAACCAGAAAGCCTAAAAATAATTTCATTATGTTTTGGGATTCATCATCACATAAATAAGAATATCGTTTAATATATGCATATTATATGAAAACAGAAAAAAATATTCTCGAGGGTTTTGAAATATTGTAAGAGATTTTTTAATAACTGGAAGCAAACGTCATTATAGTCTGATATATCAAAAATATGACCAATTGAAAACAGAGTAAAATATTTTATTTTAATATAAAAAACATGGTAAAAAAGTTTTTTTCCATTTTTCCTTCAAAATGATAAAAAATTTGTTTTAAGGAATACTTAATACAACGGTGAAACGTTTATGTTGTTCCTCTCTACTTTTTCAATGAGTTAAGATGTATTATAGATACACTTTTCAGAACTCTTTTTTTTTTTCCATGAGGATTAATAAAGATTGAAATCACTTAATGCTAAATCTTTATCTCTACACAATGTCTTATTAAAAGATCAGAAAAACAGTCTATACGAGACTAGACTAGAGCTGAAAACACTAACAAAATTAAAACAAGTGTTTGAATGTTACAACTGCATGTGGTCAAAAATTTTATAAAATTATCTTTTAATTTCGATACTATTTAAAACTTTGTCTAACATCTCTCATTTTTGAAACCTGATTTTTAAGCTTATTTCTTTGTGAAGTAGGAATAAGCATCAACCTTTGAGGACTATTATTACAACCCTATATGGTACCCATAGAGGTTGTATACCTAGTAGGTAAAAGAGGAGAATGTAATCAATCACTCAAATCTATTGCTACAGTACTGGAAATAAAAGAAAAATCCCTTTTCATTATCTTAAGAATTTTCTCAGGGTAGCAATACATAAAAATATGACTAATGCCTATGGTATCATCCAAGGTTGTATAGTAGAAAAGAAAGAAGAATGGAATCAATCACTCAAATCCTTCAACATTCTTATCTCTAGAATTTTCTCATTGTGAGAATAGATAGCAGTTTGACTACCCATGGTTTTACATTTTTACTTTTTAAAGGAGGTCAAAATACAAAAATTTAAGAGAACTTTAGATAAATTTGCCTCCCTAACTTGTTGGCATCTTTCTACTACAATATAGTTGACTGTTTTTTGCTTTTTTTTACCAACTGGATTAGAGATTCAAATGTATTTATATGAATATCAAAATATAGGACACATACAATATCCTTTATTTTACAGTATTCAATTGATAAGAATTTGATGAGTGCAAATGTAACGTTCTCCACTGAAAAAGTAAAATTCTATGTTCATTGATCAATGCAAATCAACGAAGATCAGTAAGCTAAGCAGTATCTGTATGAGTAACAAAAAATCACTAGATTTCCTGCCAATAGTGTTTACAAAACAAATTTTTAGTTTGCTTTTTATCTGAGTAACATACATTTTTTTTTTTTAATTCTGATAAATAATTCTTTTTTTTAAAATTCTGATAAATAATGATTCTTTTTAAATTCTGATCTTTTTATCAGCACAACTACCCCACAGATCATTTAAAAACTAATGTAATAAGTTGTTTAAAAAATCATCAATTTACTTTAAATAACTAATTCAATGCAACGAATTTGAAGCCTTCAATATTTCTTTCATACATCTATCGAAAGTGAAAGAATGAATTACTATTAAGGATATATGCATACTATACACAAATGTATATTATTTATCATGATATATGAATAAACCAACCCAGGGAATTTCTAAACTGTTTCTCACTTCTGAATATTTGAGTAATAGTGAAACTCCCCTACAATAATTGTCAGAAAAGAATAATAACTTATTTGCATTAATTGTAATTTCCAATATTATTGAATTAATTTAAAATACTACCCATAATAATTTCCATATTAAGCTAAGCAAAGAAAAAAAATCTAACTCAACAATACCTTTTATTATTATCAGTAGCTATTTACAAACTTTTTTTTCTTTTTTTACTGTTGGGCCACAGCCCAGAAGTCACCCAAAACTTAGAAAACATTTTGGCGCAGGTACTGAAATCTTCTTGGTTATAATTAATAGCTAAGACGAGGTTATTAATTATTGAGCCATACAAAAAGTAGTTCTAACAGCTGGCGACATTTAGTTTAAGTTGGCAATCTAATGCATGGCATGAAGGGATTCTTTTGAGCATGCGCACTTATTTTTTGTTGTTTACTTAGTACAGTATTTTTATGTGTGACGCCCGGTGGCTGAGCGGTAGCGCTTCGTGCCACTGGTCCCTGGTTCGATCCTCGGTCTGGGTACGGCTGACTCAGCCTTTCATCTCGTCAGTGGGTCGATAAATGAGTACCTAGCACGCTTGGGAACTAACATTGGGGGTTCCGCGTTCGGCTGACCACCTGATCGGAACATCTGCTCCTGCACCTCAGAGGCCAAGGTCAAGAAAACTGAGATGGGCACAGTAGGCCTTGGCCCGCAAGGGCTGTCAAGCCGCTGAGTTTAGTTTTATTTTTATGTGTATATCACTCACCAAGCCTCAACATATATAGATCACCATTGACACTGATTTCAGTAAAACAATTTTGAAGACAAAGCTTATCAATAATCCCAAAACCATAAATGAACTCAAAACTGCTATTCAGAAGGTAATGAAAAGCATTTCTCAATTTTATAGAGGATTTAACAGAATTTCACTATGAGTGGATCATACATCATAGCCATTGATGGTAAACAGGAAGATTTCTATACTGTGATCTGAGACAGAGTAATCACCCAGTTTCGGCAACTTCCTAGCAGCAGTTCGCCAGAAAGTAACGAAGCAAAAAAACACAGAAGTGAACCAATTAGAAGGGATAGCTCGTAGCCAACCCCAAAGCAAAACTCTCTCTATTTTTTTTTTTAAATTGCAAGTTTAAAATCCATTTGAAGTGCCAGATCACAATACATATAGAACATGCCATAAACATCAACTTGTTTAGCCAACTTAAAATTTGAATATGTTTGAACTCAGTATCTAAACTGGCTCATAGGTCAATAAATGTTCTCTAGCATATATAAATAAACAAATTTTGGATACAAAAGTCAAATTCAACAGAGCATTAAGTTGACAATAAACTATCTTTTTCAAAATAGACATCTATTATATTGTTAACAATTAAAAATAATTATTTAATGACTTAGTAGGAAAATAATACCTAGAAAAACTACTTGAAATATGAATATTTAACTTTTAAACCCCGTAAAAGACATATTAATCCTTTTTACATTTTATTACATAAAGTATTAAGTGTAAAATAATATACTTTCGAAAGATTCAAATACTATTTATCTTTCGACTATTTATTTTTTCGAACATGCAAATAAAAGAATAACTTAGTTTCACCTGATCGATAAATGTAACAACAATGTTTCAATAATATATCTAACGAAGAAAAGATAATTTTTAAATAATCACCACTTAATATTTTTATTTCGATGAATGTAAACAAGTTAAGCATTCCACGAAAAGTTTCGAATTATTTTAATCCAGATTTTTATTTTTAAAGTAAAGATAAATTTAATCATAAGCAATGACTGAAACTACTTCAAAATGTAAAAATCTCACGACATAAATTCAGTAAAATTGAATCGTCAAATAAAAATACTTCAATTTTAAAATATGATAGAATAAATTTAAATCTTACCTCTTCCCTGGAGGATGTAGCCATAACACATGCCAATAAAATAGTAAATAAGTTCAAAATTATCAGCCTCATGTCTGTCAGTAATCAATTTTCTTCAAGTAAAAGCACTAATATTTAGCTTATGAAAATAATCGCGATACTTTAAGACTTTGTTATTCCTACTGATTTAACATACACATGCATGTAGCGCCGTAAAGCGATCTTACAGTACTACTTATCTTCCAAAACTATGAAAAATTGATGAATGAAATGCTATAAATGATAAGCCGGTGTGTTGTTTTATCTATTCCTTGTGTTTGATTGTAACTAATTCATTGATTACTACACAAAAATAGTAAATCCTTAGAGACACTCTCACACCAACATCAGACGAAGTGACACCCAGAAATTTGGGATTTCTCACTGAGTTGCCAGTTTCAGCTAAAATACTTACAAGAACTGTGACGCATTCTGCACATCACTAATCGATATAGCAGACGAGATGAAATTACTGCAAAACGACATAATTTCCTTTCGTTTGGCTTTTGATATTAGTAACAGAATAAAATAAAATTCTAAAATTCAGGAAGTGAACAATTTATAAATAATTAGTTTAAAAAATTTGTCGAAATAAATATGCGTATTTTTTTTTTACTATTTTTATATTCTTGATTTAATAAAAATATAAAGATTTACTTGTTGTAGGCAATAAATAATACAAAATCTACAGTTATTTCAATCTGATAAATGCAAATAAAAGTTTTTTTTTATCCTCAAAAATCAAATAATTCACCAGAGAGTATAAAAAAATACAGTGCGCACTTTCCGAGAAAGCAAAACTTTTTTTTTACGAAAAAGGGAAATAAAGAAAACAAATGATTATAATAATATTCTACAAGAGATAAAAAGCTGCAATTTTTTTTCCCATTAAGACAATCAAATTTCTTTTAATTGCATTTCGAAACTAATAATCGTCATGCGTTTAACTTTTAGGAAATATCAAAATATTTTCTCCACGTATATCTACCAAGTTTTTGTGAATTATTTCTTGAATAGGTTTTTGGAAATTTGATTAAGTTAAAATACCCTAAAAATACCATATATTTCCTTTTTATTACTAATTCTCTTAATTTTTATAATAGTTAAATTATTGCTTTTACTTTTAAAAGTCAAACTTAAATACAGATGGCAGCACGAAGCATCTTAAAATTTATTTTATGTCGTTCTTTGCGTCGTTCATTACGTATTTCCATTTCTATTTCTGATTCAAAATTTCTATTTAAATTTAAAATGCTCTTCAAGTTAATAATTAAAATCAGCTATAATCAAATTCATGCATAAAAAAAGGTGCTTTTGAAACTGACTACTAACACTCCCATAGAATATTTACATAGATGGCGCAAGTGAGATTCGTTTTAGAGACCGTTCTTGTTGCATGAAAAGAAACTCGGAGGCGAATTCAGAGATGTGAATTTGATTGGTGAAATATTCAGGATTTCTAGATAAGGATTCAACGATACAATTAGCTCCACCCTGAGTTCTTAAAGATGTATATATATATATTATATAAGGTACAAGAAAAGACGAAGAAAAATTATTAAAATTATTTTTTAAGAGCATTTAAAAAAAAATTTTTATTAGTATATATATAAATACTATTTCCTGACATATGTGAATATTTTCTAACAAATTGACGCTTACTTTTTAAAATAAATATAATTAAATTGTTTTTTATAAAGGAAAAAAAATTATGTATTTATATGTCTTTAATATAGATACGTATACTTCGTTTTCAATGTCAAGTATGTCTTTAATTTAGCATGTTTTTTACTATAAACCATTTTTAAAAAAATGTCTATATATGTATATTTATTGATAGATATATAGTTATTTTCTAATAAACTTTTTAACTAACTTTTTAATATTAAAGAGGTTTAAAATAAATATTTTTCACATATGGGCATTTCCTACATTTCCTTTGAACATAAATTACAGCTTAACTTTTTAATATTACTATCAAACTGTTCTTCTCACTTTGCTTGTGATTTTTCTTTTTTGCTTTTATTCATTAAACCATTGTTTCATTTATTAAAAGTCGATAAGAAAAGATCATTAAGTTTACTCAATGTAGAATTTTTATAATTTTATGTGAGCATCTTTCATTAATGAGTTAATTGTAACGAAATGAACGGATACCTTGATTTGAAAAATAATCAACTCAAATCAGAGTTCTTCATTACGCATCTAGACGCGTATATTTAATGCATCGAATTTTAATTTTTCTCCTCAAGAATTTGAACAAGAGGAAGAATACTCCTTGTAATTTTTTTAAAAATTGTTACTTTTCCTTATGTTGAATAAAGATAATCCCATAGAAAATCAGTTTATAACTGTAGAAAATGTGACGATGATGTATTTCGAATTTAGAAAATTAATTGCTATTACTCTATCATTGCCAATAACAGCAGCTTTGAAAGATATTTGATACTAAAACGATAATCAAATGTAAGAAGGCAGCTTTGGGGCGATTGGCCTTATTCATGCCACCAATGAATAAGAAATGAATGAATAGAATGAAATAGAAAAAAAAGTTCATTGTTTTTATTAATTTTGCTTTTTTAGAAATATTAACCTAAATGGTCCGCAAGAAGTGAAAAAAGAAATTAAAATAATGTAGAATATTTATTTTTAACCAAGTCTTCAAGCAATTATTTTTCTGCTTTTAAATTTTGTGTATTTCATCTGCTAGTTATAATATAATGCATGTTATAAATGGTGGCAATTTAGAAACGTGATCTATACTTTAAAATTCATCCTTCTATTTCCGATTCATTCCTCAAAAATTAATAGAGGAGTAAAATTAATCTCGAAATATTATTAATTGGATAAAACTGACTGTACTCAAGAGAAAAAAATTAAGAATGTAGATTGTATGACTCAATGCGAAAAAATTATTTTACTTGTTAATAATATATAATGAGAAATGACCTTTTGTCCTCTAACATTTCACATTGGAGATAGTTTTTACCTGTCTTTAGATTTTAATATTTTTAAAGATTTCGAAACAAATATTAAGCTTTATAACTGACAGCATCTAATCTATCACAGTTTTAATTTTTTTTAATTTATTCATTTGTTAATACTTATCACATCAAGTAAGTCGTGGAATTATAAATAAAGATATCGAGCAAGATACAATTTTATTCAACAATGTATAAATAGATAGTTGAGACTAAATGGGATTCATGTTTAAATTTTTGCTTAATTTTATCATTCATAAGTGTCTTCTGTAATTTATAAATTCTAACTGATTGTAGCCTGAAACAAATTTAAGAAAATTAATATCACAACATAAATAAAGCGTAAGGTTTGCCATGTCTTGTGTGTTATCTCTTATTTGGCTATATATGTGTAAATTATCCCCGTTAGAGCGTTTTTTTATTTCATCGTACACATTTTTCGACGCACCCTGTAATTTGAAGTTTCAAAGTTTTATAGTTTTTGCGCAACAAAACAAAATGCGGCGTAAAACGAAACAGTAAGAAACATTTTGTGAAAAAAGCATTTGCAACTGCAATAACTTTCAATGAACTTAGACTTAAGCGATACAATTTAGTGTTCGTAAATAAAAATAGCCCTTCAGCACATCAAGTTTCATTTCTGTGGGCAAAGTGACCCTCATCGTATACTTCAGTGCAAGTTTAACAGTTAATAATTTTTGAACTAATAATCAAATGTAGTTGTTTTTTTTTAATTCCAATGTACTCTCCGTACGTTTTTCTACACATATTAGAAATTTCAATTTTCTGTGCCTTATAGTTTCTACGAGGCAAAACAAATGTTGAACACCCAAAACAACGGAAACCACGGAGCTTAGAGTTTTTTAATGTAGATCAAAATTATGTTTATATATATATATATATAGTTGAAGGGTATGAAACATCATTGAATTTCCAAAGTTAAAACAGCAACATCCAATTTTTCAATAGATTTATTCACATATCATACATAGCAAAAAAATATTATTTTTTAAATACATCTTTTTTTTTATATCTCTGAAATATGAATGTATCAATACATATGCTGTTATACCAATATAAATATGCTACTTTCAATATTCAAAGAACTATACAATTATTCGACTTGCATAGTGCAAAGTAAACTCTATTTAATTAAAAAGTGGTTTAGGTATAATACAAAGACTTTTGGCTACTCGAAGAGGCCGTCTATGAATTCACCTTATGAATGAAGTAGAAGTTATTATTGATATCTTGAAAATATCGTGTGTAAGAAAAATAACAATTATTAAGAGGTTGGAAATTAGGAATTTATCATTGTCAGGATACTGATTCCTCTCTCACGCATTTGATCTACCTCTGACCTGAGGGTCAGAGCAGAGGGTGACGGGAAGTGTCGTTCCCCTAGAGCAGGGATGGCGAACCAGTGGCACGCGACACAATATTTTGGGCACGCCACCGATCACAAAGTTTACTATGAAGCATATTAGCAATTCAATTAAAATTCACAAAAAAAGAACAATTAAAGCCAAAAAAGCAATTAATAACCACAAAAAAACAAGCGAACAATAAATCACTATCAAAAAAATGTAACAGTTCTGCTTAAACTAACATCGTATAACCCCAATCTAAGTTATTTGTCATCTAATCTGCAACAACAGAAGTCACACTGATGTTACTTTAAGTTGAATTACGCGTATAACTGAGACATTGCAAAAGTTGAGAATAACTTTTTTTCGTAGGAAATATAGAGTTTTGAGTTGATTAAATTTAGTATTATTATTTACCCAATAATCACGGAGTCAAAACTATTTGTCGGTACGTCTATGACTTCATTAAAATATATTTTAGAAAAAATGGCACGTTGGTGCATAAAGGTTCGCCACCCCTGCCCTAGAGTGTGGGTGGACTAAGGAGAAGTGAAGGACTTTTTTTTTGGTGAGAAAAAGTATTTTTATGAGAGATTGAAAGCGGAGACCAGAGAGACTGGATGCAGTTAGGAAGTAGGGAGCAATACAGCTCCGGAGTTGTTATATAGCTTATGTACTTGTTGATATGTAATTGTAACTATTTCAATAATCAAGGAATTTAAATTAAATAATATATCTGAAAAAAAAATTCCTTGTCTTCATTAAGAGTGATTTAATAATTGAGCGAATCGAGGTAAAAACATCTTACAAAGTGGAGAGATGTCACAATCATTATCACAAAAGGGTGGGTAAGACTTTTTTGTTTTAGGGCAGTATTTTAAGAACAATAAATGTTCTTCTTAAACATTAGAAAATTAGTTTTCACTTTTTCTAACAAACCAACTTCAAATGTTACAGATACACTGTTAGTTTTTGTTTTCCCCCACTTTTTTTTTCTTCGCCATATTCTACTTTTAAAATTAATGTCAAAAACAATCGTGCCTTACACGTACTGTCCCCCACGTCAATGTGCACGAAATATCATCCAAACTTAAAATTATAATCTAATAATTGCTCATAAACATAAAAATGCCAAACATTCAAGATTTATTTCATGAGATCCAGAATTACTTTGCACCCTGTATATTGAAAAAAAAAAAAGATGCTAATGTAATACGTAAAGGCATAATATAGTAAGTAATAGGCTATACTACGGATTTAGAGTATCATACAATATGATATAGGCTATATCTATGGATGATCTTCTTCTGGAACTTCCCAATAATCAGTATCATCAAACAGTTGATGCTTTTTTGGTGAATCAAACATCGGATGACGAATGATATAACCTGTAAGAAGGCAACATAAACTTGAATTTGTCATTTTAAAACTTAATACCATTCTTCATTAACAGCTAAAATTTTAAAAAAAATATTTATTGATTTCTTTTAAAGTTCTTGAGCAACATTTTCATGACTGATAATTTCCGTCCTTCTGAAAATATTTTTCAGAAGGATGCCAAATTTTTAATGTCGCCACCAAATTTTTAATGTATTGGGTTGCTCGGAAAGTAATTTCGGTTTTTAATTATGAAAATGATAGACGATTTTCTTTTAATGAATAAATATTTTATTGAATCACATAATATTCATTCTGGTTACATATTATTCTGATTACATAATATTCATTTGCCATATCTGGTTGTAGCATGATTCCCCGCTCATAAAGTATTTGTTCTTTGCTGACAGAATATTTCATTCCCAGTAATGATTCATTAAAAAAAATGTATCATTTTCTTGACGTTTGAAAAGCAAATTATAGACATCAATTCGATGATACAAATTTCTTCCCGTAAGAGCATCGAGGAAACCAGGAACCCATAAGTTGCGCTTTGAGGTTAAACATAAGTATTTCAACTGAACATAAACTGTCGAATTCGATAAATTTAATCTCGCTGAAGTCTCACGAGTTATTTACTCGCCGGTTTGCACCATTAAACGACTTTATTGCGTCTTCATCAGCTTCAATTAGCTTTCCAGAATGTGGTAGATTGCAACTTCAAAATTGCCGGATCAAAATTTTGCAAACCAGTTTCGGCACTGGCGTACTGTCACTACATCTTATTTATGCACGTGGTATAATTCTTTTTTCTTTCCAGAACGGCATTTTTGCATTATTGATAGCAAATACGTAAAAACAAATAGAATAAATTGGTTAGCCCACGTGATTCGAATGAGTGGTGACAATACAATAAAAAAGATATTGCTTTTTAGACCCACTGGAATAAGAAAGCGGGGAAGGCTGAGATGGGCTGATTCGGTGGAGTCTGATTTTCTTGCAATTAATGAAAATAACTGAAGATCGAAGATGCATCGGAAATCGTAATGGAGAGATCTTCAAAGGAAGGTAAAGAGGAAGGAAAGTGAATAGCTGTATTTATTTGCCCGCATTGGGCTGTCTAGCCAACTATGATGATGATAGTAAAAAAGTAAAATATGCCAAAAAATGCAGCTCTTCACTTTCCATATTTGAAAAGGCACCAACTAAGAACTACTGCGTATAATCCCCTTTGAATGTAAATCTAATTTTTTCACAAGCAAGTCGTGGTATATCAGCTGTCAAAATATATGATTGATTATATGGCCTAAGTGTAAATTTGCTTTTAAAAAGCTGAATTAAGTCTTCAGTTGGGAAAAAACGCAATTGCTTTCCGAACAACCCAATAATAAAAAATAAGAAAACGAAGATCCGATTTCATTGGAATATTTTGCGTTTTAAAATGTAAGTACAGTTGACAAAATGGACAATAGACTCACGGAACAAACCATTTTTAAAAATTTTCGATTTACTGATTTGATTTTTTAACTACTAAATATCGATCTTGATGGTTCGAGAGAGAAACTTTAAATATCTAAATTTATTAGTTAGTTTATTAATATGGATAACAATAAAAGTAGCAAATGTTACAAATAAATGCGCATTATCTTTTCCCCCCAACTAATTTGAAGTTTTTGATCCTTAAAATCAAAATAGTCACAATCTGAAAAATGCGGTCCCGTTCTTTCAGTCATGGAGATAAATAAAACTCGGATTCTCTATAGTGAAATACTGAACTTTTTGAATGCTAAAGAACTTGTTGAAAAAGTTCCGTAGTTCATTAACAAAACAAAGTTGTTACTTTTCTATTTTAAAAGGAGTAGCGCGACAAAAATTACATCTAAAATTAGTACGTAGGCATATATTTTACTTTCTTTTTACTTAAATTTTACTTTCATATTGATGCCTATTTCTATAAACTTTCATATCATTTTAATAATAGAACATGACTTACAATGAAATGAATATCTGAGATAAGGAGGTTAAGAGGTTAATCTGAGATAAGGAGGTTAAGAAGAATATTTAAGAAGAAGAGATAAATTATGCTACTATAATCGTAAACGAGTGCGGAGTTTCTATCAAAATGGGTACATAGTTTCCAGCTATAACATTTATACTATTTGATTATGCGTACATAGGATGATAGATAAGTTATTTATCGAAACAAGTTTCTTTGCGATTTCTAAGGTAGTAATGAGACATTTTACCTGAACTTAAAACGTGGACAGATATTTTAAAAATATCATTTTACAAACTTTTAAGGATTCTCAAACAAGATTAAAATAGAAATTGCCTTTTCACAGTCAGATGCTTGTTTAATATTTCGATAACTTTCCATATCATGTGAATATTATTTAAAAATAAATAAATAATCTCTGAGATAAGGTAGTTAAGGATAATATTTACGTAGATGAGATAAATTATGCAACTGTAAACTTGAATGAACTCATAGTTTCTGTCGAAATGGGTACGTAGTTTCTGTGATTGAAGTCTGTTTTATTTTGCATGGAATTAATTTTAGATAAAATTTAAAACAGAAACAAATTATTTCACTCTAAATGGGTTAATATGCAGATTGTAATTCTCTTTTCCCCAAAATTAAGTGCATTGACAATTTAAATTACACATTAATGTAAAAAGCAACAGTAATAAAACGTGTTAAATCCAACAAATTTTTATAGTAAGGCAAAATAACGTACAAAATGGTAAACTTTACTATCTGTTTTTTCTCTCTCTAAAAAAAACAGATTCAACATTGAGTTATAATATACGTATAGGTACCTCTAACGATAATATCGTACATATTTGTCGCAACCTTAATAAAATGTTGAAAAGTTAACCATCGTGTTCCAATTAAAAACCATAACATAAATCAACTCAGATAGCATTTGTCACAGTGACGTCACAATAAAATAAAAAACAATCACAGTAGTCACCGTCACAGGTGTCACTGTTTTATATTGTCCCAAAGAGGTCATAAGTGACATTGTTACTGTATTTTATGATATCACATAAAAGTCTCACTGACTATTTATTGAGACATCTGACACTTGGTAGTCACTACTAAACACTATTGGGACTTAATTCACGGAGAAACGTCGTTGCAACTTTGTTCCTTTGAAAGTCACATGGGAGCCATTTCACAACTTGTCTTACTATTGGTAAAAAGGTGTTTTTTGTGACCAGTCACATTCTGTTTTCATATTTACTTTTTAGCAAATTTGTTTTATTGAAATCACGCGACTTGTTTCACTAAAGTTACGATACGCACTTTATTCAGACCAGCCACTTGAAAGTCTTGCAAGCAGCTTTTCGCGACTATCATCACTTAAAATTATCAATATATAAATCATCACAAATGGTCACAAAAATTACATTGACAGGTGTGACCAGCAGTTTAAATAATTCCGATAAGTCAGTCCTATTAATATGATTTTAAAAAATATTCTTTCCGTACAACGTTGCTCCTCTCCAACGCCCACAGTATCAATAAAATAAAAAAAAAAGATCTTAAATGTCAACATACTCCTTGTAAAAATTACCCAACCGTACATAAATGAATTTATTTTCATGTTATATATTTGAATAAAGAATTTGGATGCTTTTTCCATCTGTTTTTGAAATAGATGTATATATTTACATTCTATAAGATTCATGTAAATAATTTCGAATGATACACAACGTTCATAGCCAACAAATAATGTTGCATAAGATTTATTTAGTTCAAAAATAGTATTGATAAGGAAGAAACACAACACTTTTCTTTTTGTTTAATGAACAATTCCGAAAATTGAGAATTTTTGTAATGTTTTAACTTTAAATAAAATGCTTTATTCTATTTGCATACATTTTGATGTTATTATGTTTTATATTATATGTATTATATGTTATTATGTTGAATATTTTTATGTTAATACAAAAAAAAAAAAAGAAGATTTTTCTTAAGGAAAGAAATGCCGATGGATTTTAACAGAATAGGAATCACTTTGCATTGAAATACATATTGTGTTCAAGAGTTTATAGGTTTGTAAAATAATTTGTTGTTTGAAATACATATTATAATCAGTGATAATTTTTAAATTTAACTTTACCACTTACAAAAACGCAAATGGAGAGATTTTCAAAAAGATAAGAGACAATTCTAAAAAAAATAATAAACACCTAATTGCTATTTCATAGCTAAAAGCAAACGATTTTCAAATCATGACAGCTGCCTCGTCTGCCGTCACCCTTTTTTTTATTATTAATTTGGCGACATCTGAACTGTTCCTTAAACATTTAAAATAGTTGATTTGATTTTCATCTCCTCGAATTAAACCTAGTCGTCCGCATAACATTTTATTTAAGAGTGAAAATTTAAACTTGCGTTGAAATTTTTGTTTTATTCCTCTGCATTCTATTCTAATCTCCTAATTCTTTGAAAAAATTTTCTCCATAAAAGTTTTGTACCAGAAATTTTTCGTTCATTTCCCGCCTTACTTCATGCGTTGAAAAGAGGACATTTTCAATATAGGCTTTCACCAATTGCTCAAGTAAGTAGAATTACTTATGAACATAAATTTTAATTTAAATAATATGAAGTTTTCTTTAAATGACCATAGTTTATTAATGATTATTAGTTATAATTTTTTGGCCTTCACTTGCGAGTAATCAATGCTTATCAGCATGAAGCGATAATTTTTTTTTTTTTTTTTAATAGTGCAGTTGTTTGAGAAATAGTGATGGAAGCTCTTAGTGCTCCTAATTAAGTTGTAATTAACAGTTTCTCTAATTTGGTATAACAATGTTAAAATTTAAATTCCTTAAATTTGAACTTGTCAAGGTCATAACATAAATCTTTCAACTGATTATATGGGTAAATTCGTAGAGTCGAAAAATAAATGGCATTTCCCACCCCCATTAATCTTATAATTTTCCGCAACTTCAAAATTTTTAAATTTTTTTTTGAAGGAAAAAAACAACAGCAATAAGCTATTTATGCTGTTTTGTTTAAAGCTAAAGTCATAAAATAGATAATATATATAGATATAATGTATTGTCGCGTTCACACAAATTATATTCTAACGGTTTATTGTTTTCTTTTATGAAATAACTGTGTGTTATTATTCGATTCTAGAGTCTAAGAATAAAATTTTTTTAGTTGCAAAAATATTAAGATCATTCGAAATAACCTAAAAGAAAACCGAAAATTATAGTTATTTTTGGGCAACAATAAGTTATAAATATAATCTACATACTAAATAAATCTAAACAAAAATAAACAAATGAAAAGAATACGTAATACATCATAATCTGGAAATAAAATCATCAAATTAAAAAAAAAAAACTAAGAAATTAATTCATAACTAAAATAAATGGACATTTTAAAGTACTTTTGACTTGGCAATATATAAAATTAAATACATAAGAAATAAATTAAAAAAAAGCAATGCAATGGGCAGGCGAAAAATATTTAGTACTGAATAATGTTGATGTTTATATTTGACATTTTACAATTAGCAATTGGAACTATTAAGAAACAAATTTCGACACCAAAGATGCTGGGTCTCTTTTTTATAAGATGACCTACAGAGTCTGAAACAAGATTTTATGTCTGAACGATGAACAATAATTTGTGGATGGTCCCTAAATTTGAACTGACGTATGTTTTCAATTTTAAGAATTATCAAGGGTAATAATTTTTAAATGAAATACAAAGATGACTTAAGCATTCCAAAACGACTAATTTTTGAATTGTATTAAAACAATGCGATATTAGTGAATAACCCCCCAGAATTTAAAGACTATTTTCACAACTTATTAGAATAAAATAATAATCGCTGATTGGCTGCAATTTGAAAACAGAGGGCAATATGACTTAATTATTTCATATTTTTAGATAATGAATACTTTTAGAGAAAACTAGGGATTTTTATTTTAAACAAAATTAAAGGCATTGGAGGGGAATAATTTTTTATTTTAAAATCGTGCGCTCGCCGAAATGGTATGTTCTAAACAAAAAATAGAAGGAAAAAAAAAAACAGGAATATCAGAGCAAAACGCTACAAATCAGGACAAAAGAGTTCTGAATATTTTTAATCAGAAAAATCCGGAATATCCGGATAACTATGAACTCCGTACAAGAGAAAAGGCATAGTAGGGGAGAGTGGGGTCAATTGTAACATTTTTTATTTAACTATTNCGTATAGCAGCACTTATTGCAGCGCGTGGTGGCTGCACCAAATACTGATTTCGGACGCTTAATTTGTTTCTTTTGTTTTGAAAATTTCATCATTTATTTGTATCAGTACAAGTCGTTTCTGCATTAAATTTCATTTGATTCTGATGATTCTTTCATGGTGTTGCATTTTTTACAAACAGCAGTTTATATAGTGTATAATCACGTTCACACAATTTATATTTTAACCGATTAATGTTTTATTTTATAAAATATTTGTTATTATTCGATTCTGGTGTTTAAGAATAAAATTTTTTAACTGCAGGTATTAAGATCGTTTGACATAAGTTTAAAAGAAAATTGATAATCATAGTTATTTTCGTGCAACAATAAATTACATTATAAATATAATCTATATACAAAAGAATAAATCTATACAAAAATAAATAAATGAAAAGAGTACGTAATACATCATAATCTAGAAATAAAATCATTAAATTAAGGAAAAAAAACTAAGAAGTTAATTCATAGCGAAAATAAATGGACATTTAAAAGTATTTTCGACTTGGAAATATATAAAATTAAATGTATAAGAAATAAAAAATAAAAAAAAGCAATGCAATGGGCAGGTGAAAAAATATTAACTACTGAATAATGTTGATAAGTTTATATTTGACATTCTCCAATTAGCAATTGGAACTATTAAGAAACAAATTTCGACACCAAAGATGCTGAGTCTCTTTTTTATACGATAACCTAAAGAGTCTGAAACAAGATTTTATGTCCGAACGATGAGCAGTAATTTGTGGATGGTCCCTAAATTTGAACTGACGTATGTTTGCAATTTTAAGAATTATCAAGGGCATTAATTTTTAAATGAAATACAAAGATGACTTAAGCATTTCAAAACGACTAATTTTTTTATTGTATTAAAACAATGCGATATTAGTGAATAACCCCCCGGAATTTAAAGTCTTTTTATCACAACTTATTAGAATAAAATAACAATCGCTGATTGGCTGCAATTTGAAAACTTAGAGCAATATGACTTAATTGTTTCATATTTTTAGATAGTGAAAACTTTTAGAGAAAACTAGGTATTTTTAATATAAACAAAATTAAAGGCATTGGAGGAGAAAAATTTTTAATTTTAAAATCGTGTGCTCGCTGAAATGGTATGTTCTAAACTAAAAATAGAAGGAAAAAAAACAGGAATATCAGAGCAAAACGCTACAAATCAGGACAATAGAGTAATCAGGACAAAAGAGTTCTGAATATTTTTAATCAGAAAAATCCGGAATATCCGGATAACTATGAACTCCGTACAAGAGAAAAGGCATAGTATACTTTTACCCTTGAAATAAAATTCTTTTCAAAAAAAGCAAAACTGGTCAGTCTCCATCTAATATTCCATCATACTACGCTAGTTAAAGGGACACCTATTAATTATTTCATTTATTAAATAATCTGAACTATGTATCTAGCTAATTATTTTTCTGTATTTTTTTTATGTTTTTCTTTTTTTTACAATAATGCATACTAATCAACAACTGTGCAATTTCCGTTTTTTAAGGATTTTGTTTAAAATTTAGATTGTTGTAGCTGTAGTTCATTTACGTCGCTCTAGAGCTGCACAATGGGCTATTGTCGATGGTCTGTGAAACATCCCAGACCAGATCCGAAGACATGCGATTACAATTTAGATCCTCTGCAGAGGGGATGCCCCCCCTCAGTTGCCCGACGACCTGCACGCGAAGTCTAGCACTTTGCGGTAGAACAGTTTAACGAGGATCAATATCGCACACCCTCGGTCCCTAAGCAGACTGATCCAAGTGGTCACCCACCCGCACATTGACAACAGCCAGTGATGCTTGACTTCGATGATCTGCTGGGAACCTAATCTGAACAATCTTTCCACTGCAGGTCTTCGATTGATTTTGTGAAGTAATAAATTTATTCATACATATTTTTTTGACAATTTAGGCGTTCTTTTTTGCTAAATTTATAAATTTTTGAACAGTCAAGAAATTAAAACATCTTAAGCTTAATTTTAATTCAAAATCCCGATTTTTGACAGCAAATGTAAAGTGTGTCAATTAATAACTTGTCATTTACTTGGTTATCGTGTCGGTATTATAACTTTCATTTCTGTACACTATTTCATTCAGTACTGATCTACTAATGATTTTTTCTTATTTTCTCACAACAGAAAGCAAACATTATAAAACACGCGTATTAAACCAGTACATGTATAAATATAACTTAGTTTTCTAGATTTATCATCGATTATTTTTGAATTTAACGTACGCTGTTTCCTTACAGAGTTCTTTTTTCTTCTTCTTCTAAATTTAGTCGCGAACTTTTAATGATTAATGTCATAAGGAAAAAAGGTTTCAAAATTTTAGCGAGTTAACACTTTTCACATTCGTAATTGTCAGCTACACCTCCATCCGCATAACCCACCTGTCGATACCTCTGATTACATGACAATGTCTTTAAGCATGAACAATACTGATAACAAAAAACAATTAAATTATCATTTGCCGAAGGTAGTAGCAATGATATCAGAATACAAAGATAACAAAAAGCTATTTAGTTTAAACTAAAGCTGTAGCATATCTAATTCATTTAAAGCATTTTTTTTAAAATAACGCTTCCTTTAGTTAAATATTTGCGCGGTATGAGAAGTTTTCGTGGACAAAATCGGAGTATTAAGCGCAACATTACGGAATATTTAGATCGGAGTATTAAACGCCTACAAAGTTTTAATATTTAAAAATATAGAAACAGCACTTTGTTTGCTTGAATAAAATATTTAAAGTGTTGCGACATGGGTGAAAATATGGATAGTGACGTCCCATATGTGACCATAGAGGTAAGTTGTAATTTAAGTTATTATGTACTTTTACATAGGGAAAATAGTAGCGTATCTTAACATCAAAAATTGCAACAACTACAATCGATCAAAAATTCGGCCTAGTGAAGCACTGAGGATGATTTTTGGTGTAATTAGCTAGAATGTCCCATTATATTTCTTTTGGTGTAAATAGGTGATATTTTTATTTATAAAATTTAAAATGACGGTAAGGTATGATGCACATCAGAGTCAGTATAGTTATTCTTACGATGTAATTCAGAATAAGAATAATTGAATCAACGCTTTCGAAAACCGGTCATTTTTTTAAGTACTAAATATAGTTGGTTACAAAATATTCTTATGCAATTGAGCGATAACATCACTTAATTTTTTAAGTAAAAAATAATTAGAGCTAGGAGATGACCGGTTTTCGCACAAAACCTTAAAACGAATACTATACCTAATTTTTAACAAGAGAAAATATTAATGATTTTTCATTTAGAAATGAAATAAAGACTTTTAAGTCTTTGAGTATATATTCATGAATGTTTGTGTAGATTCAAAAATCTTTTGGATTATGACTATCTGTGTTCTAGGCCACTTACAAATATCTTCATAGAAAGGCAAAACCTCATGTGGTTTATATTGCAAAAACTCTTTGATGTCTGCAATTTTCATGTGGTTTATTGTAAATATGCTTCCAAAATGATTGTTCCCAATAATTGCTTCCAAAATAATTGTTTCCAATAATTGCTTCCAAAATAACTGTTTCCGAGATATGCTTCCTTATCTGGTTATGGTGGCACTTTCAGAATTTTTACAAAATACATTATTTTACTAATTTTTAATGTTATTAATGTTATATTAATTAATTTTTCAATGTTTTGCTAAATTCGTTTTGTTGAAGAATTAAAACAAATGCTGTTTTATTAAAAGCACAATTTTTGAAATATTTGTACTAAATTAATGTTACTTTGGTTGTATTTTAACGTGAGTGCCTTAGGGATTAAGAAAGTGTAACATTTTTATTAGTATGGTACAAAAAATATACTGAAGCATGGTGTAAAAATACAATAATACAATAACAATAACAGCAATGCAATATACAACATAACATTTATATTATAACAACAACTGAATGAAAGTTAGTCCACAGTTCGAAATTTCTAGGAAAATATGGTTAAACTATTTAATAATTATTTTATCATATTCAAACAAAACCGCTAAATAACCGTAAATAAGATTGTATTCAAACTGTTAACTGTGAGAAAAACTGCAATTTAACTGCTTTCACGTAATACGGTTGAACAGTCAGAATTTTATAGCACCAACTAGACCCACCTAATGAAGCCACTTAGTTCCTTCGTACATATTACAGCCGAGAGGGCTAATCTGTCATTCTCATAACCGACAGAACGGGGGTTCGAATCGCAGCGTTGGCACCACAATATTTTCTAAATCCCTTTAACACATGAAGAGTTTCCAGTGTTCTGCACTCCTTAATTTGTAACACTAGACTGATAGAATATAATACTCTACTTTACGCATAGATTACAGCACCATAAAGTTGCCAAACTATCTCCAATGCCCAGTAAAAAAAAATTATGGTTCTGAAACCATGCTCGTTGTAAATGGTTAAAAAATCACACAGTTTAATAGTCATTATTTTTTAACCATACTAGTTGTAAACGATTGCAAAACAGTGGCGGTAAAATATGTTCTTTACCGTAAACTTTACTGCTAGTTGGATGGAGAAACTCTGGTGGTAATTTTGCCATAATTTTGGAATGAAAATTCTAACAGTGTAATTTTAAGATAAATTCATGTTTAAAGTTAATACTGATTATAGATTAAGATAATATTTTTGAAGCGATTATTTTTTGAAAAATATACTAATTGATTTAATTTTGTTGTTTCATAGAAATAGCAATCATTAAATTTAAATTTCAGAATAAAACAGTGGAATTTAAATAAGTAAGTTATCTAATGTAGTGTAACGTTTATTTTAAAGAAATGTAAATATTAATTATTAACGATAATACTAATTATACTTACATCTACATCAGGCATAGACTCCCAAAAATAATAATTAATTAAGAAATTAAAAATATTGATCTTTTTCAGCTTTTTATATACATTCTTTAAAACTCTATCAATTATTCATTTTTGTTTAATTGGCAAATATTTTTCATTATGAAATTTAAAGATTGAGTTCAATTAAGGAATCATGATGAAAATAGAAAACTTATTGATTTGTGGAAAAATATTTCTTTTAAATTTTTATCTTCGAATTTCTTAATTGAAAAAATAGAGGAAAGGAGAACAGTTTTTGCAAAGAGGATAATTAAAATCTTTAAAATGAAATAATGGTTTGTTTGATGAAAATTGAATTCAGTACTTAAAAGTGAATTCTAAATTGATTTAGAAAAATTTTTGTAAAAAGGAAATGCTTTGATGATAAAATGGAAGAAAAATATTTTGAAATAAAATAGTTTGAAAAAGTCGAATTGATTACCGCGAAGATCTTGACTTAAAGTGGAATGTAAAAAACTAAAAGAGAATTTAAAGAATTATAATGAAAAATTTAAAACTGCGTTTTTACTTTTATTTTTACTTGACTCGGTAGTAACAATGAATTTAATTTAGTAGAATAAATACCAATTTACTGATCTATTAATTAGTAGAAAGAATAATTAGTAGGTTATTAGTAAATTAGTAGAATGAATTTAATTAGTTAGGAAGTATTATAATGTAAAATTCAGTACTGCGTTTTTACTTTTTTTAAACTTCACTTGGTACTAATAATGAATTTAATTTACATTGCTGGATATCTTAGAGTTTCAAGTGGGATTTTCAAAAAAGAGAAGTCAATATTTCAATATTTTCTCTATAAAAAATTTATTACAATTTTAGGTTCTCAATATCAGATACATTTTTTTAAACTAAGTTGATTAATAAGTTTTTTAAAATAGTTGATTTGAAGTGGGTAATCTTCTACTCTGTATGCCATTTTTCGTAAGATTCATTTAGTAGGAATATTATTGAAATTTCAAGAACCTTTTTCGTGTAAGTTTTCCTTTTCAGCAACGGATTCTGGTCAATCTCTTTTATTAACTAGAATGCTTCCCCTTCTCTTTCTTCAATGTTTTTTTCTTCTTCTTAAAAATCGATAATACAGCATANGCGCCACCTAGGAACCAAATCTGGAATCCGACACTCGAAATTTTTGCTCTGTTAAAATCGTACCGTGTTACAATTGACCCCACTCTCCCCTACTGCGTTTTTAATTTTTTTTAAACTTCACTTGGTACTAATAATGAATTTAATTTACATTGCTGGATATCTTAGAGTTTCAAAATTTTGAAACAGTGGGATTTTCAAAAAAAAGACGTCAATATTTCAATATTTTCTCTATAAAAAATTTATTACAATTTTAGGTTCTCAATTAACTAATCAATTTTTAAACTAAGTTGATTAATAAGTTTTTAAAACTAGTTGATTTGAAGTGGGTAATTTTCTACTCTGTATGGGATTTTTCGTAAGATTCATTTAGTAAGAATCTTATTGAAATTTCAAGAACCTTTTTCGTGTAAGTTTTCCTTTTCAACAACAGATTCTGGTAAATCTCTTTAATTAACTAGAATGCTTCACCTTCTCCTTCTTCAACGTTTTTTTTTTCTTCTTAAAAATCGATAATACAGCATAGAACTTTTATTAATGAAATTATAATATCATAATTGTATTATTTAGTTTTTTATGTAACAATATTTTGTTAAATAGTAACGAAATAAACGAGTACTTAGCTTGGAAAATTAGTGAAAAAAAATTTAACTTTAGACCTAATAAGAAGAAATATTTCAAAAATAATTTAATTGTTAACGAGACGTACTTCATTATAACTGTGCGAATAGGAAACGGAATTTAATCTCAATTGAATTAAGATTTTAATGAATTCCTCAATTGAATTAAGGAATCATAATCATTCTCAATGAATCATGATTATTCTCTATTGAATTAAGAATATAATGGGAAAGATATTTCCATTATATCTAACATCTAAAGGATTATAAAATAAAGATTTTGAGAACGATAAATAAATCTCGTAAATTTTCCTACTACATTGGATAAATAGCCATTATTTAAAGTAAAGAATACAAAGTGAAAAAAAAAGCATTTAAAATTACAATAAATTTTGAACAAACTGGAATTTTGTTTAAAACTCGCATTAAAGTAAAAAAAAAAAAAGTCTCTTGCAACACGTCAAATTGTTACAATTCTGTGGGCTTCAAAATGGCTTACGTGGTATGTTTTACTGTAAAGTGAATAATTCTCGCAGCATTCATCAAATGCTTTTTTTTTAATTTCATCGTACTCTTTGTGCATTTTTATACACCACTCTGTAGTTTTAAGTTTCTGAGTCTTACAGTTTTCGCGCAACAAAACAAAATGTAACGAAAAATTGAGCATCCAATATATCATCATAGAACAGCATATATAGAAATTACGCTAATTAAGACTTTTAGATTATTTTACTTTTAAGAATGAATTACAAGTTGGGGTAATATGACCAAGTAACTTTTCTGCTCATTTTGCCCCCTTTTTATCCGCTTGACTTTTACCTACCCGTAAAATAGAAGGGCAATGCGTAATCTTCAGCCGAACTAGTAATTACTTCACTCTTACTTAGCGAGAATATAGGAAGTGGAAGAAAGAAGTTGGAGAGGAACCAATGGAGAGGAGTGCAAAATTTCTAAGTAGAGAAATTTTGTGCAACACCCCGTTTTTTTTAAACTTTTTCTACGCTCCATAGCACAATCATAAACAGACAAAAAATTTCCGCATTATTTCACAATGTTGATCTAGTTTAGCAGAAGGAAGAAATAAACCAGACGCAAAATCTCTCTTTTAAGAAGTTTTGCTCTCCTCATTAATATATTATAATTTTTAATTTAATGATTAATAATTAATGGGTAAATTTTCATATCCAAAAATATTTGATGCATAAAATTATTTTCAAAATAAATTGTGTCCCGCAGTGGACTGATCGTAAAGACACGATTTCCAGCAGATCAAAGAAGTCAAGCATCACTGGCTGCGGTCACTGTGCGGGTGGGTGACCACTTGGATCAGTCTGCGTAGGGACCGAGGGTGTGCGGTGTTGGTATTCGTTAAACTGTTCTACCGTAAAGTGCTCGACTTCGCGTGCAGGTCGTCGGACTACCGAAACAGGGGTGTCACCCCCTCTGCAGAGGATCAGAATTGTGAAGGCATGTCTTCGGATCATCCTCAGGGATGTTTCCCAGACCGTCGCCAATAGCCCATTGTGCAGCTCTAGTGCGACGTAAATGGGCTACAACGACTACAACATCAAAATAAATTGTGTCAGATGATCTGAAGAGTAAACTGCATGTCCAGATTACCACTCCTAACATAGGGTCCAAGAGGTCGTGGGTTCGATCCTCGCCGGCCGAAGACTCCCCGTGTAGTAAATGGTGACTGATGCACGTTAAATCTGTCGAGTCTCAAAGTCCTCCATGTTCTCACAACAAATCAATACCTCTGGGGGTACTGATCCAGGAGTTTCCTTGTCTTCTGGATTGGTTCAAAATTACAAGGCTACGGAGTTGAACGTAAGTAGTCGTAAACCCATGAAATTGGGTCGGCTGTTCAACGACGGTTATAAAATAAAATAAAATAACATAGGGTAAAATTTTACAATTAAAAATAATTTAGACTTAAAAAATAATTTCAAAATAAATTGTGTCGAATGAACCGAAAAGTAAAATGCATGTTTAAATTACCGCTGCTATTGTCATAGAAACAAACTAAAACCATTTTAAGCTTGACCTTTATTCAAGAAAGCGTTAATTGTTGGAAATACGGTTACTTGAAGAACTCGATTTACGTACCAGTTGTAATACCTCCAGAAATAGCAATAGCCATGGTAACAGCTAAAGCTTCTAGTTGAGCATAAGCCTGACTAGCTGCAGACCAGTTGTCGCCCGGTTCGATTCCCGTCAGTACATTCTGTATACTGTGAAACTGAGTAGTATTTTCAGCAGGAGTCCGGGAGGGATACAGTTGATACAAACTAAAAATAAATTAAATATGACTAAACAGTAAGTTTACTTGTATTTATGGCAGTAAATATAGCGGGTCAAGTGAAAGAATCATTCTTAACTTAACATTCACTCTGCTAATTTAGTAAAGCACCATATATACATATGGATAGTTGACCATGCAAAGCTTAGCATAGGTGTTAAAATTCGACGGAAAATTTCCGGATTACTACTTCCGAATTATTTTCACGTCTAAGTTTGAAAAAGCAGGCCATTCAATATTATTACACATGTAGTGTACTCAATATAACGCTTTCTTTCCATTTAACTTTCAACGAAGCTAACAACTTTGGGGTGGGGGAGTTCTTACAGTAGACAAACTACACCTGATTATTATATTTTTTTAGATATAATTTTTTGGTAAAATAAGTAGCCAAAATTTTTCATACGGGTGTGCTACTCTAGGTTCAAATATTTTTGCACTTAAGTATTATTTCAATAAGTAAGACTTTTAAGATGAAAAACAGATCAAGATTTTGTTTTAAACAGAGATATTAGAGCTCCTGTAGCTTAGGGAATAGAATGATTAACTCTGATGAAGTGATCCATATTCGAATTCCTGCTTGGACTGGTCGTATGGATGCTGCTCACGGACCGCAATGACATACTTATATTTTTTTTAGTTAAAATATAAGAGTTAGTTAAAATATGGGAGTTTGCTTGTTAAAATAACAGTACTCACTGCTTAAAAAACAGGCATCTGTTTTTAAATAACAGTATTTTTTGTGAAATAAACGGTTTTATACTGGCACACCAGCTGACAACATTTTTCCGTACGTTTAAGAGATTTTTTTTGCAATGTAGATATTTAAAAACATTATATATAACCCGATGTGCTACTTTTTAATGTGTATTAATTATAGTATTATGACTCAAATTATGAACATTAAAGATTTTTTCTTTTACTTTTGTTATTTTTTACTCGTGTTATATTGCAGTAAAATTGAAAGAAAAAAAAATCGTTTATTTATTATTATTATTTTTTTTTTAAATAATTTTGGACAAACCTTTCTAGTTTTGAACCTGTGCGATAAACAATAAAATAAACCAGATCAATAAAATAAACCAATTAATATAGCATGGCGCATAATTGGATACGAATAAACGAAATACTTTATCTTTTTATTTGATAAAAAGGATTTAGGATTGCAATGCTGTTGAAAATTTATACCTCTTTTTGAGTAAGTGTTAGAATGATAAATGGATATCTTAAGTTCAATTTATTAATCCCTGTCTTTTTCTGTCGTTTGAATTTCCCAGTTCTGACTGACTTACGTCAGTAACAATTATATGACCTTGATTCTTTTTAATTTCTTTTATTTGATGTGTTCTAATGTCATAATGATCCTACCGGCATTTGCTGTGTTCGAATGGCATGTTAGGCATTATAGTCGAATTCCAAATAAAATATATACTTACCTGTAACCATAATTCTTCTTAGTTGCCATTGAGGCAACAATTGCGCTCGTAATTCCAGCAAACACTCCCGGCATACCATGCAAATTATTCACCCCGCATGTATCATGAATATGAAATTTTTTTGCTAATGAGGGCTAGAAAGTAAATAATGAGGGCTAGAAATGCTAATAAGGGCTAGAAAATAGAAAATAAATAACATTATAAAATAAATAAATTGAATAGGTCAAATAAAAAATAAGCAATACTTTTTTTGCCAAAGAGAAAGTCCCTAATGGGTAGGTAAATGTAAAACTTGAGTTACATTTTTCAAAAAAGAAANTACACAAATATCGCCAAATAGGGGATAACACTCAAAATATGACAAACCTAACATTTTATTTATGCTGTAATATTAATTTTGTGTGGCTGGGTGGCGCAGTTGGTTTGTCGTCTGCCTTCTGAGCCCTAACACCGGATTTTCAGGATGCAGAAAATCCTCAGCAGCCATGTCGTATGATTATGCGGCATGTAAAAGATCCCTGGAGTGCCATATTGGCTCTTGGCATTTCCGGCACAATTAAATTCCTATTGCACTTTAGCATCCAAATAGAGTCTCGGTGCTGCCATCTAGTGTGGCAGAAAATAGACGTCCAAATTAACATGGCCAATGGTATCTCACCCATTGTGGTGGTCCTGAAAGAGTAGATACCACTTCTGAACAACGCGCTAGGTCTGCTCATCGGGAAGACTGATTGTGCAGCTTATAGGAAATTTTAAAAAAATATTAATTTTGTCAATTTTTTTTACTGTTAACGACCTTTTAGAATTTATAAATTACAGAAAACTGTTATGAATGGTAAAATTATCCGTAAATTTAAACCTAACTCACAATAATTGAACTTCCTAGAATAACGTAACAAAGAGTAAACATAATAACGCGAAAGATACACCGGAAGTTTTCTTTCGGTTTTAGGAAGTTTGTTTCTGTTTACATTCAGTCAACCATCCATATATCTAAAATGTCTAAAAATTGAAGTATGGCTGGAAAAAAATTAAATTAAAAATTCGATAAACTAATGCTAACTCAGCACGAAAGAGATGACTTATTTCGTTTAGAAGAATTACTGGGCTGCAATTCTTATTATTTATTTTGAAGACAAGAGGATTTAAAATTAAAATTAAGAATTGAGCATAACAATTAAGAAAAATCCTTTTTTTTTATTGTATATTTTTCGAGTATCAATTTCACATTTACAAGTACATGCAGTTTTTTGTGCAATTACACTGAAAAAAATTCCCGTTCTTTTTATATACTTTTTGTGTATATTTGACAGTTTAAAGCTGTTTTGCTGACGAAATGTTTTTTTTTCCATCTATTTTTCTTCCTAACCATAAACGGATTAAAACCGTCTGCTTAAATTTTAGGTTTTTCCATGCAGTTTTGCTTACTGTACGATAACTTTTGAAATTATTTTACGATTATTTTCTTTACTTGCTCAAATTTTTCAGCGATGATTTTATGGTTTTAAACATTATATACGTAAAATAATGATTCCACCTTATTGTAAAATTGATGTCTTCCTTAGCCATTCGTCTGCACCTGTGGCGGTAACTATGGTAACGAGGTATAAATATTTCAAGTACCCCTACTACTTAACTGCTCAAAAAACAGGCATTTGTTTTTAAATAAAAGTATTTTTTGTGAAATAAACGGTTTCATACTGGCACACCAACTGACAATATTTTCCCGTACGTTTAAGAGATTTTTTTTTACAATGTAGATATTTAAAACAATTCTATGTAACCCGATGTGCTACTTTTTAATGTGTATTAATTACAGCATTATGACTCAAATTATAAACATTAAAGACTTTTTTCTTTTACTTTTGTTATTTTTTACTCGCGTTTCATTGCAGTAAAATTGAAAAAAAATTTAATTTTTTAAAATTTTTTTTAATGATTTTGGACAAACCTTTCTAGTTTTGGACCTGTGCAATAAACAATAAAATTAACCAAATCATTAAAAAGATCAATAAAATAAACCAATCAATATAGTATGGCGTATAATTGAACACTTAGCTTTTTTCTCGTCGAATAAACGAAATACTTTATCTTTTTATTTGAAGATTTTGGATCGCAATGCTGTTGAAAATTTATAACTCTTCTAGAGTAAGTGTTAGAATGATAAATGGGTATCTTAAGTTCAATTAATCCCTGTCTTTTTCTGTCGTTTGAATTTCCTAGTTCTGACTGACTTATGTCAGTAACAAATATATGACCTTGATTCTTTTTAATTTCTTTTATTTGATGTGTTCCAATGGCATGTTCTAATATCTAAGGGCATTATAGTCGAATTCCAAATAAAATACATACTTACCTGTAACCATAATTCTTCTTAGTTGCCATTGATGCAACAATTGCGCTCGTAATTCCGGCAAACACTCCCGGCATACCATGCAAATTATTCACCCCGCATGTATCATGAATATGAAATTTTTTTGCTAATGAGGGCTGGAAAATAGAAAATAAATAACATTATAAAATAAATAAATTGAATAGGTCAAATAAAAACTAACCAATATTTTTTTGGCCAAGAAGAAAGTCCCTAATGGGTAGGTAAATGTAAAACTTGAGTTAAATTTTTCGAAAAAAAAAAAAAAAACTATATATATATATAATAATTTTTTTTATTTTATTTGATAAAAATAATAATGATGCATTTTAATTTTCTAACTCTTGCTATCAATTTAATGTAATTACTTTTAACTGTATCTGTTTAGTGTGACGTAGTCCCTATCGGATTACATCATCTTTACTGTTCCTGCCCGTTATTGTATCAATGTGACAACGAAAGACGAAAAGCTTTTAAATAAAATTTTATCATTTGTGATTTTATAACGTTGCTTTTGAGGATTTAATTTTAACTTTCCAATTAAATAAATATTTTGTTTTTACTGAAATCATAATTTAGTAGGAGCCTTCAGTAAAAAATAACAGGTTTTCTAAAAAGTTTTAAGTCGTTTAGTAACGCCTCGAATAAATTCACTCAAAGGATGCTAATTATTAATCAAAATTATTAATATTCACTTAAATTCAGGTTAAAATCATGCACTCAAATGATGCTAACAGTCTAACAAAAATGAATCCATTAGAGTTCGAGTTAAAGTGAAGCCCTAGAATGAGGATGATTATCAATCAAAAATGATTGAAATTCACTCAAGTTCGAGTGAATTTCAATCTGCACTCTAACTATTCATTTTTGTTAGAGTGCAGAAAAAATTCTGCACTCTAACTTGAGTTACTTCAATTGACTCTTTGACTCGAGTGAACTTAACTCCAGATGAGAAGCCTTATTTTATCCAGACAGACGAGTGAAATTAAACTCAAGTTGAGCTATTTCAACGTGTTTATTGTACGTGAGCACTAAACTGTAGATTTTTAAAAATAATTCACGAAAATGAATTTTAGTTTATTTTGAAACATTTCTATCAATCCAATATTTTGTTGGAAATTTTAGCTGTTGTGAGCTTATCAGGAAAATCATCATATAAACATTGTGATGATAAATTAATGACGTAAAAATATACTGATACTGTAATAGCACAGAAATAGCACTTTTCTGTCGTGGACCTTACAACAATAACACGAGCATTTAATCTTTCAGATAAGATATCTATTACTCTTGATTGCTTTTTATAAAAACTGAATTTAGAGATATCATTTATATTTATATTGGTTTAAACAATAATTTTTTTTCCAATCGACTAAACTTGGTTTATGAAGAGGCCTATAGTACGAGACAATTATTGCAAACATTTTTAGTGGTGTTAACAATGGATTTTATTTTGTTGTAAGATAAATTGCTGATGCAAGCAAGTAGTCTAAGAAATTGATTACAAACTGGTTTTAACAATTAATTTATTTTCATTTTTCGAAATTAAGTTCATGCAGTGGCGTAGTTATAGTCCATTGTTACAAACATTTTTACTGAATTTAGCAATAGATTTTGTTTTGTTATAAGAAACATTGTTTACGCAAAGAAGTATTCTAAGAACATTATTACAAACAATTGGTTTATAATAATTGATTATAACAATTGATTGGGTTGTTAAAACCCAATCAGTTGTTATAATCAATTATTATTATTGATTTACTGTTGTAATTGATTTATTTTCATTAGGGTGACCCGGGGTAATTCACGATCACTCTGTTTCTGGGGTAAATAATGATCACCTAAGTTTTATTTTAAAAAAATAATTTTTTTTTAAATTTGAGACATAGACAAGAAATCTTGTACACTTTACTAAAGTATAACTACATTTACTTAATAATAGTTTTTTGTTTAATCTAACAAAATAAGTATCTTTTAAACTGCTTTCTGTATTTTCCATTTCAAAGATGGGTTTCAAAATGTGCACATTTCTGCAAAGATCCCCCTCCTTCTCTTAATAATAAATATTTTGAGTTACTTTCTTTTTCTTTGATATAAAAGTAGTGTAAGCTTTTGTTTAATTGTTTCACATCTACTGTAAACATTATAATTGATTATAGGAAACTATATCAAATGTTGCCCCCTACAGATGGGGTAATTATTGATCACTGGGGTAATTCCTGATCATTGTCATTTCTTCTTATAAATAGTATATAAAATAGCTTATAAATAGCTAATTGTCTTTTCTTAAATAACAGTTCATATTTATTAAGTGGAACAACTATAAAATATATTTTAACTGTCATCACAAAATTTGTTTTTAACTGTATACAAGACTGTATTCTGATTTGCACCATTTCTGGTTTGTCTTACCTTGCTTCTATCTTAATTTTATGTGTGTACATTGTTAGAATAATTTTTAAGTTTATAAATTAGCTTAGTATAAATATGGTGAGAAATTATTAGCCTAAAAAGGATACTAAGCTTCTAGAAAGCAAAATTAGTGAATTTCTTTTAATGATTGAAAAGGAAAATTTCAGTGTGAAAGCTGCTGCCAGAGCTATTGAGTTGACATACCTTACTTAACTTTACACTTTCACTTAATGAAGTTAAAAAATCCAGCAAAAGTAACCCATGTGGGAACTCTCTTATATTTCAGCAGAACATGAGAATGAGTTGGCTGATTGCCTACAATGTATGGCACGATGCAAAGATTTTTGGAAAATTTAAAGTGTTTATCTTTCTTGTTTTTAAATAAATTGTTTTATTAGCTGCTTAAACATATCTTTTTTGTTTATTTGTTTGATCTTGATGTCTTATTTGTTAATTACCATTATATAATTATTTTTAAACAGCCCCTTTACTATAAAAACTGGTGATCAGTAATTACCCCAGAGGTGATCAGTAATTACCCTAGAAATGATCAAGACCAGGGGTAATTCCTGATCACTAAAAACATTAAAATCTTTTAAATTCTAATTAAATTTTCAAACAAAAAAAGGTGGCATAGGACTCATCTCATATAGCCTCAAACTTCCAATAAATATTAAAATTTTATCTTGAATAGTTTTTTCACAAAATAGATGTTTGCATTTTTTGATCAGGAATTACCCCAGGTCACCCTACATGAAATTTAGTTTACGAAGCGGCAAGTTACATTTTTAATTTCTGCAGTGATGCATTGTGACGCAGTTTTCACAAACATTTTTAGTTTCGACAATTTGTTTTTAGTTTAGTTTTGTTTTTGCATTGATGCATTGCTTACGCAGGAAAGTAGTCTAAGAAATTTACTAGAAAGTGGTTTTAACAATTGATTTATTTTTATTATTCAAAATCAAGTTCATGCAGTGGCGTAGTTATAGTCTATTGTTACAAACATTTTTACTGAATTTAACAATAGATTTTGTTTTGTTATAAGAAACATTGTTTACGCAAAGAAGTATTCTAAGAACATTATTACAAACAATTGATTTATAATAATTGATTATAACAATTGGTTGGACTGTTAAAACCCAATCAATTGTTGTAATCAATTATTATAATTTATTTATTGTTGTAATTGATTTATTTTCATTGCAGGAAATTTAGTTTACGAAGCGGCAAGTTACATTTTTAATTTTGCAGTGCCGCAGTGAAGCAGTTTTCAGAAACATTTTTAGTTTCGACAATTTGTTTTTAGTTTAGTTTTGTTTTTGCATTGAAATATTGTGGGAATATTATTAGGGAATGTTTGAATCCATAATTTTTGTTTCATGTAAGCATTTAATTCTTTAGTGAATGTGTGTAATGTAATTATTTATTATTACCTAATAAGAAATAATTACTTAATTAGTATTATTAAGTATATAAATGTGTAATTAAGTGATCAGTATTATGTCTGTCATTAAGTAATTATTTATTAAAGAGGTAATTTTATGAAGTTTGATTATTTTTTGTTATAAAATCTTAAGACAATTTTATAAAACTTTTTAGTCTAACAGTTAATTTTATATCAAATAATCCCAATTTTAAGTCCAAAAATAAATCTGATCTTGACTAATGAATGCAGTTATTTAAAATTCAATTCCATAAAAAAAAAAAGAAAAAAAAAACACGAAATAAGGTGGACACGTCGGATGGATGAGTCACTACGTACATTTTGCATGTTTAGTTGTTTCTCTGTTGATTCTCGTGTGAGAAAATATCCTAAATAACTTTGATAATCAAGTTGTTATTTATCCTTTTCTGTACTTCTTGTTGTTGTTTCTAATGCCACTTGCCGAAACCGAGCAAATTTAAGGCAGAGTGTGGGTTTCTTGTTTCTCAGTGGCGCCATCTATGGCCAAGAATTCGACTTCTGCCACACCATACGTCACACCCGTTTATAAGGCGGACCCATTCATACATCCATTCATTTATCCACAGATCGTAATTACGACCTGAATCAGAGAACGATCAATCTCCAATTCAGTACCCTCAGAGGTATTGATTTGTTATGTGAACATGGTGGACTTTGCGACTCGACAGATTTAGCGTGCATCAGTCACTTTACTGCACGGGGAGTCTTCGGTCGACGGGGTACGAGCCCACGAACTCTCGGACATGGGTCCAGCGCCTTACCGCACCACGTCTGACAAATGAACTGGCACATGTTTTTTATTATTATAAAATTAGTTGGATAGAATTTCGATAAAATAATTCAGGAGATGGCTCTTTATTTTTCCGTTTCTTTTCATACTCGACTTCCCGGTTTGTGCAAACAATTTTTCAATTAGTTGCGTTAACGACGTGAGCAATATTAACGACTAACTAATAACAATAACAGAATAGCGCTTTCCATTTTTTTTCTCAATTTTTTTGTTTTAACCGCAATTTAGCTAAGCTAACTAGCAATAATTGTTTCTTTTTTAAAATTGCTTTTAAATGAGCCGATTAAAAAGGAATGTGCTGTATATCCCAATCTATGCTACTTAGTTCATGTTACTTACTGTTAAAGATCTGTAGCCGACTGTTGAAAGAATGCCAGCAATGCCTCCAACAATCATGGCTCCTCCTGGATGTATAATCATATTCGCAGTAGAACCTATAGCAACTCCTCCGGCTAAAGTTGCATTTTGAATATGCACCTAGAAAATATTGACAATTTTTTTTTTAAATAAATATCAATTGCCTCTTTTTCGTCACATTTAACGCGAAACCCCTCTCACTTCTGAAGGGTAAATTGTAATTTTCATTAAATTAAGTGTTAAAAACAATGGTTAAAAATACGTAATTTAATGTGGCGCATTCTGTGAGAACCATTGTAATTACCTACGCAAATCATTTCGACAGTTCTAAAAAAAGTTTTACCTTAATGTTTCTCCATTTATCTCGAGTTTTTTTAGATCTTAAGTTTTGCACATATGGATTTATAAATAAACTTGAACCAATAATTTATACCTGCTCTAATTATTTTGAAATTAAGAATTGACTTGAATAACACTGAAATCTTGAAAATTGTGAAGTTTTAGAAAATTATTCAAAAATTCAAATAAAATTCATTAGGAACCATAATAGAAAAAATAATGCTGTATTTTCTTTCTTTTAAAAGGAGAAAAAATGTTTAAAAACGCAATGCATAATTTATGTGCTTTCTTCAACACTGTTGAGTTGTTACAAGTGCCACTGAAATTTTTAATACTATTTGCGCAATGATCCTTTTATTTTCATTCAAATATAAAAATAATTTCCTTTGAAATTTAGGTATCTTAGTTATATTACTTTTTATTTTTATAATGATAAAAAAAAAGGAGTTAGGATTTAATTTAGGATTTTTAAGAGATATAGCAAAACTAAAAAAACCTGCAATTCTGACTTTAAAAATGCGAAGATTTTTTTGAAATGTTGAAAAATTATAGTATCAACATAATTTTTATTAAAAATGATATTTTTAAGGCATAACATTTCTATGACATTTTTATATTCTTTCAAAGATAAATAGAATAAATAAATGAAAAACTCAACATAATAAATATGTTCTGGACTTTATTATGATACTCGGTTACTTAAAGCAGTTGCCAATACTGTGAAAAATTCCTGATCAATTTAAGGTATAAAGTAACGACATTTTGGGAGCATTGTGCGTAAAATACATTAATATCATGAGATATTATACCTCGAAATTTTAAAGTAAAATTATTTAATTGAGTGATTCATTGATTTTAAGGTAATTACTGTTATAATTATGGTTTATCAGATTTTTTTGTTCTGGAAAAAATGAATCTTACTGTAAAAAGTACCTTGAGTACCGGTACTTTTTATCGCAATTTGATCCAGAATTTTTACAGTGTAGTATATCATTATTTATAATATATTATTACCGTGAAATATTATGCCGTCAATTTGGTTATATTTATTTAATTATAGCGTAAAAGTATTACAGTAAAAATTACAGTATATCAGATTTTTTGTCTGTAACATGTTTCGGTAAAAATGGATTTTACCATAAAAAGTAGCGCCACGCAAAGCGCCGATACTTATTGGAGTAATTTGATTAGGAATTTTTATAGTGTATTAATTCGTTTTATAAATTCTAATTTCCCTTTTTTCTTTTCCTGAAACATTTATGATGTTAAAATTAATAATACTGAACTTTTTATTACCATATTCAATCGTCCCTCTCCATCAGCCAACGAAGAAATGGCAAAAGTAACGACACAACAAGCAAGTAGTGCTACAAAAGTATTGATAACACTGCGATGCTGTTCAGCCCCCATCGCTAATGCCGAATTGAAACTTGGCCAAAACATCCATAGAAATACAGTACCTTTAAAATTAATGAAATGTACTGCTAAAAAAGACACATACTGACTCATTATATATTGCATAAAGCATAAACATGAATTTTCTGGAAAACTGTAATAGTTTGTGTTGCTTCCTTTACTATAATAAGGCTGTTTTTCGAAATCATTGTCGCCTCATGAAATGAAGCTTTTTTACGCACAATATGTTATTTTCATAACTGCTGGGAGTTTTCAACAACTACTCATGGCGTTTGGGTCAGGTTCAGCTTATCTTTAGCCAGCACCCACTATGTTTATTCTGTAGCTGGGTGGCGCAGTTGGTTTGTCGTCGGCCTTCTGAGCCCAAGTCTGCGGGTTCGATCCCCGGCCCAGACACCTGATTTTCGGGATGCAGAAAATCCTCAGCGGCCATGTCGTATGATTATGCGGCATATAAAAGATTCCTGGAGTGCCTTATTGGCTCTTGGCAAAATTAAATTCCTAGAGCACTTTAGCGTCTAAATAGAGTCTCGGTGCTGTCATCTAGTGTGGCAGAAACTAGACGTCCAAATAAGCATGACCAACGGTATCTCATCCATTGCGGTGGTCCTGAAAGAGTGGATACCACCTCTGGAGAACGCACTAGTCTGCTCATCGGCAAGACCGATTGTGCAGCTCATTGGAGCAGCTCATTGGAAATGACTAAATAAATAATTAAAAAAGAATTGTTTATTCTGAGAATGTTTCAAAACGTCAATATGGAGAAAAGTCACAGTTTTGAGAAAATGACAAGCATTCTCGGGCAAATTTTCTATTATTTAAAAACTTACACGAATGCTTCCTTATCTGGGCTCATGAAAGTTTGCAAGAAATGAGAATTCTTCATTAATTTTACCGCACAAATTGACGATTTTTTAAAAAAGTTTAATAACTTTCACAATATTTAAGTTATTTGTCCGATTTAAAGGACAAATGGTTTTTCACGGCAAGATGGACTATATAATTTAAAATTAAAGCTTTATTTTAAAGAGCTAAACTGTGGCTTTTTTATTTTTCTTGGCAAAAGAACTTCGAAAAACCAAGTGGGGGTCTTAAGTTTGATTCTGGTAGCCGAGTAAACAACCGAGGTGAAGTGGGGAAAATTGGCTTAGCTCAGACGCTATCCCTGTTGTCTACCCGG
The DNA here is from genome assembly GCF_043381705.1 of Parasteatoda tepidariorum. Taxonomy (NCBI): domain Eukaryota; kingdom Metazoa; phylum Arthropoda; class Arachnida; order Araneae; family Theridiidae; genus Parasteatoda; species Parasteatoda tepidariorum. Next base: position 30,027,084 of record NC_092208.1, on the reverse strand, counting down.
AGTTAAAATTATGTGGAATTTCTGCCATGGCCGTTGAAAATAGAGTCTTGAAAAACGGAACTAGGTGCTTCAGGGTTGCTACTCAAATTTGAAAGAAGAAAAAACTACAATAACTGTGCAACTTTCCCTGTACACGTACACAATATATTAAGGGGAAATACATCTACTGTGCTCTTGTGTGAGCTATATTGGGCTAACTATACTTGTTTTAATTGCCAGAAAAACTGAACATATATAAAACAGCTGAACATGCTTAAATAATGAAATAGTAGATTAAATAGTTTACTATAGCTGAAGTATCACCCTTAAATACGCCATACATTGCGCTTTGAGTGGCCCCCATTTTTTAAAAGACGAAAAGGAAAAATACAATTTCTTGTAATTTCCAAAATTTGTAAAGAAAAACTCAAAATTCCCCACATTTTCCCGTTTATATCAGGTGATTTTTCTGTATTCTCCAGGTTTTCTCGATTCTTTCTGTGGAGTGGCAACCCTGCATTTGGCAATGGTTGGGTATATTCTTATGTGGTGTAAAGACTTTTAAACTTTCACACAAAAAACGAGTCACCTGCATCTTAAATTAATTTATTCAAAGCTATAGATGCGCATCACAGATATTATTGACACATCACAGACTAACATTAACAAAGACTTTTATCTAAATACCGCCATCATCTTTTCTAGTCTCGACTATACTCTCTTTTTGGAAGCAAACAGAAACCTAAAAGAAAGTTTAACGCGCCATCTAGTGGCCAGTTTCTTACAGTGGTATTTGTTTTTAGCCGTTACAATTCAATTTATAATTGTTCAAAATTTTTTTTTTTTTAAAAATTAGAAAACTTTTGAAACATCAAACATAAAAATGGAACGTTTTCGATTGCAATAAATTATTTCTCCCTAAGTTTTTTCAGTTGCGATTAGTCAAACATAAATGAAATCAAAGGATATATTGTTTATTCTTATCTCGACCCGCCCTATTCAAGGGCACATGAGAGTAGAACATGCATTCTACTGACAAAACATTCATTAAACATACATAAAACACATAAAATTCTGGATCAAAGGATATATAAAAAGTTTTGCTTACCTATCATTGCAAATATGTCTGAGTAATAATTCGATCCCTCTTTGTTATTATCAACAGAATCTTTTTGGTAAAGCATGTAGGATACGCCGAGACCAAAATAAGCTCCGAATGTGTGCAGAAATATTGAGCCACCAATATCAGCAGCCTGAAAATTTTAAAAAATTCACAAAATTTCATAGTTTAAGACATGGTGTTCTACCGCAATAGTTTGAACACACTGTAATCCGTCATCTAGAGATTGATTGTTGAAAAAGTTTAGTTGAAAAGATTTTACAAAAGTTCTTTAAAAATAGAAAATTATTTACTATTTCATGTATTTTTTGTAACGAAAAAGATAAATCAATGTTCGAAAGATTTTCTTTTCCTCTTCCAGGTACGTTGAAAAAAATTTAAAAACATTTTTTTTCCTTTTCAATTTCAGTGATTCATTTCTTTTCTTACATAAAGTCAAATTTTTATGCCACTCTTGCTTGTTTTTTTTAAGGTATCACTGACTCTTTATTTAAAAACCTCTTTTTAAATATTCTATAATTCAATAATATTTCACAGCGTTTTTTTAATCTAAATTAAGAAATATTTTAGTACACCGAATCTAAATTAAGAAATATTTCCCACACCGAAGAGTCATTACATTACGATCACCCTCCATCTATAACAATGGGCTCGCCCAGGCTGTGATGGTTTCTCGCCCAGGAACAATGTTCTCATGGGGCACATTAGGACCCATAATCCTCATAGAACAATCCCTGACGTTTGTAAGCTACTTGAACATAATTGCAAACCAGGTTCACTCACTCATGGCAACAGTTTTTCCTGCACCATGTCATAAGGGTCGAATCATCATGGATTGGTTCGAGGAACATTCCAGTGACTTTCAAGTCATGCCTTGGCCCCCAAATTCACCTAACCTTAATCCAATAGAGCATTTGTGGTCCTACTTGGAAAACCAAATTCGTGTTGCTATGCTACCCCCTCGCAACATAAGGGAATTGCAGGACCAGTTGGTGAGCGCTTGGTACCAGATACCTCAGACTACCTATCAGCACCTTGTGGAATCAATGCCACTGCGGGTGCTAGCAGTTTTGAGGGCTAAGGGTGGTCCTACATGTTATTAGCAGGGTGGTCATAATGTAATGGCTCTTCGGTGTATATATATATATATAACGGATAATGTAAGTTCATACATAAAATAATGTAAAATTTTCTCAAATTTTATTTTTGGGTGGTATGTAACAGGTTTGTAATTGATCGATCAGAAATTCTTAGTGTTGACAGCTTTTTTTTATATAATATATTCTTTTAAAAATTTTCATCTCTTTCTGTTCGAATACTTTTCAATAAAATATCTGTAAAAAAGATTATAAATATTCTGCATCCGATGTTTTTAGAAATTTAACTTAATTCGTTTTCAAAATATTTCTGTTTTGTATTCGAAAAGGACGCAAGCAACTGACTGAATCATGCATATATTTTGACTGAGAAAAAAGTTCGTGAAAAAAAAGTATTTTTTATTTTTTTCCCTTTTTGGTACTTTATCATCAAATGTATGAAGTGAGATAAAATTTCTTTCAATTTCAAAAGCGAGTAAGAATGAAAACTTCATGGAAAGAGTTGGGCGGAGCTGAGATTTAAGAAAGAAAATCTAAAATAAAGAATAAAAACAAATTCTGAATCTATTTCGAATGTTTCAAAAAAGAACGAAACGAATTTATCTGAGGACTCAATAAATCAAGGAATGATTATGAAAATCTCATTTTAGAAGATGAAAAAAAAAATCAATCCCTTTTATGTTGAATTTATTTCTGGATAATTCTGTAAGAATATTTTTACATAGATATCGAACTTAAAGAAAGATTTTGTAATAATTTAGAGGAAATTAAAGAAAAATTCTAAATGCAAGTCTTAAACTTAATTTATTTTTATTAAATTCTAGCTAAACACCCGTTCTTTGTACGGGGTGAACAAAAATTTTTTTTGAATTAGTGCTGAGTAAAACTGAAAAGCATATACCGAAGCAATTAGTAAGCCTAAAATAATTTCAAATCGTTTTTATTTATTAATAGTTTTGCTGCCCTTCCCAGTGGCTCTACGTTATTAAATTAAGCATAACTTTTCTTGTAGTTCATACAATCAAAATAGAGATTAACTGAATTCAGCCTCACTTGGCATGTTGCGATTGCTCACGGTTAACTCATAATAGTCAATATTTACGGTTATCAAATTATTTTCTCAGTTATATCACTTATTTCTATAGTCTTAGCATTAAAACTGCTCAGCATTGGTTCAGTTTAAATAATTACCAAATATAACAATATAATTCTTTGTACCTATTTTAGTATATTTGATACCTATTACATAAAACTTCAACATTTCAACTTTGTTCGAAATATATTTATCCGCTGTAACAAACTAAAACTTAAATTTAGAAACAAATGAAATTCTTATAAAATCCTTATAAGGACTTAGAACATGACCATTTCTCTATCTGTCCTTTAATATATTATTTAAAATTCTAGATCAAATTACAGTAAAAAGGACCGGCTCTGAGAGTGCCGGCACTTTCTATCATAAAGCCCATTTCTACCAGGACTTGTTACAGAACGAAAAAAAAAATCTGATGCATCGTGAGTTTTACTGTAAAATCACTGAATCACTGCAATTAAATAAATATTATTGTAAAAATTTTGGTTTAATGTTTTACTGTAAAAATAGATTTTACGATAAAATGGTTTTTACGGTTGCCGATACTTTACACCGTAATTTAATTTAGTATTTTTTACAGTGCATGTTACAGTTTCAATTTCCTTAATATTTACTTTAATGTTTATAAATTTTATGAGTTCGTAAGGAAGTTAAGAACAACAGTTGCACATATTTGACTTTATTTTAAAAAAATACCACTATTTATACGACGCTGGACTTAAATAGATTAAAATATTACATTAATTCAGCAAACAGTGCTGGGTAAAGAAAAAGGTGAGATCAGTTCTAGAGTTTGACGAACCTAGCGAGTCAGGGGTCGATATTTTTAGTTAGATAACAAAGTCATAAACTATGATTTGAAAAAATTAAAGCATGGAATGATGATATGCCAAAAACATTATACCTCACACAGCTTTTCCCAACGACCTTTGTGCCGCTGTCGATTTTGATTGGCTGTCGCCGATCACATGCGCAAACAGTAGCCATTTTGTTGACTAGTTTGAACGGTGAAATATCATTGCACCCGATCTGTTATTTCTATTTTCGTTTTTCTTTTTACTTTATTTGTGTCATACTTTTAAATTATGATTAAAAAGCAGGTTGTTGCACATTTCGGTGTTCTAATAGGTCAAAATTAGGCTTTAAGCTACATCGCTTACTTATTGGAGATGCGCCATTCGATGTTATTATACTTGTGCTCACAATATTACTCGTTCTTTCAATTTAACTTTCAACGAGAAAAAAAAAAATTAATTCGGAAGACCCCACAAGTATGCTATGAGGCTACTCAAAAGGCAACAACCCGCGATATTTTACACGATTATAGCCAAATAAGGGATAACACTCAAAACGTAGCAAACCTTACACTTTATTTATATTGTGATATTAATTTTCGTAAATTTGTTTTAGGCTTCCAACCTGTTAGAATTTATGAATTACAAAAAACTCTTATGAATGCTAAGATTTTGAGTAAATTTGAATGAAAATCACAATAATGAAACTTCGTAGAATATGAAGCCTGTTCACACATCGCCTCATAAGCATTACATAAGCGGAGGGATACACCGGAAGTTTTCTAAATTTCTTCCGGTTAAGGAAGCTTGTTATTGTTTACATTCAGTCAATCATACATTATGCTGTATAATACAGGGTTATTCATAATTCCCTCCGCCTGTAAACGCCATTTTTCTTTACTACAAGTGGCTTTAGCGGTACATGTTACTGCCATCTACCGGCAACTTCTTAAATTAAAACTTGAATACTTTCGGAATAATTTCATATGTTCTTTTTTGCCATATTCGTCTTAGTTTTTTTAACACTTCGAAACCCCGGAGGGAATTATGAATAACCCTGTATTCTTTATAAACCAAGAAAATATAAAATAAATGAAAAAATTCTAAACAAATTTTCAAGTCTGATTTGACATACCTTTAATATTTGAACTCCAAGATATTCATTACAAGCAAATATTGCTATCTCTAAAACAGCTACTGTTACTAGCTGCAATGGGCTAGTTTTACCTAGGAGTGCTCCGTAAGAAATGAGAACTGTTGCAGATGCAAAATTTCCTCCAATCACGCTGAAACATTTAAGAATATTTATATTCAAGATTTCATGCAGTTTGATTAAATAATTTTCTTTGATGTACTTAGGTATCTTCAATTTAATATTAAACTTAAACAACACTATTTCATGTACTTTGATTAAATATTTTATATTGAAATATTCACGAATATCCATATTCTGCTTAACATCCAAATTAAACAACATTATTTCACGCAATTTCATTAAATATTTCATAATGAAATATTTTCGAATGACCAAATATTCTGTTCATTATGTTTAAACAATATTATTTCATGTAATTTCATCAATAATTTGAATAGATTAATTTACGAATTTATTTAAATACTACGTAAATTTGTAATAATGTAAAGAATATATTAGCTGATGAAAATAAAACAATTGTGTACATCACTCAAATGAATGTACTGATGGATAATATTATCATGTAAATTTATGCAATACCGAGAGTTTGAATAATTAAATTGTAAAATTTCGGTGCAACGTTTATAAAATATTAAGTTTCACCATGTTTCCATTAAAATTGAAACATTGCCATATTATATGATTTTGTTTAAGAATGACTAAATATCAACTTCACACTTAATTTAAAGTGAACAAATTTGTATCATATTACAGTTAAACATGTTTCAATAATTTTAACGATGTAATGAATGCAGAGTTTCACAAATTACCATTAATGATCATTGTTTATTGCACCATATATCTTTAATAAACTTTACTACTCTCAAACTTAAAACTAATGATAAACATGATGTCTGTAATATAATAAACATTCATCAAGGAAATTAAATGGTTTAATTTAAATGAGAATTTATTTATTTTTTTATTTTCAGTTCAATTTTAAAATACCATTCTTAGTATACCTTCCATTTCCTAATTGGTGATTCATGTTTACTTTTGCTAATATTTACTTTATAGGATCGAGAGAAAGTAAACAAATGATTTTCATTCAATTGTTTCTTTTATATATTTGCTTATTTCAGGTATAGAACAACAAAATGTTTATCTAGACTACCTAAGTTTAAAAATTTTAAATAAAATTTTATAATGCCTGAAATATTCAATGAAATTTTATAAACTGCAACTACATTTATTTCTGCGTTGAAATTTATTGTTTTGTGTTTAACTAGTTATCTATTAAAATAATATTTAAATCGGCAGATGATTATAGAGTTTGAAAACTCGGGGGTATAAACAATTAACAGATAACACGCTATTTTATCAATTTAGTTCTTGTGTCTGTGTCATAATGCAACAATGATTAATATCAGAAAGTTGAAAAATAAGTTTTTAGCTTGTTTTTAAACACTTTGACACTATCCCTGCATCAAATTTTTTGCCTGTATTTTGACGTTAATCTTTTAGATTTTCATTTGTTAAGGTTTTCGTGGTTTTTCTCTCCATGTAACGCAAATGCGAGTAAGTTCTATCAAAAAGTCCCCCCTTGCCCTAAGTTGCTTTGTCTTCTGAATTGGGTTTATAATTACAACGCTACGGATTTGAATATTGGTAGTCGTAAACTCAAACTTGAGTTGGTTGCTAACAACGGTTATGAAAAAAGAATTGAGTTAGTATAATTATTCTTGGTAAAATGTCTTTTTATATAAAAAGTCCATTAGATAGTTTTTATAGTTTTAGTTAAAAAATTAAAATGAATATCTAAAAACTGATTGTTTTTAATCTTAAACTGGGAGAATTATCTAATGCTTTTAGCATTTAAACATTTATCATAAAAGTGTTCTACGATATAGTTTAAAAGTTTCTCTGGAATAATTAAGTGCAGTGATGAGTTATACGATCATAAAAATAACATGCAGTGAGTGAAGGTTAGTGACAAATACGACCTTATATGCGAAAGAAAAATAAATCATCATTTCCTGATGTTACAGTATTTGTTTTGTTTTTATTTTATTTATAATTCATTCCTTCTATCAATTTACACGCCTTACTCCTTTATTAGTTTTTATTTAATCGACAGGTGATGAGTGATAGAGTTTGCTTTATTTTTCTAAAAAGGAGAATCCATAATTTTCTGCACTACACTGTAAAATATGTACTCCAAAAGTTTATTTAAAAACTTGTCGATACAAGATGAAAATAATTTTTTTTAACTTCATTAATAATATGTTTTTAAATCTTGTACTCAATGATTATAGACAGAAAGGACAACAATAGGGAATTTGTAATTCAATTTCTAAAAAACAAGTACGTATGCTACTTAATTAACATAGCTTTTTGTTTCGATTAACATGATCTAAAAAAAATATCAAATTTTCTGGTGCATATCAAGTATTGAAAACACCATACTAGGCATGAAGCACAATAAGTTTCTTGAGAAAATTTATCTAAAATTTAAATGAAGAATGATTTTTAAAAACGGACAGAAGGGTAGTTCTGCTGTTTGTTCCACTTGCAAGAACGGAATGGAGGGGCAAAATCTCCCAGTTTTCCACTATATATCCTCTCAATAAGGCAAGGAGGTTTTCGTGGTTTTCTTCTCCATATAACATAAATGTGGGTGAATTCCATCAAAAAAGTTCTCATCGAAGGCTAGTTTATCCTAATGCTTGATCCAGGAGTTCCCTTGCCTTCTGGGTTAGGTTCAAAATTACAAGGCTACGAGGTGGAACATTGATAGTCGTAAACTCAGAATTGTATCAGCTGTTCAAGGGGCTGTTTATGGATTAAATTTAAAATATATTTTGCTACATGAGGTGACCCAGAATCACATCTCAGCGGTGGCGATACGAATTCTGCTCCCTGCTCACACCGATCACAGAGCTGACGTAAAATATTGTCAGTACAAGACGAATCATGGGTTCCCTTACCATCGGACTAACATTGGGTGATTTTTGTGGTTTTCCTCTCCATGCAACGCAAATGAGAGCTAGTTGTGTCAAAAATCCTTCCCAAAAGCTAGTTTGTCCAAATGTTTGATTCAGGAGTTCTCTTGTCTTCTTTATTGGGTTCAAAATTACGAGGCTATGGAGTTGAACATTGATAGTCGTAAACTCAGAATTGGGTTGGCTGTTCAGCGTCGGTTACAAAATAAAATAAAACGCTTTTTACTACAAAAGAAAACGATCCTTCAAAAACGAACTTTTCGCTGACCACTTATATCTATCGTATTCTTAGTGACTTATATCTTTCGTATTCCAATTGTTACGGCACATTTGGCATATGCGATAAATATGATGTTTAATTTTTTTTTTCTACACTGTTAATATTTTTATTCTAAATCTATGGGAAAATAACCGGCAGAAGTCGGTCCATCCAAATAATCGTAATGTTTAATTGTTCTTTAGTAAAGTTTAACCAGTTTTTAAACCATTTGCATCTAGTATGGTTTCAGAACCGTACTAAAAAAATTTAACTTCGGTGATAGTTCAGCAGCTTTATGCTTACAGCTTTATGGCCATCTGTGCGTAAACGAGAGTATCGTATTCTAACAGCCCACGGACACAAATTGGAGAATGCAGGCCACTGGAAACTTTTCAAGTGTAGAAGGGAATGGAGGAAATATCGTGGTGTCAACGTTGGGACTCAAGCCCCATTCTGTCGGTCATGAGAATGACTAATTAATTAGTCCTCTCGGTTATATTATGTACCCAGCTGCAAGGATCTAACTTCATTAGGTGGAAATAGTTGGTGTAGTAAAATTCTATTTGTTTAGCCCTATTAGAAGAAAGTAGTTAATAAATGGTCACAGTTTACAGATTGAATCTCTTCTTTTCTACGGTTATTTTACTGTTTTGTTTGAATATGGTAAAATAACAGTTAAATAAGTTGTTATTTAACCATTTTTCCGAGAAATTACTAACAGTGTATAGCCAACATAATTTCGAGAATTCAATTTATCACTTACCTTATGATATTTACAGGTATCTTACCATCTACCATTTTCCATATTCCTTGCATAATTATAGCCCATTGAATGGAAATAGCAGCAAGCAGCATATTAAGTCCAACAGCGCTGTATCCATATTTCTTCAGGAAAGTCATTAAAAAACCAAATCCAACAAATATCATGACATTAACATCTTGGAACACTAAAAATTGTAAAAATATTTTTATTGGAAAACTGGAGTCTCATAAAAAAACACAATGGATCAATATCTAACATAAACATAATTATTAGTGTGATCTTAAATAATGATTACCATTTTTAAAAATTGGTTATATTAAATTGCTATCATTGAGTTGAGATGTTTCGGAACGTTTAGTTTGAAAATAAGTAGTTTCACAAATATACTTTAATTATTTTAATAACATTTAATTTATAAAAAGCTGTTCTATAAGACGTTTTCTAATTTTAATACGAAATACTTGAATCAACTTAAAAAAATTCCATTTCATAATATGCATATAAATTATAATCATCAAGCTTAAAAGTTAATCTGGTATTTATTTGAATAGTCTGTTTAATTAATAAAAAAAAAATTACGCTTTTAAAGAAAATATTAAGTTTTGCTGTAAATGAATTAACCTTCATTTACTGTAAGATTTACGACAGTTAATTTAAAGATATTAATTAAATTAAGATATTTATTTACAGATTGAGATCAGAAATTCGTGTTATGAAATTATAAATTTATGGAAATGTAAATTATTATTATGACATTATAAAGTTATGAATTCTGTCTAGTAAATCACGAAATCTTGTAATAAATATTTATAATTAATTAAATATTTATAATTAATTAAGTATTTATAATTAATTAAATATTTATAATTAATTAAATATGAAAATAAATATTTATAATTAATTAATGCAAAGAACTACTCTCATGAAGCCATACAATCATGAAATTTAAAAGTAAATGCTATGCAAAGATTATATGTTCATAAATCATAAATTAGTGCAACGTAACGAAACAAAGGTAAAAATCATTAATTAAAGTTAATTAATAAAATATGTAACGAAATCATTAATTAGCTCTTGTAATTAATTAATTCTATGTGTTCCTATATCCATGTTATTTAATGAATAGATGATATGAAATCATAAATTTATGATATAGTGATATATCATAAAATATGTAAATTGTATAATGAATATGAAAATATGTAAATTACAGTTTGAGTAAGACTTATAAATTTCATGTACAATTTCTGTTAGATAACAATTTATGGAACACTTGAAAGTATGAAATAATTCGCAGAATAACGTGTACTATAATGTGCAGAATTTAAACGACTTTGATCATTGAGGAAAGTCAGGATCATTAAATCAGATAGATTGATGTTATCATTCTAATTTCTCAGAATTCAATGAACTAGCTATATTTTTAACGTTATACAAAGACGGTATCTGCGTCTATTTAAATAAAATTAACTTTTAGCTTGAAAAAATGAAAATAAAATTCTCAGTATTTGAAAAAATAGTTTACTTTGAGATAATAAAATGATAAACGCCAACTGAGAAAAAAAATATATTTAAAAGTGGCAGCTTTTGGTAAAATTTGCTGTATTTCTGGCTCTATGGGAACTCCAAAAAGCTGGTTATTTTTACCGAAGAGCTTTGGTGATGATTTTAGTAAAAGTAACAATAAAATATTGCTTAATAAAAATTTGACAAATGTGGTATAATTTGGTAATTTTATCGTGATACCTCAGAGCATGAGATAAAAAGCATTTATTCGATTAAACTTACTTTTCAGTTTTAAATTTTTTACTCTATATGTGTTAATAAGAACTACACTGGTGAAAACAATTAAAGCTAAAAATCGCAAATTGTTCTTCTTTTTTTAGAAAAATAAAAGAAACAAAAATAATTTCCTGAGTTTGAAATGTCGATAGAATGTCGTCAAAATTATGTAAGAGTATAAAAAAACAAGCAAATGTCAGTTTTTTTTTTAAATATAATTTTAGCTGTGAAGGAGGAAAACAAAAAAAAAACGCTCTTACAATGCTTTTTTTTAATAAAAAAAGACAATGTTATTTCTTATTCGTACTCCTCAAAAATTGTTAACTATTTTAACGAAATTTTTTAATAGATTTTATAAGCATTGAAAAAGTTTGCGTCAAACTTTGAGGCAAATAAAGGTTTAGGCGCGTCCTCTTAAATCTCATTTCCATAAGTTTGTATTCACCATAAATTTTTTATTCCATTAGTTTTTCATTGAAATCATAAAAGTAAGCATTTTCTATTTGACAATTATAAACAACATTATTATACGAACGCATATACAGGGTGATTCTAAAAAGATGGGCAAAATTTTAGGAAGTGATAGTACACACCCAAGCAAACAATTTATATCAAGGAATGCATGGTCGAAAACAAAACGCAAAAGTGCTGGCGCATTTGGTAAGTTGTTTGATGCAAACGTGAAAGCTCCATTCCTGTTGCGAGTTACTGCGCTGCGAGTTATTATTTGCATGTTATGGGAAGAAGAAGAGCTTGTATGCAAATTTTTCGTCACTATTCATACATAAAAGCTGCTGATTCGAGTGTTATAATGTCTAAAAATATTTAAAAAAATAATTGGCTTTTTGTGGGGACAGCTGAAGGCTCTTATGTATGAGACTCCCATTGAATGTGCAGAAGAACTTGTCGCCAAGCTTTCGGACGCTGCAGGGAAAGCTCGTGATATGCCTGGTGTGTTTCAGAATGTTCGCCTATCTTTTCTTCGCCGTTGTACTGTGCGCATAGCCACTGCCGGCCACTGTTTTGAACACTTATTGTAATCACATGCCGTTAAATTTGCTTTTATAACTTAACTTCATCGTTCTTTGTGTGTTTTTGCCTCATATAAGAACATAAACTTTGACGCCCTATAGTGGTTTTGCGTTTTGGTTTGTTTTGTTTGCTTATGCATTCTTTGATAAAAATTGTTTGCTTGGGTGTGTACTATTACTTCCTAAAATTTTGCCCATCTTTTCAGAATCACCCTGTATACAAAATACGTACATTACGAACGAATTTTAGCTAATCGAAACGCCCCATTTGCCCTAATTCGACCTTGATTTCTTTTTAATATTTTATTTTCAAGTTAGGAAAATAAACTTTTACAGAAGAGCTTTACAATAATTTCGCCAATTATAGTATGCAAAGTAACACCAGAATTCTATTCCCACTTGCATAAATATTTTATTGACCATATGTTTTTTATCCCATGAGTTTTTTTCTTATTACAGGTACTAACTTTTCCTATTTACTATTCCTATTTACATACTAACTTTTCCTATTTAACAATAAGAAACAATATTGTTATGTCAACGTTCAAAGATACAAAATACGTACATTTTGAACATATTCTAAATTATCGTAAACCCCCACCCCCATTTTCTACAATTCGACTTCGATTACTTTGGAATATTCTATTTTCTAGTCAGAAAAATAACTTTTGCGGAAAAGCTTTACAATAATTTCGTCAAAAGTATGCTGAGTCCGGTATGCAAAGCAACACCAGAATTCTATATAATTTCAATGCCATGCTTCCTCTTTTCCCATTTGATCCCTAAATTTATATATATAGCTTTGGATATTCCTTCTCTAATAAAAAGAGATACCATTTAGTTTTCGTTTGCAGAAGAAAGAATATCAAGCATTTTTCTTTTTTAAATTTAATTAGCCACAATAAAGAAGGAACGTTGCAATGCTACATGCTACATTAACGACGTCTCTAGAGTAACTGAATGACGGTTCAT